>NC_134405.1:3254484-3594630 GCF_038048845.1 Mixophyes fleayi
TTGAAACTATTGTCTGAGACATGGAGGCAGGACATCCATATCGCTCATCATAAAGTACATAATACACAACGAGTGGCCGTTCCATTCGGCTTTTCCGCAAATGGAAATACTGGGCCCAGAAATAGGATGACTGTCAGACATAGAAATCATCAATGACGGAGATGTTTCCAGATCACTTACAGTGTGTAGAATATTGTTCCGGTGTGAAAGTGGAAGATAGATATCGGGGAAAAGAAAACGGATCTATGGATCAGACCTCTGAAGGTCACTTGTGACATATACATATACATTATATATAACATACTTATTGTAAATGGGATCGGAGGAATAACAGACTGCAGAGGTTGTGACAGCTGAGAGTCGGCTGTGAGAGAAGAGGAGGTTCCGTCAAGTAGACGAAACATCGGGAGGAGGACGGACGGGAAGCGGGAGAGTTATTAACGGGAGAGAGACCCCAGATTATGGGAAAGATGCAGACAAGTGCAGGATTGGTGCTCAGAGACAAAGGAAATCAGTACAAGTAATGACCGGAGAGGAGACTAGATCAGGGGCAGGAGAATATTACTGGGACATGGACATAACAAGGTTATCAAATGGTCAGGAAAGGCCTGTACTGTGTTACCCACCAGTGGGAGGGGAGACTAAGGGGTAAATGTATCAACCTCCGGTTTTGTCAACTCGCGGGAGTTCGGCGAGATGACAGCTTAAATTTAAAGCGGCGCTGCCTTGTAAAGGGAAGTTTCCCTTAACAAGGCAGGGCCGCTTTAAATTTAAGCTGTCATCTCGCCGAACTCCCGCGAGTTTACAAAACCGGAGATTGATACATTTACCCCTAAGTGTCCAACTGTATCACCCTGCAGGGGGAGGGACAGACTCATAGCTCCCTTCTGTCTGTGTCACCCTGCAGGGGGAGGGACAGACTCATAGCTCCCTTCTGTCTGTGTCACCCTGCAGGGGGAGGGACAGACTCATAGCTCCCTTCTGTCTGTGTCACCCTGCAGGGGGAGGGACAGACTCATAGCTCCCTTCTGTCTGTGTCACCCTGCAGGGGGAGGGACAGACTCATAGCTCCCTTCTGTCTGTGTCACCCTGTAGGGGGAGGGTCAGACTCATAGCTCCCTTCTGTCTGTGTCACTGTGTCACCCTGCAGGGGGAGGGACAGACTCATAGCTCCCTTCTGTCTGTGTCACTCTGTCACCCTGCAGGGGGGAGGGACAGACTCATAGCTCCCTTCTGTCTGTGTCACTGTGTCACCCTGCAGGGGGGAGGGACAGACTCATAGCTCCCTTCTGTCTGTGTCACCCTGCAGGGGGAGGGACAGACTCATAGCTCCCTTCTGTCTGTGTCACCCTGCAGGGGGAGGGACAGACTCATAGCTCCCTTCTGTCTGTGTCACCCTGCAGGGGGAGGGACAGACTCATAGCTCCCTTCTGTCTGTGTCACCCTGCAGGGGGAGGGACAGACTCATAGCTCCCTTCTGTCTGTGTCACCCTGTAGGGGGAGGGTCAGACTCATAGCTCCCTTCTGTCTGTGTCACTCTGTCACCCTGCAGGGGGAGGGACAGACTCATAGCTCCCTTCTGTCTGTGTCACCCTGCAGGGGGAGGGACAGACTCATAGCTCCCTTCTGTCTGTGTCACCCTGCAGGGGGAGGGACAGACTCATAGCTCCCTTCTGTCTGTGTCACCCTGCAGGGGGAGGGACAGACTCATAGCTCCCTTCTGTCTGTGTCACCCTGCAGGGGGAGGGACAGACTCATAGCTCCCTTCTGTCTGTGTCACCCTGTAGGGGGAGGGACAGACTCATAGCTCCCTTCTGTCTGTGTCACTCTGTCACCCTGCAGGGGGAGGGACAGACTCATAGCTCCCTTCTGTCTGTGTTACTGTGTCACCCTGCAGGGGGAGGGAGAGACACATAGCTCCCTTCTGTCTGTGTCACCCTGCAGGGGGAGGGACAGACTCATAGCTCCCTTCTGTCTGTGTTACTGTGTCACCCTGCAGGGGGAGGGACAGACTCATAGCTCCTTTCTGTCTGTGTCACCCTGCAGGGGGAGGGACAGACTCATAGCTCCCTTCTGTCTGTGTCACTGTGTCACCCTGCAGGGGGAGGGACAGACTCATAGTTCCCTTCTGTCTGTGTCACTGTGTCACCCTGCAGGGGGAGGGACAGACTCATAGCTCCCTTCTGTCTGTGTCACTCTGCAGGGGTAAGGGACAGACTCATAGCTCCCTTCTGTCTGTGTCACTGTGTCACCCTGCAGGGGGAGGGACAGACTCATAGCTCCCTTCTGTCTGTGTTACTGTGTCACCCTGCAGGGGAGGGACAGACTCATAGCTCCCTTCTGTCTGTGTCACTGTGTCACCCCTGCAGGGGAGGAACAGACTCATAGCTCCCTTCTGTCTGTGTCACTGTGTCACCCTGCAGGGGGGAGGGACAGACTCATAGCTCCCTTCTGTCTGTGTTACTGTGTCACCCCTGCAGGGGAGGGACAGACTCATAGCTCCCTTCTGTCTGTGTTACTGTGTCACCCTGCAGGGGAGGGACAGACTCATAGCTCCCTTCTGTCTGTGTCACTGTGTCACCCTGCAGGGGGAGGGACAGACTCATAGCTCCCTTCTGTCTGTGTCACTGTGTCACCCTGCAGGGGGAGGGACAGACTCATAGCTCCCTTCTGTCTGTGTCACCCTGCAGGGGGAGGGACAGACTCATAGCTCCCTTCTGTCTGTGTCACTCTGCAGGGGTAAGGGACAGACTCATAGCTCCCTTCTGTCTGTGTCACTGTGTCACCCTGCAGGGGAGGGACAGACTCATAGCTCCCTTCTGTCTGTGTCACTGTGTCACCCTGCAGGGTAAGGGACAGACTCATAGCTCCCTTCTGTCTGTGTCACTGTGTCACCCTGCAGGGGAGGGACAGACTCATAGCTCCCTTCTGTCTGTGTTACTGTGTCACCCTGCAGGGGAGGGACAGACTCATAGCTCCCTTCTGTCTGTGTCACTGTGTCACCCTGCAGGGTAAGGGACAGACTCATAGCTCCCTTCAGTCTGTGTCACTGTATCACCCTGCAGGGGGAGGGACAGACTCATAGCTCCCTTCTGTCTGTGTCACTGTGTCACCCTGCAGGGGAGGGACAGACTCATAGCTCCCTTCTGTCTGTGTCACCCTGCAGGGGAGGGACAGACTCATAGCTCCCTTCTGTCTGTGTCACTGTGTCACCCTGCAGGGGAGGGACAGACTCATAGCTCCCTTCTGTCTGTGTCACTGTGTCACCCTGCAGGGGGAGGGACAGACTCATAGCTCCCTTCTGTCTGTGTCACTGTGTCACCCTGCAGGGGGAGGGACAGACTCATAGCTCCCTTCTGTCTGTATCACTGTGTCACCCTGCAGGGGGAGGGACAGACTCATAGCTCCCTTCTGTCTGTATCACTGTGTCACCCTGCAGGGGGAGGGACAGACTCATAGCTCCCTTCTGGTTGCGTCAGCACTCATAAATGTAATTTAACAACCCCTCATTACTCCCCCACCCCTGCTGGTCCTACTGGACAGGTTTAATAACAGGAAGACGTCAGTGGAATCTCTGTGTCGCTCACGTACCAGCAGAGGGCGCCTGCAGTGTGGTACGGCAATAACGCCAGACTGTGTAGAAAGTGGTACTGATTCCCAGTCGCGTACAGCTGAAAATCCAAAGAGAGAAACAGGAGCACAATTAATCTCTATGTAATTATATTATAATGTGTGTGGAGGGGCGTGCTGATCGGGTCCCGTCCTATAATTTTATAAAACTACCAACTCCACCATCTCCCTCTGTAAAGTCCTGTGTTAATGTGGCTGCATCTGGGCACCTTAATGGCTGAACCAGCTTTCTATCCGCTGTGAGAAAGGGTAATAGGTGCCCGTGTCCCACTGGAATGATTTCCTGGCGGCCGCACCATGACGCAGCCGATATTAAACCCCTTAGAAATGGCAGCCAAAGATGTCGGACTGCAGATGTAAGCTGTAACAGAATTATATCACCCTTGCGAGCCGTCAGCTGTTTTATTTACATTCATCTGGACTAGAAGTGACTGACTTGATGGACTGCTATGTTCTATAACCTTATTACATAAATAAATATTTTACTAAGACTGTGGAGCAACGTCATCAATAAAAGTCTCAATCACCTCTTTCAAGTATTCGTCCCGATCGCTGCGTCTGAATCCTGCGTGACAGAGAGATACAAATTATTGTCATGAAAATAGCACCATAACCGCCGGTCCAGCAATGTCGCTCTCTGCACTCCCTGTACACCTAACCTCTACATGTCAACTCTCCGAAAACATTTACAGGAGGAAAAACACGGAACAGGATGCCTTACAGAAAGTGGAACGCAACGCCGATAAGAGCGCTAGGTTAAAAAGAATCTGTTTGAGGTATAAAACAATGTGGGGAAACGTAAAAGGCAGTATAACGCTATAATTATTAGTTATAAAATATCAACACAACTTCCTGGGTGGAAGGATTTGCAGGAAAGCCGCTGCATTAACTCTGAATTAGACTGGTCATCTATTGTCTAAATAACCATCAAGGTCTTCATATAAGTTGGAAAACACAAAGTGAACAGAAGATCGGGACTGGTGAAAGAGGCAGTTGGATGAAGACCACAATGTCCTAAGGTGGCCAGCATCCTGCGTATAGCACATTTACCTCACAATCCTTTCTAACAATCATAAGAGATCTCTGTATTCCAGCACTTGTAACATCACTTATCAACATTTATAAGCAAACTGGATTATAGATATACACACCAGGGATAGAGCGTTGTTTAGGGCATTTCAACATCGTAATGGACCTACAGAAACTGGGGACTTACGCTAGTGCCCCCACCAGCGAAGGAGGACATTGTTTGGTGATTGCGGAAGACAGACCAATCTTGAATAAAGCAATGTTGTGCAATGGATCAATATAATTTACCTTTTTAATTTCCTTCATATTTTTAATAAATAATTTATGTATTTTTCTTATTATTTATTATGTGTTTTTCAGTTAAACGGACCATGTGAGAAAGGTCGAGTCGGGTCACAGAGTATAATAACCAGGAAGAGGGCAGAGTCAGTGACATTAGGGAGGGAGCCTACAGGTAACAGGATAATGACCAGGATGTAGTCAGTGACATTAGGGAGGAGCCTGCAGGTAACAGAGGATAATGACCAGGATGTAGTCAGTGACATTAGGGAGGAGCCTGCAGGTAACAGGGTATAATGACCAGGATGTAGTCAGTGACATTAGGGAGGAGCCTGCAGGTAAGAGGGGATAATGACCAGGATGTAGTCAGTGACATTAGGGAGGAGCTTGCAGGTAACAGAGAATAATGACCAGGATGTAGTCAGTGACATTAGGCAGGAGCCTGCAGGTAACAGGGTATAATGTCCAGGATGTAGTCAGTGACATTAGGGAGGAGCCTGCAGGTAACAGGGTATAATGTCAAGGATGTAGTCAGTGACATTAGGGAGGAGCCTGCAGGTAACAGGGTATAATGTCAAGGATGTAGTCAGTGACATTAGGGAGGAGCCTGCAGGTAACAGGATAATGACCAGGATGTAGTCAGTGACATTAGGGAGGAGCCTGCAGGTAACAGGGTATAATGACCAGGATGTAGTCAGTGACATTAGGGAGGAGCCTGCAGGTAACAGGATAATAACCAGGATGTAGTCAGTGACATTAGGGAGGAGCCTGCAGGTAACAGGGTATAATAACCAGGATGTAGCCTGCAGGTAACAGGGTATAATAACCAGGATGTAGTCAGTGACATTAGGGAGGAGCCTGCAGGTAACAGGATAATAACCAGGATGTAGTCAGTGACATTAGGTACCAGGGGTCTCTGTATCTCAGGAGGTTACAGGCATACAGGATATAAAGCAGCCCCCAGCCCCTCTCACCATGAGCACCATAAGCCCCAGCAGTCACAGCCAGAGCCCCTGACACCGCCCCGACCCTCAGCCACACTCTGCCCAGACCGGAAGCCGCCATATTGCAGCTCTATCGCTGCAGCCAATCACACAGTGACCCTTACATATGACGTCACTGGTCCCGCCCATCCGAGAAGATAACAGGTATCTCTGGATGTCAGTCAACCTGTGCAGTGACGTTATGGTAAGGCAGCCAATGGTTCCACATCTGCCCTGACACCGACCAGGACACGCCCCCTTATTTACTGCTCGCCGCCATGTTGTAAGTGGGCACGTGCCCTTTCCTCACCCTCTGTATACTCCTCACCCCCTGTATACTCCTCACCCCCTGTATGTACCTTACCCCCTGTATACTCCTCACCCCTCTGTATGTACCTCATCCTCTGTATACACCTCACCCCCTGTATACTCCTCACCCCCTGTATGTACCTCACCCCCTGTATACACCTCACCCTCTGTATACTCCTCACCCCCTGTATACTCCTCACCCCCTGTATGTACCTCACCCCCTGTATGTACCTCACCCCCTGTATGTACCTCACCCCTTGTATGCACCTCACCCCCTGTATGTACCTCACCCCCTGTATACTCCTCACCCCCTGTATACACCTCACCCTCTGTATGCACCTCACCCCCTGTATGTACCTCACCCCCTGTATACTCCTCACCCCCCTGTATACACCTCACCCTCTGTATGTACCTCACCCTCTGTATACTCCTCAACCCCTGTATGTACCTCATCCTCTGTATACACCTCACCCCCTGTATACTCCTCACCCCCTGTATGTACCTCACCCCCTGTATACACCTCACCCTCTGTATACTCCTCACCCCCTGTATACTCCTCACCCCCTGTATGTACCTCACCCCCTGTATGTACCTCACCCCCTGTATACTCCTCACCCCTTGTATGCACCTCACCCCCTGTATACTCCTCACCCCCTGTATACTCCTCACCCCCTGTATGTACCTCACCCTCTGTATACTCCTCACCCCCTGTATGTACCTCACCCTCTGTATACTCCTCACCCCCTGTATACTCCTCACCCCCTGTATGTACCTCACCCCCTGTATGTACCTCACCCCCTGTATGTACCTCACCCCCTGTATGTACCTCACCCCCTGTATGCACCTCACCCCCTGTATACTCCTCACCCCCTGTATACTCCTCACCCCCTGTATACACCTCACCCTCTGTATGTACCTCACCCTCTGTATACTCCTCAACCCCTGTATGTACCTCATCCTCTGTATACACCTCACCCCCTGTATGTACCTCACCCCCTGTATACTCCTCACCCCCTGTATGTACCTCACCCCCTGTATACTCCTCAACCCCTGTATGTACCTCACCCTCTGTATACTCCTCACCCCCCTGTATGTACCTCACCCTCTGTATACTCCTCACCCTCTGTATACTCCTCACCCCCTGTATGTACCTCACCCCTTGTATGCACCTCACCCCCTGTATACTCCTCACCCCCTGTATACTCCTCACCCCCTGTATACTCCTCACCCCCTGTATACACCTCACCCTCTGTATGTACCTCACCCTCTGTATACTCCTCAACCCCTGTATGTACCTCATCCTCTGTATAACACCTCACCCCCTGTATGTACCTCACCCCCTGTATACTCCTCACCCCCCTGTATGTACCTCACCCCCTGTATACACCTCACCCTCTGTATACTCCTCACCCCCTGTATACTCCTCACCCCCTGTATGTACCTCACCCCCTGTATGTACCTCACCCCCTGTATACTCCTCACCCCTTGTATGCACCTCACCCCCTGTATACTCCTCACCCCCTGTATACTCCTCACCCCCCTGTATGTACCTCACCCCCTGTATGTACCTCACCCTCTGTATACTCCTCACCCCCTGTATGTACCTCACCCTCTGTATACTCCTCACCCCCTGTATGTACCTCACCCTCTGTATGTACCTCACCCTCTGTATACTCCTCACCCCCTGTATGTACCTCACCCCCTGTATACTCCTCACCCCCTGTATGTACCTCACCCTCTGTATGTACCTCACCCCCTGTATACTCCTCACCCCCTGTATACTCCTCACCCTCTGTATGTACCTCACCCCCTGTATGTACCTCACCCTCTGTATACTCCTCACCCTCTGTATGTACCTCATCCTCTGTATACACCTCACCCCCTGTATACTCCTCACCCCCTGTATGTACCTCACCCCCTGTATACACCTCACCCTCTGTATACTCCTCACCCCCTGTATACTCCTCACCCTCTGTATGTACCTCACCCCCTGTATGTACCTCACCCTCTGTATACTCCTCACCCTCTGTATGTACCTCATCCTCTGTATACACCTCACCCCCTGTATACTCCTCACCCCCTGTATGTACCTCACCCCCTGTATACACCTCACCCTCTGTATACTCCTCACCCCCTGTATACTCCTCACCCCCTGTATGTACCTCACCCCCTGTATGTACCTCACCCCCTGTATGTACCTCACCCCTTGTATGCACCTCACCCCCTGTATGTACCTCACCCCCTGTATACTCCTCACCCCCTGTATACACCTCACCCTCTGTATGCACCTCACCCCCTGTATGTACCTCACCCCCTGTATACTCCTCACCCCCTGTATACACCTCACCCTCTGTATGTACCTCACCCTCTGTATACTCCTCAACCCCTGTATGTACCTCATCCTCTGTATACACCTCACCCCCTGTATACTCCTCACCCCCTGTATGTACCTCACCCCCTGTATACACCTCACCCTCTGTATACTCCTCACCCCCTGTATACTCCTCACCCCCTGTATGTACCTCACCCCCTGTATGTACCTCACCCCCTGTATACTCCTCACCCCTTGTATGCACCTCACCCCCTGTATACTCCTCACCCCCTGTATACTCCTCACCCCCTGTATGTACCTCACCCTCTGTATACTCCTCACCCCCTGTATGTACCTCACCCTCTGTATACTCCTCACCCCCTGTATACTCCTCACCCCCTGTATGTACCTCACCCCCTGTATGTACCTCACCCCCTGTATGTACCTCACCCCCTGTATGTACCTCACCCCCTGTATGCACCTCACCCCCTGTATACTCCTCACCCCCTGTATACTCCTCACCCCCTGTATACACCTCACCCCCTGTATACACCTCACCCTCTGTATGTACCTCACCCTCTGTATACTCCTCAACCCCTGTATGTACCTCATCCTCTGTATACACCTCACCCCCTGTATGTACCTCACCCCCTGTATACTCCTCACCCCCTGTATGTACCTCACCCCCTGTATACTCCTCAACCCCTGTATGTACCTCACCCTCTGTATACTCCTCACCCCCTGTATGTACCTCACCCTCTGTATACTCCTCACCCTCTGTATACTCCTCACCCCCTGTATGTACCTCACCCCTTGTATGCACCTCACCCCCTGTATACTCCTCACCCCCTGTATACTCCTCACCCCCTGTATACTCCTCACCCCCTGTATACACCTCACCCTCTGTATGTACCTCACCCTCTGTATACTCCTCAACCCCTGTATGTACCTCATCCTCTGTATACACCTCACCCCCTGTATGTACCTCACCCCCTGTATACTCCTCACCCCCTGTATGTACCTCACCCCCTGTATACACCTCACCCTCTGTATACTCCTCACCCCCTGTATACTCCTCACCCCCTGTATGTACCTCACCCCCTGTATGTACCTCACCCCCTGTATACTCCTCACCCCTTGTATGCACCTCACCCCCTGTATACTCCTCACCCCCTGTATACTCCTCACCCCCTGTATACTCCTCACCCCCTGTATGTACCTCACCCCCTGTATGTACCTCACCCTCTGTATACTCCTCACCCCCTGTATGTACCTCACCCTCTGTATACTCCTCACCCCCTGTATGTACCTCACCCCCTGTATGTACCTCACCCCCTGTATGTACCTCACCCCCTGTATGTACCTCACCCCCTGTATGTACCTCACCCCCTGTATGTACCTCACCCCCTGTATGTACCTCACCCCCTGTATGCACCTCACCCCCTGTATACTCCTCACCCCCTGTATACTCCTCACCCCCTGTATACACCTCACCCTCTGTATGTACCTCACCCTCTGTATACTCCTCAACCCCTGTATGTACCTCATCCTCTGTATACACCTCACCCCCTGTATGTACCTCACCCCCTGTATACTCCTCACCCCCTGTATGTACCTCACCCCCTGTATACTCCTCAACCCCTGTATGTACCTCACCCTCTGTATACTCCTCACCCCCTGTATGTACCTCACCCTCTGTATACTCCTCACCCCCTGTATGTACCTCACCCTCTGTATACTCCTCACCCCCTGTATGTACCTCACCCCTTGTATGCACCTCACCCCCTGTATACTCCTCACCCCCTGTATACTCCTCACCCCCTGTATGTACCTCACCCTCTGTATACTCCTCACCCCCTGTATGTACCTCACCCTCTGTATACTCCTCACCCCCTGTATACTCCTCACCCCCTGTATGTACCTCACCCCCTGTATACTCCTCACCCCCTGTATGTACCTCACCCCCTGTATGTACCTCACCCCCTGTATGTACCTCACCCCCTGTATGCACCTCACCCCCTGTATGCACCTCACCCCCTGTATGCACCTCACCCCCTGTATGCACCTCACCCCCTGTATGCACCTCACCCCCTGTATGCACCTCACCCCCTGTATGCACCTCACCCCCTGTATGTACCTCACCCCCTGTATGTACCTCACCCTCTGTATACTCCTCACCCCCTGTATGTACCTCACCCCCTGTATACTCCTCACCCCCTGTATACTCCTCACCCCCTGTATACTCCTCACCCCCTGTATACTCCTCACCCCCTGTATACTCCTCACCCCCTGTATACACCTCACCCCCTGTATACTCCTCACCCCCTGTATGTACCTCACCCCCTGTATGTACCTCACCCTCTGTATACTCCTCACCCCCTGTATGTACCTCACCCCCTGTATACTCCTCACCCCCTGTATGTACCTCACCCTCTGTATGTACCTCACCCTCTGTATACTCCTCACCCCCTGTATGTACCTCACCCCCTGTATACTCCTCACCCCCTGTATGTACCTCACCCTCTGTATGTACCTCACCCCCTGTATACTCCTCACCCCCTGTATACTCCTCACCCCCTGTATACTCCTCACCCCCTGTATGTACCTCACCCTCTGTATACTCCTCACCCCCTGTATGTACCTCACCCTCTGTATACTCCTCACCCCCTGTATGTACCTCACCCTCTGTATACTGCTCACCCTCTGTATACTGCTCACCCTCTGTATACTCCTCACCCCCTGTATGTACCTCACCCTCTGTATACACCTCACCCCCTGTATACACCTCACCCCCTGTATACTCCTCACCCCCTGTATACTCCTCACCCCCTGTATACTCCTCACCCCCTGTATGTACCTCACCCTCTGTATACACCTCACCCTCTGTATACACCTCACCCCCTGTATACACCTCACCCCCTGTATACTCCTCACCCCCTGTATACTCCTCACCCCCTGTATGTACCTCACCCTCTGTATACTCCTCACCCCCTGTATGTACCTCACCCCCTGTATGTACCTCACCCCCTGTATGTACCTCACCCCCTGTATGTACCTCACCCCCTGTATGTACCTCACCCCCTGTATGTACCTCACCCTCTGTATACACCTCACCCCCTGTATGTACCTCACCCCCTGTATGTACCTCACCCTCTGTATACTCCTCACCCCCTGTATACTCCTCACCCCCTGTATGTACCTCACCCTCTGTATACTGCTCACCCTCTGTATACTCCTCACCCCCTGTATGTACCTCACCCCCTGTATGTACCTCACCCCCTGTATGTACCTCACCCCCTGTATGTACCTCACCCCCTGTATGTACCTCACCCCCTGTATGTACCTCACCCCCTGTATGTTCCTCACCCCCTGTATACTCCTCACCCCCTGTATGTACCTCACCCCCTGTATGTACCTCACCCCCTGTATGTACCTCACCCCCTGTATGTACCTCACCCCCTGTATGTACCTCACCCCCTGTATGTACCTCACCCCCTGTATGTACCTCACCCCCTGTATGTACCTCACCCCCTGTATGTACCTCACCCCCTGTATGTACCTCACCCCCTGTATGTACCTCACCCCCTGTATGTACCTCACCCCCTGTATGTACCTCACCCCCTGTATACTCCTCACCCCCTGTATACTCCTCACCCCCTGTATGTACCTCACCCCCTGTATGTACCTCACCCCCTGTATGTACCTCACCCCCTGTATGTACCTCACCCCCTGTATACTCCTCACCCCCTGTATGTACCTCACCCCCTGTATACTCCTCACCCCCTGTATGTACCTCACCCTCTGTATGTACCTCACCCTCTGTATACTCCTCACCCCCTGTATGTACCTCACCCCCTGTATACTCCTCACCCCCTGTATGTACCTCACCCTCTGTATGTACCTCACCCTCTGTATACTCCTCACCCCCTGTATGTACCTCACCCCCTGTATACTCCTCACCCCCTGTATGTACCTCACCCTCTGTATGTACCTCACCCCCTGTATACTCCTCACCCCCTGTATACTCCTCACCCCCTGTATACTCCTCACCCCCTGTATGTACCTCACCCTCTGTATACTCCTCACCCCCTGTATGTACCTCACCCTCTGTATACTCCTCACCCCCTGTATGTACCTCACCCTCTGTATACTGCTCACCCTCTGTATACTGCTCACCCTCTGTATACTCCTCACCCCCTGTATGTACCTCACCCTCTGTATACACCTCACCCCCTGTATACACCTCACCCCCTGTATACTCCTCACCCCCTGTATACTCCTCACCCCCTGTATACTCCTCACCCCCTGTATGTACCTCACCCTCTGTATACACCTCACCCTCTGTATACACCTCACCCCCTGTATACACCTCACCCCCTGTATACTCCTCACCCCCTGTATACTCCTCACCCCCTGTATGTACCTCACCCTCTGTATACTCCTCACCCCCTGTATGTACCTCACCCCCTGTATGTACCTCACCCCCTGTATGTACCTCACCCCCTGTATGTACCTCACCCCCTGTATGTACCTCACCCCCTGTATGTACCTCACCCTCTGTATACACCTCACCCCCTGTATGTACCTCACCCTCTGTATACTCCTCACCCCCTGTATACTCCTCACCCCCTGTATGTACCTCACCCTCTGTATACTGCTCACCCTCTGTATACTCCTCACCCCCTGTATGTACCTCACCCCCTGTATGTACCTCACCCCCTGTATGTACCTCACCCCCTGTATGTACCTCACCCCCTGTATGTACCTCACCCCCTGTATGTACCTCACCCCCTGTATGTTCCTCACCCCCTGTATACTCCTCACCCCCTGTATGTACCTCACCCCCTGTATGTACCTCACCCCCTGTATGTACCTCACCCCCTGTATGTACCTCACCCCCTGTATGTACCTCACCCCCTGTATGTACCTCACCCCCTGTATGTACCTCACCCCCTGTATGTACCTCACCCCCTGTATGTACCTCACCCCCTGTATGTACCTCACCCCCTGTATGTACCTCACCCCCTGTATGTACCTCACCCCCTGTATGTACCTCACCCCCTGTATACTCCTCACCCCCTGTATACTCCTCACCCCCTGTATGTACCTCACCCCCTGTATGTACCTCACCCCCTGTATGTACCTCACCCCCTGTATGTACCTCACCCCCTGTATGTACCTCACCCCCTGTATACTCCTCACCCCCTGTATGTACCTCACCCTCTGTATACACCTCACCCCCTGTATACTCCTCACCCCCTGTATACTCCTCACCCCCTGTATACTCCTCACCCCCTGTATACTCCTCACCCCCTGTATACTCCTCACCCCCTGTATACTCCTCACCCCCTGTATACTCCTCACCCCCTGTATACTCCTCACCCCCTGTATACTCCTCACCCTCTGTATACTCCTCACCCCCTGTATACTCCTCACCACCCTGTATACACCTCACCACCCTGTATACACCTCACCACCCTGTATACACCTCACCCCCTGTATACACCTCACCCCCTGTATACTCCTCACCCCCTGTATACACCTCACCACCTGTCACACTCGATATATGCATATTTCATCTGGCAGATAGGATCCGGGTGCAGACTAGTTCTCATCTTTCCAGCTCTGCATATGAATGTAGATGTATTTATATAATGAATGCATTTTACATCCCCAGTTTCGGACACAAATGTGTTCACACTCAGCATCCGTGTGTTTTACTAACTATATAACAACCAGGGTCATGAGAGGTTCTCATCTCTAAAACTTGGAACATGGAGACCACCTTTATCAGTGACAGGTAAACTTCTGTGACCCTGCCCCTGTGTGAGGAATATATATATATATATATATATATATATATATACACACACACAGTATATGTGGCAGATGTTAATTAGCTATAGGTAATGTGAAGCTATTACCCAGCACACAGGTTCTAGTATGCTGCATTACTCCCAATCTGTGCGTAGTGCATGGGATCGCACATACGTGCACTGACCACGTTCTTGGTTCAGCCACACACATGGTGTGTATGATCACTGTGGTTTTACAGGTGTCAGAAGTGCTTATTTGCGGAAATGAAAGCGTCACCATTGAGCACAGACAGCTGTCACATTTGGGGTATCCCACCAATTAGAGACCAGTAGAGCCTGAGGTAGAGAGAAAATGCCAGTGGGAATAATAATAAGTGGAATAATAAGACTAACGACAGAGAGTGAGAGTCTTGTTGCGGGAGACAAGGTAATAGCAGATCATCTTAATAATTATTTTTGCTCAGTGTTCACTACAGAAAGAGCGGGGAAGGGACCACAGTTTAGTTACAAGTATACTCATAAACATGAGGTAGATACAAGAACATTTACAGAGAAGAAGGTCCTAACAGCTATAAACTGAAAGTGGATAAATCAATGGGGCCATCCAAGGATCCTGTCGGCTTCCTGTTCCTGTACAGGGCAGACGTTCCCAGTGAGCTCTCTGTTGGAGCACAACTTGTTCTTCAATTGGTGCCCACATTGCACCTTTGGAGATGCCTGATCCTATTGTTCATCTGTCCTTTCATGGGCACATTTTCCTCTTCATCTCCAGATCGTTTGTCTGACCAACGGCAGCCACCTACTACAGGCCCTGGCTTGGGCCTAATGTCCAGACGGCCTCCTTACTTTCCTCCACTCCTGGCCATCAGCCTCTTGCCTGCTGCCTACCTGCTCTCTCCGTGCCCAATGCTGTGCAGTTTCCCATCTCCTGGTGTCCCGCTGCTGCCTGCTGCTCCGGTGCCCAACAGACTCTCCAGGATGCGGATCGGGCCTCCTGCTGTTCCTGGCCTGCTGTCTCCTGCTCTGATGTCCTGATGCTTCTGCCACCCCTCGCTCCAGATCCTGACTCTGCCTCCCCCATCCGCATCACCCGCTTCTCCATGCCCAGCCGGCCTCCATCTCCGTCACTACAGACCGCGGCTAAGGCCTGGCTAACTTCTGTCATTTTAAATTTACCCTCTTGTACTACCGCTCCGCCCTCTCCCTCGCTAAACAATCTTTCTTTAAAGCCCTGATTTCTTCTCCTTGCCTTACACTGGCTCCCCTTCCCCTACAAAATTCTTTTCAAGCTCCTCACCCTCACCTACAGGCCCTCTCCAACTCCACTGCTCCATATATCTCCAACCTTCTCTCCATCCACACTCCCTCCCGCTCCCTGCGATTAGCCAAGGACCGCCGCCTCTCCTCCACTTTGATAACCTCATCCCATTCCCGAATCCAAGATTTCTCCTGAGCATCTGTTCCCCCAAGCCTACCAGCCATCCACCTAATCCTCTCTCCATGCTCATTCTCTTCACCTCTCTCTTCCCGGCCCCTTACTCGCTCCTCCGACACTTGATCCCCTCTTCAGACTCCCTTTGTGCCTGCTGTTTGCCCTCCCTTTAGGATGTAAGTTCTTACAAGCATGGCCCTCCTCCCTCCTGTCTCTATACCAGTTCTTCTGCTCCAACTTCTCTGTAATTGTTATGCCTGGAGCTTCTGGAGTCTTGGTATTACTTGTTTAACGTTCTGTACTGTTTTGCCCTGTAAGGTCAAATGTTTGTATTATGTACGGCAATGCGAAAATCTTGTGGCGTCCTATAAATAAACAATAATAATAGTAATAATACTGAATGAGCTTAAAGGGGTGCTGGTAACACCATTAGCAGAATTATTCAACCAGTCACTAACTAGTAATTCCAGAGGACTGGAAAAGAGCGAATGTAGTCCCACTGCACAAAAGTGGAAGCAAGAAAGATGCAACTACAGACCAGTGAGCCTTACATCAGTAGTAGGGAATGATGGAAACACTCTTAAAAGAAAGAGATGTAGAATATCTCAAATCCAGTAACTTACAGGATCCCAAACAGCAGGATTTACTGGGTGAGATCATGTCAAACATATCTTACTGACTTTTTTGACTGGGTGACTAAAGTAATAGATCAAGAGGGGGCCGTAGATGTGGCTTATCTAGACTTTAGTAAGGCTTTTGACACTGTCCCACATCGCAGACTATTAAATAAACCTGAAAGCTTGGCATTGGATTCTAAGATGGTGGAATGGATAAGATCTTGGATGCAGGATAGACAACAGAGAGTTTATAGTAAATGGAGTAAGTACATTCACAGGAGGGAAAGGTTACCAGTGGAGCACCCCAAGTATCTGTGCTTTTTAATATCTTGGTGACATTGCAAATGGTATTGATGGGAAAGTATGTCTTACTGCAGATGACACAAAGATATGCACACCAAGGGGTAAATGTATTAATGTCCGGATTCTTCAACTCTGGCGTGTTCAGCGCCGGAGTTGAAGAATCCAGACATTAATACATTTACCCCCAAGAGGGGTTAGATTTAATGTTTGATGATCTAGGTAGACTAGACGAATGGTCAATTAGTTAAATGACAACAAATGCAAAATCATGCACTTGGGTCTCAAAAACTGAAAGGCTAAATATTGTATTAACGGCACTATAATGTAAACTACTGAGGAGGAAAGGGATCTAGGAGTCACTATGTCAGGTGACATAAAGGCAGGTAAGTAATGTAACAAAGCAATGAGGAAGACAAGTCAGATGCTTGGTTGTATAGGGAGAGGAATCAGTAGCAGAAAGAAAGAAGTAATAATACCACTGTATAGGTCATTGGTACGGCTTCATCTAGAATACTGTGTTCAGTTCTGGAGGCCGTATCTCCAGAAGGATATAAATACATTACAGACTGTACAAAGAAGGCCAACTAAAATGGTGCATGGTCTACAGCACAGAACTTACCTGGAAAGACTAAAAGATCTTAATATGTATAGTTTGGAGCAGAGAAGGGAAAGGGGGACATGATATCAAGGGTTATAACAAGGTACAGAAGGGAAACAGTCTTCAAAGAAAGAGAAGTATTAGAACACGAGGATATGCCCTGAAACTGGGAAGTAGGTTCAGAGGAAACTACTTTACAGAAAGGGTAGTGGATAAGTGGAATAACCTCCCATCAGAGGTGGTAGAGGCTAATACAGTAGAGCAGTTTATACATGCTTGGGATAGACATAAGGATATCCTTACAAAGAGCTAAGGATCAAATAGGGTTTGAGGTTACCGTAGGTTAAAAAGTGGGCAGAGTAATTGGGCCAAATGGTTCTTATCTGACATCAAATTCTATGTTTCTATGGATAATCTGGACATGTGAAGATGCCTTGTCGCACAGCTCAATCACCTCAGACTCGTGCACTCAATCCAAGGCCTGAACCTTCAGTACGTCTTGTGAAACTTGCCGGCCACTTGGATGCCGCAGTACTCGTGCTACCCTCAGGTCCTTGCCAGTAGTCTGAACTGCTTTATCGAGTGGCTGTGGTCATATAGGGCTCCTGTATGTTCACAGTGTTGGATTACACCACCCGGTATCCTGAGGGTACCAGCAACAAGCTAACAGATGGTGGGACTCTGAGGCATATGCTGTGGGCATTTGTTCATAGGAGAGAAACTGAGCACTACCTGCTACACCTCCTGTTTGCTTATCGGAGGTGTCACAGGTGTAAATCCTCCACTGGATTGGTCCCCACAAAAGGCAAAAAATCTAGGCTTTGTTTAGAGCACCGCTGGTTGAATGATGTTACTCTGCCTGACACCTATATTCTGCCCCGTATCGATTCTTTGTTGGATGATTTGGACTGAGCAAAGTACAGATCATGCACCATGAGTAAGAGGAATTGACAGATACTAACATCCACCGAGGCTCAGAAACAGTAGCCCTTTCTTGCTGTGCAACTTTAAGGTCATTCCGTTTGGCACCAAGAGTGTATCGGCCACCTTCCGACACTTGGTCAGACACCTGCTGGAAGGGGTCGGAGACTTTGCTCAGGCTTACTGCAATGATAATGCCATCTTTCGTAAGATCTGGGTTGTCTAGTGTATGTAGTGCAAATGTTAGAGAAGATTCGGTAGACAGGGTTATCGATTTGGGATGACAGGTGAGGATGGCCAAGGTACGTTAGGGCATTGCATAGTGGTAGGAGAGGTTAATGTAGAGCAAGATCCCAGCCCATGACCCAGAAACAGATACTAGTCTTATTGGGGACTGCAGACAATTCATCCCTGACTTATGAAGGTCAGATTAGAAATGCACCGATCTTTGGTGAATATTTTCCTTCATACATAGATCCCATAGCTCCTTTTTGCTCTATGTAATTAGCAGAAACACAAGGGTTCCTCCATGATCCCATTCACCCAGGAGAGAGCATTCAGTCCATCTCTGAATCAGATGTTTTACTCTCCCAGGAGGACAGGGGAGCGCTTGGGCCAAGGACGAGCAGAGCGTAGTCGGAGTCAGGCTGTCTGTGTAAAGACCTCGCCCTGGGCCAGCTTCCCCTATTCCTTATACTAAGTAGTGAATCCATATAATGACATCAGGGGACCTTAGGAGAAGTAATAATGACAATCAATGTACTGTAGGTAGGTACAAAGTAATTTGATATTTAAGTAGGATGGAGGGCAGCCTCGAGGAGATAAACTGTAATCTTATAATGGAGAAAACAGATCTAAGTAGGTGTGAATGGGAGAGAGGATAGAGGTGATCTATTTGTTCTGAATGTCAACCTTTAAGTAATAGGGTCAAGGGTCATCTTCCTTTGAGAAGAAATATATTGGCCCCATGGGAACCACTGGAGAGTGATTTGCATTGTTTGTTCATCTGATACGATCTGATGCTTTCCATTTATGTATCAGAGATAGGTGGTCCGGGTGCTTCCCACCCTCTGGCTGCGGATATCACCGGACAGGTGTGAGGAGAGGACTGGGTATAACCAACATTGGCCGGCAAAATAGTTTCAAAAGAAGATCTGCTACAGATTGCTGGTAGAGGTCCTTCACATAGCAGGACCACCACACGTACCAGAACGTACCACTTGTTTTACATCGTTTGGTGTATAGAGATGGCCTGGTTAAAGATCTACATTTATCTCAGACATAGAATTCTGAAATCTGAAGGTTTCGGGGGGATAAGTTTCCCTTCATTGAGAGGAGGGTAGCACAAACACTTTGGGGGAAAGGGTTCTACATACAGTAAGTGAAGAGTTGCAGCCAATCTGAGGAGGTTCTGGTTTAAGGCCTGGGGCATTGTTCAGAGAAATGTGATTTATAGTAGAAAAAGGTCAATTTATAACAGTATAAATGGGAGGGGGAGGAAGTGTGAAATAAAAGACCACGTTTCATGTTTCTCTGTTCTTCCTGATCCAGTTTTATAAGTGATAACCTCATCTCTGTGTGTCCTATTACCACGGATCTAGGGATTCACCTCCGCTGTTAATTACTGCCCCCTAGATTAAGGCAGCAACTGTGTGACATATTATTACTATTTAAATAATATTATATTGATAATTAGGACAGATTTTAGCTCAAAATTTGGAATTGGGGTCAAATTTAGCTCCAATTTCCAAAAAAAAAAAGGAAAATGACTTCGCTATTTAAAGTAGAAAAGTTAAAATTGTCAGCTTGCCCCACTGTCCCTAATCCCGTGATACAGGGGTCTTGCACCATAGCACTCCTCAGAACATAACCAATATCAGTCCCTATCTTGGGGTGAGGCCTCTGCTCACCACTCCAGTGGCCCAAGGCCACGGAATGATGGATTGGAGCCGGAGGAGAGACTCATTGGTAGGACGGGCTGCCTACAACAAATGCTGCCTCCGCGGTCTCGATCCACAGATCCCTCCTCTTGTGTGCGCCCACCGAAGCCGGAGTGGCATGTCGAGTGGATCACTGCCAAACTGGAAGCTGTGGTTACAATGGAGGTCAATCATTCTGTTCCGTAATTGGGGTACAATAATGGAGAAGTCCGAGATAGGGAAATTTCAGGCAACACAAAAATAATATCAGGAATTCTGTGAACATTTCTGTCCAACATTCCCAAATATTCTGCTCTTTATAACCCTTTATAATAATCCTGATTCTATATTTCTCATAACCCCTAGTGTAATAATCTGACTGTTCTGCTCCTTCTGTTCCTTATTACTCCTTATAGAATAAAACATCCACTGAATTATTTATTAACCCTACTGCTGCGTTCGTTATTACACTTGGTTTGATAAACCAGCTCTTCCATTCACTAATATTATTATTATTACAATTTATTATTTATCTCCACCATACTCACAAGCTGACAGTCTATAAGACAACAGGGGTTTGATACACTGGGGTAAGTGCTACATATTGCACATCGAACCAGCCAGATAGTAATGGGAGAAACTGCTTAAAGGGCTATATGATCTCAGAGGCACACGCAGGGGGGGGTTTCTGGTTGTCCAGAAACCCCTCCCCTCTGCGAAGAACAGGGGGCTAAACAGTGCCCCTACATAGCGGTACTGTACAGCAGCCATGACGCTTCTTTGACAGCGCTGCGGCTGCTGTACAATACAGTGCCGCCGAAATGGAGCTGCTGCGCTCTCTCTCTATATTAAGTTTCCCCCCCTTAAAAATCCTGCGTGCGCCCCTGGATCTGGTCACACAGCAATGTGGGTTGTTGGGTCATGGGGCTGTTTATAGCATGTGTAAGATTTGTGTGACCTGTTTAGTTCAAAGTATGTTAGTTACAAGTATATTAATATTAATATAGCATAATTTGGAGTTATACCTCAGTTCATGTTAGCTATCTCTACCTCAGGCACAGAGAGCATGAGAAGTGATTAATCCCGTCATCCTTTCCTTCATTCAGGTAATAATCCATATCTTGTTTGCACCAGTATCAGAACTGAATTAAGAAAGTGATAACATTGCCTGAAGAGAGGGTTTCCAGAGAACACAGGTTTTGGAGGGTACAGGAATTACACAGAGTGGGTCCAACCTGATAAAAGTCCTGTACCCAGGAATGGGGTGAATGAGAGACGCAGATCTTGCGCACAACGGAGGGGTTGACTTGGGAGTTATTGTGAGACAAGTGAGGAGATGTACTGTATGTTGGTGCAGTGTTGTTGATGTCCTTGTATGTTCATAGAAGTATTTTATATTGGGTTGGTAATTAACAGACAGCCAATGTAGAGACTGACAGAAGAAGAGCATTAGTCTAATCACTGCAGTCACAGTAGATTGTAGGGGAGAAGGTCTGCTTCAGGGAAGATCAGTAAGGATGGGATTGTCTATGTAGGAGAAGATGAGTGCATGGACTAAAGTTTTAGCAGTGTATTGGGCGACAGGATAAGGATACAGATTGGATGTTTGGAACAAAGGGCAGTTCTGAGTTAATTAAATACACTTAGGCAGTGAGCTTGAGGAGTATAGTAGAGTATCCACAGGAACTGGGACAAACAGCACAGGGGCAGGACAGCAGCAGACAAAATCTACGCTATAACCACCAGGGAGGCTAAGCCCTCCCTGCCTTAAGTACTAATGGTAACCAATCAGGGATTTGCCCTGAATCATCACTAGACACCAGTTAATAAATTAATTAGCTGCTTATTCAGCCCGCAGTCTGTAGCAACTGCACCCGGCTGCTCTGATGCCAGGGTGCGGTAAAAATTACTTTCGGCGTCCAGCCGTTGCTCTGGCAACGGTCGGGCCGAGAACCTGGAAGTGACGTCCCAGTCATCATGGAGATGACCGGGACGCCAGGGAGAGGGGCAGGGAGTCGCGGCGGTGCCCGTGGCTGACGCGGCTCCTAACAATTAGGACACTTGAGCTAATAAACATAATTTTGCTTCAAGAACCTGCTTTGACGACTACTTAACCTACTGTAAATTCCTGTGACCTGCAGATTAGACCCAATCTAATCCGTTTCAAGCTGTTCTGAAGTTTGGACCCAGCATTCCAGTACAAACATTTTGCCCGCTACCTGCAGCTCTGGCCATTGTGACAGGCCAGGGGGGAACCATCCACAGCAACCCTGATTTGAAGGCAAGAGGTCAGGTATACCAGCCCAGGTGTACCAGCAAGGGGGTACCCTAGCAGCAAAACACCCAGAAGGAAGCTGTTCTAGGTGCCAGTGTAGGAGCCTAGTGGTGGCGGCAGATTAAGCCCCTTCTATTGCGGTTAGGGGCGCAATTTGGGATAAATAAAGGGAACGGTGGCAAAGTAATCCCAGCTGGTTCCCAGCAACAACAGACAGGGTGGCATAGGCGGTCCATCCTGTCACAAGGTGATTGACTCAAAAGAGCTGGAATCAGAAGACCCAACTGACCTACTGCTAGAGTTGGAGTGTAGTCGTGAGAGGGAATGCCTAACTGACCATCTGACTGTACCAAGAGAGTGGGAAATTCTTTGGAAAGTTAAGTGGCCTGGAAGTGCTGTTGTAGGGGTCCCAAGCACCAAATGCAATGCCACAGGGACATTGCAAAGTACTGTCTTCCACCCCATGGCTTGGGGGAGAATCTGTGGCTAGCCGACCTACCAAGGGGCCTGGCCCTTGAAAAAAGTGAACTATTCCTGATGATGATGAGTAAACTGGTGGGCAAACTAAGCAGATCTCCTAGCTAAGGTGGATACAAGCGACTAATTACATTTACATGGATCAAACTCGATCCTTCTGGAGAAAAAAGATATATGTCACATAGACTACCCAGTGTTTGAGGGAGTGGCATTGTTCAGAGAATTGTTGATAGCCTGAGAGGGTCCAGCCATGGAAATAGTGCTGTCGGTCCGGTGATAGGAAATACATGTCACAGCATAGGACTAGCTGTCAGTGGGTTTATGGAGGATGCTGTAGATCTGCTGTACCAGCTGAGGACTACATGCCAAGAGGCCGGGGACAAGTTGGCTGAGTACTCATACCATCTTAACAAGCTGCTGTAGCTTATAGTGTCCAAAGGTATCTGCTGGATATATGTGTGTTACATGGGCCAGAGGGCCGGAGTAGACTTCAGAAGTGCCTAAAAGTGAACCTAGAGAGAAGCATAAATCCCCTGACTGATGTGGGGTAAAGGTCACTGAGGAGACAAGAAGACCAACTGCTTGTACGTGTGTTGTGCAGGCCACATTGTTAGGACTTGTCCCAAGAGATTTGGAGCATGAGAAGCTTCCAGTTTGGCTAAACATAATATGCCACTGTCATTAAAAAGGGGCCCAAAGACCACAGTACTGGCCTTCATAAAGTTCAACATGTCTTCTCTGTGAGACTTTATCAAATGAACCTTTGGCGTAGCATCCACAATGGTGGGACCTGTTCCATTTGAAAATCATGAGAAATTCTTAAACGTTTGCAATTCTAAAAGGTTCGGCAAAGGTTCCAACAGATTTCAGGCTGTTTGCAAAGCCTTGAACTCTTTGAAGTTCATTGGGCCTGTTCGACATTTGTTAGGAGCGTGTTTAGCATTTCACATCAGTGTAACAAGTTTGTCAGATGAGCTCTGTGCAGACGTGTGGCATTCGAACATTAATGGCATTCGCTATACGTTATTATTATTATTATTATTATCCTTGATTTGTTAGGCACCACAAGATTTCCGCAGCGCTGTACACCGTACACACAGTAGACTATACAGAGTGAAACATTACTGAACAATAAACAAAAATACCAATACTTCAGAAACTCCAGGCAGGCTAATGCAGTAAAGACGGAGCAGAAGAACAGGTATGGAGACAGAAGGGAAGAGGGCCCTGCTCAAACCAGCTTAAATCCTAAAGGAGGGTAAACAAACCTCAGGCACAAAGGGAGCCAGTTGAAGTAGGTAGGGAGAGAACAGGGGGCCGGGAGGAGAGAGGGGAGAACGAGCGGAGCAGATAAGGGGGTAAGGTGGATGGTTGGTAGGCTTTGAGGAACAGGTGAGTTTTAAGTGCCCGTTTGAAGGAGCACAGATTAGGAGAGAAACGGATGGAGCGAGGGAGGTCGTTCCAGTAAGGGGGGCCATATGGGAAAAGTCTTGGATTCTGGAGTGGGAAGAGGTGATAAGAGTGGAGGAGAGGCGGCGGTCGTTGGCCGAGCGCAGGGAGCGGGCAGGAGTGTGAATGGAGAGGAGGTTAGAGATATAAGGGGCAGTAGAGTTGGAGAGAGCCTTGTAAGTGGTGGGGAGGAGTTTGAAAAGGATTCTGTAGGGGAAGGGGAGCCAGTGTAAGGCAAGACAGAGAGGGGAGGCAGAGGAGGAGCGGCGTGAGAGGAAGATGAGTCTTGCGGCCGCATTGAGTATAGAGCGGAGGGGGGCGAGATGGGAGTGGGGGAGGCCAGTAAGGAGGAGGTTACAATAATCGAGGCTGGAGATGATGAGTGCGTGGATGATAGTTTTGGTGGCCTCCTGAGAGAGGAAGGGTCAGATGCTGTACATCTGAGATGTTTGAACACTTTCAGCTTCCAGCTGCCATGTGAAATAGAGTTCCAGAATCTGGAATGAACCCCCCAAAAGTTTTAATCCGCCAGTGCACCTGATTTAATAACCCAGCTCTTCCGTTCATCGTCTGTAATCATTATTACATCTGGTGCAATAACATAGCCCTTCCGTTCATTATCACCCCTAGTGTAATAATCCCCCTCTTCCTTTCATTATTTCACTGATTTAAGATTCCAGGTCCTCTCTTACTGTCATTATTACACGTGAACTAATAACTCCTCTGATATTAACCCAGTGTCTATAATCATTATTACAACTGGTGCAATAACATAGCCCTTCCGTTCATTATTTCACCTGATATAATAACCTCTATTATAATCTCTATTTAATGAACCAGCTAATTTCCTAATTATTATAAATTATATAATGACCCAGCTCCTGGAATTATTTTTATCACTCATATATAATAAACCATTTTTTCTGTTCATTATTATTTCCTTGCATCGTGCCATCTAATGTGTTATATATAGATAATAACCCAGCTCTGCTATTTATCACCCTATGTAGTAACACATTGCTCAATGTTACATGATGTATAATATCCACAAGGCTCTGACACTCCCCATATCTTAGCTCGGCAGTATTGTACCAGCTCTCTGAGAGATGCAGGGTTAATCATTATTCCTTAGGCTGCAAAACTATTTCCAATCAATAGTGTGAATCAATAGTGAGTCTAACAGAGGTGCATATGTTATCTCATCAGGGGCATGTAAGTATCGTTATATGAGGCAATCAGGCATCCAGGGCCTGCGGTATCTAAGTGTGATACATTAATACCATTATAATACCATTATATGGGGCAATAAGGTATCCGAGACCTAGGGTATCTCAGTGTGATACATAAATACCATTATATAGGTGTGACTTAATCACTTATAAATAACATGGTATAACTTTATTTGAGGGAAATAGCGTAGGGCGCTTATTTATATAATTGCCAATGCACTTATTTTTTATATTTTGTATATTTTGATATAGGAAATCATTATTTCTGAGACCAGGTTAGAAAATTATTTTTTTCTGTTTTAACTTTTCTAGAAGAAATGCTTTAGTTCTGTATATATCTGATACAATAAGCCTATGTTTTCAAAGCCTTTTGTATATCTTGATGTAAGGAAATGTCTTGTTTGGGGTTTACAACTTTTCCTGGGGAATTCTTTTCTTTGGAAGAAATGTGTATTCTGCAACTGTTGGAAGAAGGACTCATGTTAATCTCATGCTAATTAGACCTTTTGATGTGTGAGGGTCATAGAAAGACGTAATTAGGCTTGCCCTCCTCTGTTAGCTGCAGGATATCGCAGCAAGGTTTTAAGATATCACAGATAAGCGCAAATATTGTTAGCTTTCCAATGCATGTAAATCCATGTTTGTGTAGAAACATTGCATCCTATTTCTAAAAATAGCCTGTGTCCAAATCAGTGTAAAAAGCACTGTCTTGTACACTGAAATGTGTCATTCTGATGTTCCATCTGACCTGATCACCTGATACCTTCAACCAGTTTGAGAGCAAATAAACATTACTGGCTTCAAGACCCTGCTTGACAACTTCTTCAGTATTGCTGTAATCCTGTGACCTGCAGATTAGACCCTAAATCTAATCCGTTCTTGCAGATCACCCAGATATCACATCTGTACCGCACATCACCCCAGAACTCATATCTATACCGCAGATCACCCCAGAAATCACATCTATACCGCAGATGACCCAGAAATTACATCTATACCGCAGATCACCCCAGAAATTACATCTATACCGCAGATCACCCAGATATCACATCTATACCGCAGATCACCCTAGAAATCACATCTATACCGCAGATCAACCCAGATATCACATCTGTACCGCACATCACCCCAGAACTCATATCTATACCGCAGATCACCCCAGAAATCACATCTATACCGCAGATGACCCAGAAATTACATCTATACCGCAGATCACCCCAGAAATTACATCTATACCGCAGATCACCCAGATATCACATCTATACCGCAGATCACCCTAGAAATCACATCTATACCGCAGATCAACCCAGATATCACTGTCACTGAATTTCGGAGATGACCGCTAACCGGTATTAGCGCAACTAAACAGCGAAGTCTAACGTACTCCCGGTATTCACCAGGAACCCCCGCAAGGGAGTTTGGGCTTAGCTGCAGAGGGTTGGCAGGTCGCGGTTCTCCAAGACAGTCACCAGTGTAGCGACAGTAGTAGACAGGCGTAGTCAGGCAGTACGGGTCAAAGCCAAACGAGCGGTGCGGTACACAGGGAGGTTCCAGAAAGAAGTCAGGTCAAGCCAAATAGGCTGGGCAGCGAGGTACGAAAATTAAACACAGGAGAATAGTAACGGAGCCGATTCAGAACCAAAGAACACTGGATCAGAAGTTCAGGAAGCACTAGAGCAGGAGTGAACCAATACTCTGGCACTAGACATGTGTCAGAGGGTGCTCTATAAACCATATGGTGCATCCTGATTGGGTGATAGGTGAGCGGAGATAGCGTCCCACTGCTAGGCAACAGGACGCGGCTGATGAGAAGGTGCAGGCGTCTGTCTCCTGCACCATGTGTCAGTGCGGAGACGACGCCTGACAGTACCCCCTCCCCAGAAGAAGAAACGCTGGAAATCTGATTCTTCAAAAACTTTGACAGCAGATGGGGGAGGCATGTAGGCCTTTCTTCAGGGCCATAACCCTTCCAGTGGACGAGGAACTGAGTCTTACTATAAATGGATTGGGATTTCAAGATGTGTTCAATCTCATATTCGTCGCCCAAGGCCATCTTGATGGGAGGAGGTGGAGGCTAAAGGATGGAGAAATCATTAAGAACCAATGGTTTTATTAAGGAAATATGTAATGAATTATGCACACGGAGTGAAGGAAGTAGATGGAGCTTATAGGTAACCGCATTAATAATATAAAAATTCAGAAGCGACCAATATATCGGGGGGCAAATTTCATTGAGGATAGCGTCTGAAATTACGCGTGAACATCCACACCTTGTCCCCAATGTGAAGCACCGGAATCTTCCTACCGTGACGATCAGCAAAGTGTTTATGCCGTTCCGAGGACTGTAAGAGTTTAGCTCGTACCTGAGTCCAAATCTTCAAAAAGTCACTTACCATCTCTGAAGCTGCAGGTACTGATGCACTGAGAACTTTTGAAAAGGTGGGAAGTATGGGATGTCTGTCGTAGATGGTAAAGAAGGGAGATGTTCCAGATGATTAATGTTGATGGATATTTTGTGAAAACTCTGCCCAAGGTGTTATGAGCCGCGGCACCGCCGCGACTCACTTCAGTCTCCTGCTGGCTTCCCGGCCATCTCAATGACGACCGGGACGTCACTTCCTGTATTCGGCCGGACGCCGAATTGACAACTATCGCACCCCAGCAACACAGAGCAGCCGGACGCGCGCGCCTCCAAGCCTGCGGGCTAATTTAGCTGTTCATTAATTAATTATCACGGCCTGGGGGTGATTTTAGGGCAATGCACTGATTTGCTACCATTAGT
The DNA here is from genome assembly GCF_038048845.1 of Mixophyes fleayi. NCBI lineage: Eukaryota > Metazoa > Chordata > Amphibia > Anura > Limnodynastidae > Mixophyes > Mixophyes fleayi. The sequence goes on from NC_134405.1 coordinate 3,282,844, forward strand.
ATTTAAGGCAGGGAGGGCTTAGCCTCCCTGCCGATTATAGCATGGACTCTGTTTACTGACCGGCTCCTGTCCTATTCCTGCTTTCTCCCAGTTTTCCTGTTGATACCCTGCCCGTTTACTATTGCACCTCCTGTTGTGACCCTTTTACTCTGTTCTTGGATTCTGCTGTCGTGCTGGTGACCCTGAAGCTTTGGCTTGTTATTTGACTATTCTACTTGCTTCGGATCCCTGACCTCGGCTTACGTCTGACCATCCGCTACCATCTACTCAGCTTCCTCCGGCCTGCCGCTGCTGTGTTGCTAACAAACTTACACTACGCTAAGAGTTTAGTCCTGGGGGCATCTGAGTACCTGTGAGCACATAAACCTCTACGGGAAAGGCGGCTGCTATAGGCGAAGACCTCTTCCAGTTCTGTAAGTTCGTTATCAGACCGGCAGCCTACAATTATAACCAGCCAGAAAATTCTAGGAGGAATTCCTCGGAATGGATGAAAGCGGAACCAACCCATCTCCAGCCCAAGTCCTGGCTGGACAAATTCAGACCCTGTCTCAAGTGGTTCAGGCATTATCGCATCGGCTCTCTGCTCAAGAAGAAGCCTCTAGGACTTCACAAGTCACCTTGGCACTTGTGGGAGAATCCAAATTAAATTTACCGGACCGGTTTTCCAGGGACAGAGCACTGTTCCAGAATATCAAGGAAAGTTGCAAGCTCTATTTGCGTCTGAGACCTCGATCTTCCAAGTTCTGAACAGCACAGGTTTGGTTTCATTATCTCCCTTCTCCAGGGTGATCCTCAGTCATGGGCCTTTAGTCTGAATCCAACTATGTCCAATTATGCAGTCTGTGGATGTCTTTTTCAATGCCTTGGGTCTGCTCTACAATGACCCGGATCGAGTAGCCTTCGCTTAGGCTCATCTGAGAGCCTTGAAGCAAGGTCGGTGCTCTGCTGGGGAGTACTCTGCTGAATTTAGACGATGGTCTGCGGACAGCAAATGGAATAACCTGGCATTGCGTAGTCAGTTTCGCCTAGGGCTGTCAAAACAGATCAAAGACACTTTTGTACAGTACCCTTTTCCAACATCTCTGGAGATCCTCATGCAGCTCGGCATCAAAATTGACAAAAGGATCAAGGAGAGGAAGGCGGAAAAGGAGTCATCATCTTTTTCATCTTCTTTTGTTCCCGTATCAACGAACTTTGAAGAACCCATGCAATTAGGAGCATACCGTCTTTCGTCTGAAGAAAAGATTAGAAGACGGACTCAAGGTCTCTGTCTCTACTGTGGCATCAAGGGCCACTTTTCCTGCTCCTGTCCTAACAAATTGGGAAAAGACCATGCCTAGGGACCAAGAGGGAAGTTCGCCTAGTTCTGCAAATCATATCCTCCAAAAATGCAGTTCTAGTTCCTGCACGCATCACTCACAGAGCCTGTTGTAAGGCCGTCTCAGCCATCATAGTGGTGCTGCCGGCAACTTTCTAGACATCGGGTTTGCTCATTCCTCTTGGATTCCTTCTGTGAAGCTTGACTCTGCTTTCACTGTTTGTGGCCTGGATGGTAGTTCATTGCCTGGTGGTAAAATTGTTTATGAGACTTCACTGCTGCAGCTAACCATGGGTGCTCTCCACTCAGAAACCCTGTCATTTCACCTCATTGATTCTAAATCTCCAGTAGGAGCCGGATGCTTTTTTGTATCAAAAAAAGACGGTGGATTGCGGCCCTGCATTGACTACATGGATCTTAATCAAATCACGATTAGAAACGCCTATCCTCTTCCCCTCATCTCTGTGTTTTTTGATCAACTAAAGACTGCCACCATCTTCACTAAGATTGATCTCCGCGGAACATACAACCATATCCGCATCAGAGAGGGGGACAAATGGAAAACGGCATTCAACACACATTTTGGCCACTACGAGTACCTGGTCATGCCGTTTGGTCTTAGTAACGCACCTGCAGTATTTCAAGATCTAATTAATGAAGTGCTCTGGGAATTTTTCGATCAGTTCGTTGTCGTGTATTTAGATGACATCCCGATACATTCACTGTCATTGTCTCAACATCGGTGTCATGATAAGCAGGTCCTCCAAAAACTTTGTGATCACCATCTCTTCGCCAAGTTGGAGTAATGCGAATTTGAGGTACAGAAGGTGTCATTCCTGGGGTACATCTCCATGGACCCAACTAAAGTCCAAGCCATTCAAGATTGGGTACAACCCAATAACCTCAAAGCTGTCCGTCTGAAGCGGTCCTTAAATAACTTGGCTCGAGACGCAGCTTGCTTCAATGAAAAGTTTGTCTTTTTCCATAGTCTCGTCAGAGAACTTGCAATTTGTCCGATCTCATTGATGTCAGAAAATGAAACAGACTTGGGATGTCTCCCATAAATGCAGAAAAATGGGGTATAACCAGAAGAAGAGTGTGGTGAATTATTTTAGGCAAAATCCGCCCATGGCAGGTATTCTACCCAGTTGTCATGTAATTCAGAGATGTAGCATTTTAAATATTGTTCCAAAGACTGGTTTAACCCTTTCTGTCTGTCCATTAGTTTGCAGGTGATAGGCTGATGAAAAATCAGTTGAATGTCAAGCAAGGCACAAAATGATTTCCATAACTGGGTCACAAATGGAGCACCTCTGTCTGATACAATATTAGTGGGTATTCCATGTAATCTGAAAACATTTTGAATGAACAGATGAGCCAAAGACTTAACAGATGGTAGCTTTGGTAAAGAAACAAAATGAGCCATCTTACTAAAGCGATTGACTATCACTCAAATGCAGTTACACCCTTTAGACAAAGGCAAATCCGTGATAAAATCCATGGAGATGTGGGTCCATGGAACACTGGGCACGGGTAAAGGCATCATCTGTCCCATGGGCAAATCTCTGGGTGTTTTCACCCTGGAACAAATTTCACAGGGCTGTACAAAGTCTCTAACGTCTTTCTTCATAGAAGGCCACCAAACAGAACGAGAGAGTAATTTAATAGTCTTGGTGATACCTGGATGTCCAGATATTTTGCTGTCATGGACCTCAGACAAGACAGACTGTTTCAGACCAGCTGGCACAAACAACAAATTGGGAGACATAGAGGCTGGTGTCTGATCCTGAACTGCCTGTAACTGGGTTGTCAAACCCTGAGTTAGCCCTGAAACAATGGTTTGAGAAGGTATGATAGGAGTGTTATAAAGGGGATCCTCATGTTTCTGTAAAAAACTTCTGGATAAGGCATCCGCCTTCAAATTCTTAGAACCGGGGCGATATGTGATCACAAAACTAAATCGAGAAAAGAAAAGAGCCCAGCGCGCCTGTCTGGGATTCAACCTCTTGGCAGTCTCAATGTATTGAAGATTTTTTTGATCCATGTACACCGTGATGTTATGCTTAGCGCCCTCCAACCAATGTCTCCATTCTTCAAATGCCCATTTAATGGCCAGCAACTCACAATTTCCCACATCATAATTAATCTCTGCCACTGAGAATTCCTTAGAGAAGAAAGCACATGGGTGTAACTTCTCATCAGAACTGGACACTTGTGACAGAACTGCCCCCATCCCAACCTCAGAAGCATCCACTTCAACAATGAAAGGTAGCTCTGTATCAGGATGTTTAAGGATAGGAGCAGAAACAAAGGCCTTTTTAAGAGTCTCAAATGCTTTGGCAGCTTCTGACGGCCATACCGCTGGATCAGCTACTTTCTTAGTCACTTGAGTGATATGTGCCACAATTACTGAAAAATTGCGAATGAATCTTCTGTAGTAATGGGCAAACCCGAGAAACCTTTGGATGACTTTTAGGTTACTGGGAAGGCTCCAAACAGTGATGGCTCCGACTTTGGCTGGATCCATCGTAAATCCGTTGGCAGAAATGAAATTCCCCAAGAATGCCACAATGGAGACTTCAAATTCACATTTCGCCAATTCGGCAAGTAGATGATTCTCTCTAAGTTTCTGTAGTACCAAACACATATAGAATATATAATGCAAGGGCTGCATATGGCTATACTGAAAATAGTCCACATGCATCACTGTGGTTTGCATTACGCATGGGGGGACTCATTACAACACAGCCAAACATCATATTATGATGTTCCCTGATGTTCACGGTAATGGGACAAAGATGTGGCATAGATTAAGATGTCATCCAGATACATTATGTCAAATTTACTCAGATAATCACGAAGTACATCATTAAGTCCTGGAACACGGCTGGTGCATTATAAAGACCAAACGGCATAATACAATACTTGTAATGTCCAGAATGAGTATTGAAAGCGATCTTCCATTCATTGCCCTTCCGTATGCGTATCAAATTTTATGCTCGTAAATCAATCTTAGAAAATACAGAAGCACCTCTTAACTGGTCGAACAACTGAGAAATTAGTGGCAGAGGATATTTTGTTTTTAATGGTGATCTGATTCAGGTCTCTGTAATCAAAACAAGGTCATAAATCTCCATCTTTCTTTTTGACAAATAAAAATCCGGCACCAAGGGGTGAACGAGAAGGTCTCATGAACCCTTTTTTCAGGTTCTCAGTGTGAAGATACGTGGTTCCCAAATCACTCAGACACGGTATTAGAGGAAAAATAGAAGGCTGATTTATTCTGCAGAACAGGATTAAATACAGCACGGCCCTGTAACAATAGCAGGTCCAACAAGTGAGGAAATCAGTTCAAATAAATCCAGTGAGATATGTTCCACAGCACATCTCTGGCAGAGCATCACCAAAAGTTAGTTACACATGTATCCAGCTCCCAGGGTAGCCTCTTTTATCACCTCCTAATCCCACCTTGGGAAGTGGCTGCCCAGGGGAGTTACAAAAGGTCTTGATTGGTGGGCTTCTCACAGTATTCAGCCACCTCCCCTACCTCCCCAGGTGTCTTCCCTCAGGTGACCCCTGCTGGGTCCGGCTCCTGGCTGGCTGTTGAGCTCACTAGTGGACAGTAGTGAGCAAACAGAAATAACAATGGTAGCTTAATTCACTCAACTCCTGAGGGTTCCCTGTGGAGGTGGAATTTAACCCCTGAAGTACTTTTCCAAGGAGATGTTATAGTTACATCACTGATATTTCCTGATAGCAATATGGCTAAAAAGTGCAGTTCAAGTATTGATTAGATTAAGGGGTTGTAACACCATACACCATGTCCGTTGCTTTACACTCAGAAATATAGTTTTCCAGGGCTCTGGTCTCTTCCACGGAAATAGAATATAAATGAGTTTTAGGAAAGTTACTCCCGGGCTGAATATCAATAGTGCAATCATACGGGCGATGTGGTGGTAATGTATCTGCAGCTTGCTTGGAGAAAACATCAGCAAAATCTTGATATTGCAGTGGGAGTGTGAGACCTGGTTTGACCGAAGCAGTAGCAACCTTAACAGGGGTTACTAAGCATGTCCCCTGGCAGTCTTTCCCCCATGCCACCAGTTCTCCTGTGGACCAATCAAGGACTGGATTGTGCTTGATAAGCCATGGGTACCTCAGAACCATAGGGTACATGGGCGAATGGATAAGATAGAATGACAGCATTTGTTTATGGAGTGCTCCCACTGTCAGGGTAAGAGAGCCGGTACTCTCTAGCACGCTTCCGCCCTTAATTAGGTGGCCATCCAAACCACAAACAGATGCTGGAATTTTTAATGGTTGGGTAGGAACAGCAAATCACCGTGCCAGAGATATATCTAAAAAAAAATTCCAGCTGCTCCGCTGTCCACGAAAGCTAGGACATGAACACTCCCAGAGACCAGAGAAATTTGGGCAGGTAACTGGAGGGAATTTTTATTCCATTAAAGGTAAACACCTCGATGAACTTTCCTAGTATCCCCCTGTCTTAAATGAGTTAGTGACAGGGAAAAAGTTCTGCGGATGTAATTCCTTTTCCAGTCTTCTTTCATTTATTCGCCGATCAATGCGAATTGCCAAACACACAAAGGACTCCAGAGATTTAGGAGCTGGATATTGCACTAATATGTCCTTTATTAGTTCTGAAAGACCCAAATGAAACTGACTGCAGAGAGCTGGATCATTCCATTCCCAATCTGAGGCCCATCAGCGAAATTCATTACAATATTCTTCAGCAGAATGACGTCCCTTTTTCAAAGATCTAAGTTTAGACTCTGCAGTAGCGATTTTGTCTGGATTGTCAAACAGGAGACTCAAGGCTTGGAAAAAACAGATAGAAATTCTGGACTGTCAGGGCACAATCCAAATGCTCAGGTTTGTGGATCTTCTGGCAACAGTGAGGTAATAATACCCACTCGCTGCTTTTCAGAACCAGAAGACAGAGGACATAGCTTGAAATATAATTTGCAACTTTCCCTAAAGTTGTGGAAATCCCTTCGGTTGACAAAATCTGTCTGGAAGATGAAGCTTGGGTTCTTGAACCTCAACTTCCTGAGAAGAGGTAATCCTGGAGGCTTGTTCATGAACAGACAATCTGGTAGAAATGTCTTGAACAATCTAATATTGAGCAGTTGATTAGTCAGCACTTGTGCAAGGGATAGAGGAGTAGGATCCATGGGAGTAAATTCCAAGTATGTGGGCCGGTTATAATGTCATGAATCACCCTACGAGTTGAGTTATCGGAACCTGTTGTTGACGAGAGCTTCACCTATAACAACCCCCTTTCCCATAGAACCAGACATGTTCGCCGGTACTCAGTTGTCCCCTGGACTTATTCTCGAGTAGTGATAACTCTACTCCGGTAGGTAGGCACCACAGAGGACTTGACAGTGGGATGGTGAGCAGGGATACTCCTGGACCAGATAAAGCATGAACACTGAGTTAGCAACAGGATGCAGTACCAACCTCCACCAGTATAACAGATTGGCAGTGTGGAATAGAGGATGGTGTAGTACCAGCTGTGGCCTGTGTGAGATGGAGCTAGAGAGCAGCACAGTGTCCGGGAAAATACCGGAGCAAGATTGAGCAGTAAATCTGTACTGTGAAACACTGCTGACACAGGTGAGTCTGATGGAGCGAATAGCTGGCACCACGATCCTGCGGAAGGGAGGAGATCTCTCAGATGAAAAGGCAGAGTCGGAATCCAGGCAGAGGTCAGGGCCACGAGCAAACAAGCAAGGTCAGTATACAGGCAGAGGTCAAAACGGGTATCAATCAGGAAAAAAAGGCAGACTATTCACAGAATCAGGAGCACGGAGAAGCAAGCGTGTGAATGCTATAACTGGCAAAGGCTCAGTGAAGCTGTCAGGTATTTAAACCAGTAGTAGCCAATCAGGGCAGGTGTCAGATAGAGCTGCAGGTGAGAGGAGTTCAGGTGATGACACCCCAGATGAAAACAACACTGCAGCAGCCAAAAAGAAAACGGCAGTTACCTGCTGTTCCTAACAGAATCTTGAAATGTTGAAATGAATTGTACACCTCTGTCAGAGATGATCTCAACGGGGCAACCGTGGATCTGAAAAATATTCTTAATGAAAAGAGTGGCTAGGTCAGCAGCAGATGGTAATTTCTTCACAGGGACAAAATGTGCCCATTTGGAGAAACAACCACCACCCAAATAGTATTGAAGCCATGACTGTTGGGGAGGTCAGTATTAAAATCCATGCTGATTCTTGCCCAAGGTGAGTCTGGAACCAGAAGCAGAAGAAGAAGGCCAGGTGGCGGACACCTGTGTGTCTTGTGATGAGCACATACTCCGCAAGCTGCAACATACTTGTGAACATCAGCACTCAAGGACGGCCACCAATATCTATGGGACAAAAGAGCAATGGTCTTCTTAACCCCAGTATGACCAGCAAATCTGGAATCGAGAGCCCAAGCCAACAGTCTGGGACGGAGATGGGTCTCCACAAAAGAGCGTCCAACAGGGGGTGTCTTAACTGAGGATTTAGTCAAGGCCAGAACCTTCAGAGGACTGATGATAGGTCTAACATCTGGCTGGCAAGAATCCGAAGAATCAAAAGACCTGGAAAGTGCATCGGCTCTGGAATTTTTTGACCCAGCACGGTAAGTCAGGATCAGCTGGAATCTAGAAAAAAATTGACCAGCGGGCCTGACAAGGGTTAAGGCCCTGAGCAGATTCCAGATAGGCGAGGTTCTTATGATCTGTGAATACTGTGATAGGATGGGCAGCACGGTGGCGTAGTGGTTAGCACTTCTGACTTACAGCACTGGGGTCATGAGTTCAATTCCTGACCATGGCCTTATCTGTGTGGAGTTTGTATGTTCTCCCTGTGATTGCTCTGGGTGCTCCGGTTTCCTCCCACACTCCAAAAACATATTGGTAGGTTAATTGGCTGCTATCTAAATTGACCCTAGTGTGTGTATGTTAGGGAATTTAGACTGTAAGCTCCAATGGGGCAGGGACTGATGTGAATGAGTTCTCTGTACAGCACTGTGGAATTAGTGACGCTATATAAATGGTGATGATGATGATGACAGGATGGAGAGCGCCTTCAAGCAGGTACCGCCATTCTTCTAAGGCTATTTTGATGGCTAGAAGCTCCTTGTCCCTGATGCTATAGTTGGCCTCACTGGGTAAAAATTTCCTGGAGAGAAAGACATATGGAGAGAAAGTGCCGGCAGAATTCTTCTGAGAGAGAACTGCTTTCACGCCCACCGAGGAAGCATCAACCTCAAGAAAGAACGTTAGTAGTTGATCAGGCTGTCTCAAGACAGAAGCGGGACGAACGCTTCCTTAAGAACTTTGAAGACCCAAGCTGCCTCCTGAAGCCAGTTTTTGGCTAATCCACCTTTACGGGTAAGTGACATGATGGGCAAGATCAACAAAGAGAAGTTTTTAATGAATTGCCGGTAATAGTTGCAGAATCCAATAAAATACTGAGTAGCCTTCAGGCCAGAGGGTTAAGCACAACTAAGGATAGATTCTACCTTCTTTGGATCCCATGCTGGAGATTATATACCCGAGGAAGGGGACCTGACGTTGATCAAAAAGGCACTTCTCCAATTTGCAATATAGGTGATTGGTACGAGACAGAACTTATATGACATGATCTCGATGGGAGGTGATGTTCCGGGAGAAGAACCAGGATATCATTAAGGTAGACAACTACAGATTGTTACAAAAGATCTCTGATTTCGTTCATGAATTCTTGAAAAACCGCAGGGGCATTATAAAGCCCAAAGGACATCACAAGGTACTCATAGTGCCCGTTTCTCGTATTAAAGGCAGTTTTCCAATCGTCACCTTGGCAAATGCGGATAAGGTTATAGGCTCCTCTAAGATCCAGCTTGATGAAAGTCTGTGCTCCACGGATCAGATCAAAGATTTCTTATATGAGAGGTAATGGGTAATGATTTTTCACCGTAATAGCATTCAGCTTCCGGTAGTCAATACAGGGTCCAAGGGTACCGTCTTTCTTTTTGACAAAAAGAACCCTGCAACCGCCGGTCAAGAAGACTTGCGGATAAAACCACGTTCAAGATTCTCAGATACGTATTCAGACATGGCTTGAGTCTCAGGGAGAGATAGGGGAAAAACTCTGCCCCTAGGGATGCACTTGTTGGGTACGAGGTCAATGGGGTAATTCCAGAGTCAATGAGGAGGCATGAACTCGGCTGCAGCTTTGCTGAATACATCTACAAACTCGGCATAGGCCTCAGGAAGAGCAGGCTGCGGAGTAGAGGCTATACAGGAGATCGACGTCTTAGGAGGATGTACAGCAGTCAAACAATGTTGTTTGCAGGTGGACCCCCAAGAAATATCTTTGGCAGGACACCAATCGAACTGCGGATTGTGAGCTTTAAGCCAGGGAAGGCCCAGAATAACAGGAGTGATGGACTGAGGAAGAATCAGGAAACTTATCCACTCAGAGTGAAGCGCTCCTACCGCCAGCCGCAAAGGACTGGTAATGAGGTTGATGGAACCGTTGCTGATACAATTACCATCAATCACATCCGTACCGCAGATTACCCAGATATCACATCTATTCCGCAGATCACCCTGATATCACATCAATACCGCAAATCACCCTAAAATCACATCTATACCGCAGATCACCCAGATATCACATCTATACCGCAGATCACCCTAATATCACATCTATACCGCAAATCACCCTGATATCACATCTATACCGCAGATTACCCAGATATCACATCTATACCGCAGATCACCCAGATATCACATCCATACCGCAGATCACCCAGATATCACATCTATACCGCAGATCACCCTAATATCACATCTATACCGCAGATCACCCAGATATCACATCTATACCGCAGATCACCCAGATATCACATCTATACCGCAGATCACCCATATATCACATCTATACTGCAGATCACCCAGATATCACATCTATACCGCAGATTACCCTAATATCACATCTATACCGCAGATCACCCAGATATCACATCTATACCGCAGATCACCCAGATATCACATCTATACCGCAGATCACCCAGATATCACTTCTATACCGCAGATCACCCAGATATCACATCCATACCGCAGATCACCCAGATATCACATATATACCGCAGATCACCCAGATATCACATCTATACCGCAGATCACCCAGATATCACATCTATACCGCAGATCACCCAGATATCACATCTATACCGCAGATCACCCAGATATCACATCTATACCGCAGATCACCCAGATATCACATCTATACCGCAGATCACCCAGATATCACATCTATACCGCAGATCACCCAGATATCACATATATACCGCAGATCACCCAGATATCACATCTATACCGCAGATCACCCAGATATCACATCTATACCGCAGATCACCCAGATATCACATCTATACCGCAGATCACCCAGATATCACTTCTATACCGCAGATCACCCAGATATCACATCTATACCGCAGATCACCCAGATATCACATCTATACCGCAGATCACCCAGATATCACATCTATACCGCAGATCACCCAGATATCACATCTATACCGCAGATCACCCTGATATCACATCTATACCGCAAATCACCCTGATATCACATCTATACCGCAGATCACCCCAGATATCACATCTATACCGCAGATCACCCCAGATATCACATCTATACCGCAGATCACCCTAATATCACATCTATACCGCAGATCACCCAGATATCACATCTATACCGCAGATCACCCAGATATCACATCTATACCGCAGATCACCCAGATATCACATCTATACCGCAGATCACCCTGATATCACATCTATACCGCAAATCACCCTGATATCACATCTATACCGCAGATCACCCCAGATATCACATCTATACCGCAGATCACCCCAGATATCACATCTATACCGCAGATCACCCTAATATCACATCTATACCGCAGATCACCCAGATATCACATCTATACCGCAGATCACCCAGATATCACATCTATACCGCAGATCACCCTGGATATCACATCTATACCGCAGATCACCCAGATATCACATCTATACCGCAGATCACCCAGATATCACATCTATACCGCAGATCACCCAGAAATCACATCTATACCTCAGATCACCCCCAGATATCACATCTATACCGCAGATCACCCAGATATCACATCTATACCGCAGATCACCCAGATATCACATCTATACCTCAGATCACCCAGATATCACATCTATACCGCAGATTACCCAGATATCACATCTATACCGCAGATCACTCCAGATATCACACCTATACCGCAGATCACCCCAGATATCACATCTATACCGCAGATCACCACAGATATCACATCTATACCGCAGATCACCCAGATATCACATCTATACCGCAGATCACCCCAGATATCACACCTATACCGCAGATCACCCCAGATATCACATCTATACCGCAGATCACCCCAGATATCACATCTATACCGCAGATCACCCAGATATCACACCTATACCGCAGATCACCCAGATATCACACCTATACCGCAGATCACCTCTGATATCACATCTATACCGCAGATCACCCAGATATCACATCTATACCGCAGATCACCCAGATATCACATCTATACCGCAGATCACCCAGATATCACATCTATACCGCAGAACACCCCTGATTATTGTTATTATTATTATTAATTTTTATTTATAAGGCGCCACTAGGTATCTGTAGCGCCGTACAGGGACAGACAGAAACACGATACAGGGAGAGACAGCACGGAACAGTTAACAAAAAAGCACAGTAACTCGGAAGCTCAATGTAGCTAGATGAGAGGTGAGAGCCCCCAGCGGTGTGGCTAGAGGGGCAGAAGGGCAGGAGGACCTCACAGAGGAGACAAGGAGCTGGAGAGCAGAGTTAAGGTGGTGGAGAACAGGAGGAGAGGAGGCCCTGCTCGAAGGAGCGTACAATCTAAGGGGAGGGTAGGACGGACAGAGACACAAGGATATCACGTCTATACCGCAGATTACCCAGATATCACATCTATACCGCAGATCACCCCAGATATCACATCTATACCGCAGATCACCCAGATATCACATCTATACCGCAGATCACCCAGAAATCACATCTATAGCTCAGATCACCCAGATATCACATCTATACCACAGATCACCCAGTTATCACATCTATACCGCAGATCACCCAGATATCACATCTATACCGCAGATCACCCAGATATCACATCTATACCGCAGATCACCCAGATATCACATCTATACCGCAGATCACCCAGATATCACATCTATACCGCAGATCACCCGGATATCACATCTGTACCGAAGATCACCCCAGATATCTCCATCTATACCGCAGATCACCCAGATATCACATCTATACCACAGATCACCCAGATATCACATCTATACCGCAGGTCACCCAGATATCACACCTATACCGCAGATCACCCAGATATCACATCTATACCGCAGATCACCCAGATATCACATCTATACCGCAGATCACCCCAGATATCACATCTATACCGCAGATCACCCAGATATCACATCTATACCGCAGATCACCCAGATATCACATCTATACCGCAGATCACCCAGATATCACATCTATACCGCAGATCACCCAGATATCACATCTATACCTCAGATCACCCAGATATCACTTCTATACCGCAGATCACCCAGATATCACATCTATACCGCAGATCACCCCAGATATCTCCATCTATACCGCAGATCACCCAGATATCACATCTATACCGCAGATCACCCAGATATCACATCTATACAGCAGATCACTCAGATATCACATCTATACCGCAGATCACCCAGATATCACATCTATACCGCAGATCACCCAGATATCACATCTATACCGCAGATTACCCAGATATCACATCTATACCGCAGATCACTCCAGATATCACACCTATACCGCAGATCACCCCAGATATCACATCTATACCGCAGATCACCACAGATATCACATCTATACCGCAGATCACCCAGACATCACATCTATACCGCAGATCACCCCAGATATCACACCTATACCACAGATCACCCCAGATATCACATCTATACCACAGATCACCCCAGATATCACATCTATATCGCAGATCACCTAAGATATCACATATATACCGCAGATCACCCAGATATCACATCTATACCGCAGATCACCCAGATATCACATCTATACCGCAGATCACCCAGATATCACATCTATACCGCAGATCACCCAGATATCACATCTATACCGCAGATCACCCAGATATCACATCTATACCACAGATCACCCCCAGATATCACATCTATATCGCAGATCACCTAAGATATCACATCTATACCGCAGATCATCCAGATATCACATCTATACCGCAGATCACCCAGATATCACATCTATACCGCAGATCACCCAGATATCACATCTATACCGCAGATCACCCAGATATCACTTCTATACCGCAGATCACCCAGATATCACATCTATACCGCAGATCACCCCCAGATATCACATCTATACCGTAGATCACCCCAGATATCACTTCTATACCGCAGATCACCCAGATATCACATCTATACCGCAGATCACCCCAGATATCACATCTATATCGCAGATCACCTAAGATATCACATCTATACCGCAGATCACCCAGATATCACATCTATACCGCAGATCACCCGGATATCACATCTATACCGCAGATCACCCGGATATCACATCTATACCGCAGATCACCCAGATATCACATCTATACTGCAGATCACCCGGATATCACATCTATACCGCAGATCACCCCAGATATCACATCTATACCGCAGATCACCCAGATATCACATCTATACCGCAGATCACCCAGATATCACATCTATACCGCAGATCACCCAGATATCACATCTATACCTCAGATCACCCAGATATCACATCTATACCTCAGATCACCCCCAGATATCACATCTATACCGCAGATCACCCAGATATCACATCTATACCGCAGATCACCCCAGATATCTCCATCTATACCGCAGATCACCCCAGATATCTCCATCTATACCGCAGATCACCCCAGATATCACATCTATACCGCAGATCACCCAGATATCACATCTATACTGCAGATCACCCCCAGATATCACATCTATACCGCAGATCACCCAGATATCACATCTATACCGCAGATCACCCAGATATCACATCTATACCACAGATCACCCAGATATCACTTCTATACCGCAGATCACCCAGATATCACATCTATACCGCAGATCACCCCAGATATCACATCTATACCTCAGATCACCCAGATATCACATCTATACCTCAGATCACCCCCAGATATCACATCTATACCGCAGATCACCCAGATATCACATCTATACCGCAGATCACCCCAGATATCTCCATCTATACCGCAGATCACCCCAGATATCTCCATCTATACCGCAGATCACCCCAGATATCACATCTATACCGCAGATCACCCAGATATCACATCTATACTGCAGATCACCCCCAGATATCACATCTATACCACAGATCACCCAGATATCACATCTATACCGCAGATCACCCAGATATCACATCTATACCGCAGATCACCCCAGATATCACATCTATACCGCAGATCACCCAGATATCACATCTATACCGCAGATCACCCCAGATATCACATCTATACCGCAGATCACCCAGATATCACTTCTATACCGCAGATCACCCAGATATCACATCTATACCGCAGATCACCCCAGATATCACATCTATACCGCAGATCACCCAGATATCACATCTATATCGTAGATCACCCCAGATATCACTTCTATACCGCAGATCACCCAGATATCACATCTATACCGCAGATCACCCAGATATTCCATCTATACCGCAGATCACCCAGATATCACATCTATACCGCAGATCACCCAGATATCACATCTATACCGCAGATCACCCAGATATCATATCTAAACCGCAGATCACCCAGATATCACATCTATACCGCAGATCACCCAGATATCACATCTATACCGCAGATCACCCAGATATCACATCTATACCGCAGATCACCCCCAGATATCACATCTATACCTCAGATCACCCAGATATCACATCTATACCTCAGATCACCCCCAGATATCACATCTATACCGCAGATCACCCAGATATCACATCTATACCGCAGATCACCCTAGATATCTCCATCTATACCGCAGATCACCCCAGATATCTCCATCTATACCGCAGATCACCCCAGATATCACATCTATACCGCAGATCACCCAGATATCACATCTATACCGCAGATCACCCCCAGATATCACATCTATACCGCAGATCACCCAGATATCACATCTATACCGCAGATCACCCAGATATCACATCTATACCGCAGATCACCCAGATATCACTTCTATACCGCAGATCACCCAGATATCACATCTATACCGCAGATCACCCCAGATATCACATCTATACCGCAGATCACCCAGATATCACTTCTATACCGCAGATCACCCAGATATCACATCTATACCGCAGATCACCCCAGATATCACATCTATACCGCAGATCACCCAGATATCACATCTATACCGTAGATCACCCCAGATATCACTTCTATACCGCAGATCACCCAGATATCACATCTATACCGCAGATCACCCCAGATATCACATCTATATCGCAGATCACCTAAGATATCACATCTATACCGCAGATCACCCAGATATCACATCTATACCGCAGATCACCCCAGATATCACATCTATACCGCAGATCACCCTGATATCACATCTATACCGCAGATCACCCAGATATCACATCTATACCGCAGATCACCCCAGATATCACATCTATACCGCAGATCACCCAGATATCACATCTATACCGCAGATCACCCAGATATCACATCTATACCGCAGATCACCCAGATATCACATCTATACCGCAGATCACCCAGATATCACATCTATACCGCAGATCACCCAGATATCACATCTAAACCGCAGATCACCTAGATATCACATCTATACCGCAGATCACCCGGATATCACATCTATACCGCAGATCATCCGGATATCACATCTATACGGCAGATCACCCCAGATAGCACATCTATACCGCAGATCACCCCAGATATCACATCTATACCGCAGATCACCCAGATATCACATCTATATCGTAGATCACCCCAGATATCACTTCTATACCGCAGATCACCCAGATATCACATCTATACCGCAGATCACCCAGATATTCCATCTATACCGCAGATCACCCAGATATCACATCTATACCGCAGATCACCCAGATATCACATCTATACCGCAGATCACCCAGATATCATATCTAAACCGCAGATCACCCAGATATCACATCTATACCGCAGATCACCCAGATATCACATCTATACCGCAGATCACCCAGATATCACATCTATACCGCAGATCACCCCCAGATATCACATCTATACCTCAGATCACCCAGATATCACATCTATACCTCAGATCACCCCCAGATATCACATCTATACCGCAGATCACCCAGATATCACATCTATACCGCAGATCACCCTAGATATCTCCATCTATACCGCAGATCACCCCAGATATCTCCATCTATACCGCAGATCACCCCAGATATCACATCTATACCGCAGATCACCCAGATATCACATCTATACCGCAGATCACCCCCAGATATCACATCTATACCGCAGATCACCCAGATATCACATCTATACCGCAGATCACCCAGATATCACATCTATACCGCAGATCACCCAGATATCACTTCTATACCGCAGATCACCCAGATATCACATCTATACCGCAGATCACCCCAGATATCACATCTATACCGCAGATCACCCAGATATCACTTCTATACCGCAGATCACCCAGATATCACATCTATACCGCAGATCACCCCAGATATCACATCTATACCGCAGATCACCCAGATATCACATCTATACCGTAGATCACCCCAGATATCACTTCTATACCGCAGATCACCCAGATATCACATCTATACCGCAGATCACCCCAGATATCACATCTATATCGCAGATCACCTAAGATATCACATCTATACCGCAGATCACCCAGATATCACATCTATACCGCAGATCACCCCAGATATCACATCTATACCGCAGATCACCCTGATATCACATCTATACCGCAGATCACCCAGATATCACATCTATACCGCAGATCACCCCAGATATCACATCTATACCGCAGATCACCCAGATATCACATCTATACCGCAGATCACCTAGATATCACATCTATACCGCAGATCACCCAGATATCACATCTATACCGCAGATCATCCGGATATCACATCTATACGGCAGATCACCCCAGATAGCACATCTATACCGCAGATCACCCCAGATATCACATCTATACCGCAGATCACCCGGATATCACATCTATACCGCAGATCACCCAGATATCACATCTATACCGCAGATCACCCCAGATATCACATCTATACCGCAGATCACCCAGATATCACATCTATACCGCAGATCACCCAGATATCACATCTATACCGCAGATCACCCAGATATCACATCTATACCGCAGATCACTCCAGATATCACATCTATACCGCAGATCACCCCTGATATCACATCTATACCGCAGATCACCCAGATATCACATCTATACCGCAGATCACCCAGATATCACATCTATACCGCAGATCACCCAGATATCACATCTATACCGCAGATCACCCAGATATCACATCTATACCGCAGATCACCCCAGATATCACATCTATACCGCAGATCACCCCAGATATCACATCTATACCGCAGATCACCCCAGATATCACATCTATACCGCAGATCACCCCTGATATCACATCTGTACCGCAGATCACCCAGATATCACATCTGTACCGCAGATCACCCAGATATCACTTCTATACCGCAGATCACCCAGATATCACATCTATACCGCAGATCACCCAGATATCACATCTATACCGCAGATCACCCAGATATCACATCTATACCGCAGATCACCCAGATATCACATCTATACCGCAGATCACCCAGATATCACATCTATACCGCAGATCACCCAGATATCACATCTATACCGCAGATCACCCAGATATCACATCTATACCGCAGATCACCCAGATATCACATCTATACCGCAGATCACCCAGATATCACATCTATACCGCAGATCACCCAGATATCACATCTATACCGCAGATCACCCAGATATCACATCTAAACCGCAGATCACCTAGATATCACATCTATACCGCAGATCACCCAGATATCACATCTATACCGCAGATCACCCCAGATATCACATCTATACCGCAGATCACCCCAGATATCACATCTATACCGCAGATCACCCCTGATATCACATCTGTACCGCAGATCACCCAGATATCACATCTATACCGCAGATCACCCAGATATCACTTCTATACCGCAGATCACCCAGATATCACATCTATACCGCAGATCACCCAGATATCACATCTATACCGCAGATCACCCAGATATCACATCTATACCGCAGATCACCCAGATATCACATCTATACCGCAGATCACCCAGATATCACATCTATACCGCAGATCACCCAGATATCACATCTATACCGCAGATCACCCAGATATCACATCTATACCGCAGATCACCCAGATATCACATCTATACCGCAGATCACCCAGATATCACATATATACCGCAGATCACCCGGATATCACATCTATACCGCAGATCACCCCAGATATCACATCTATACCGCAGATCACCCAGATATCACATCTATACCGCAGATCACCCAGATATCACATCTATACCGCAGATCACCCAGATATCACATCTATACCGCAGATCACCCAGATATCACATCTATACCGCAGATCACCCAGATATCACATCTATACCGCAGATCACCCAGATATCACATCTATACCGCAGATCACCCCAGATATCACATCTATACCGCAGATCACCCAGATATCACATCTATACCGCAGATCACCCCAGATATCACATCTATACCGCAGATCACCCAGATATCACATCTATACCGCAGATCACCCAGATATCACATCTATACCGCAGATCACCCAGATATCACATCTATACCGCAGATCACTCCAGATATCACATCTATACCGCAGATCACCCAGATATCACATCTATACCGCAGATCACCCAGATATCACATCTATACCGCAGATCACCCAGATATCACATCTATACCGCAGATCACCCAGATATCACACCTATACCGCAGATCACCCCAGATATCACATCTATACCGCAGATCACCCCAGATATCTCCATCTATACCGCAGATCACCCCAGATATCTCCATCTATACCGCAGATCACCCAGATATCACATCTATACCGCAGATCACCCAGATATCACATCTATACCGCAGATCACTCCAGATATCACATCTATACCGCAGATCACCCAGATATCACATCTATACCGCAGATCACCCAGATATCACATCTATACCGCAGATCACCCAGATATCACATCTATACCGCAGATCACCCAGATATCACATCTATACCGCAGATCACCCAGATATCACATCTATACCGCAGATCACCCCAGATATCTCCATCTATACCGCAGATCACCCCAGATATCTCCATCTATACCGCAGATCACCCAGATATCACATCTATACCGCAGATCACCCAGATATCACATCTATACCGCAGATCACTCCAGATATCACATCTATACCGCAGATCACCCAGATATCACATCTATACCGCAGATCACCCAGATATCACATCTATACCGCAGATCACCCAGATATCACATCTATACCGCAGATCACCCCAGATATCTCCATCTATACCGCAGATCACCCCAGATATCTCCATCTATACCGCAGATCACCCAGATATCACATCTATACCGCAGATCACCCAGATATCACATCTATACCGCAGATCACTCCAGATATCACATCTATACCGCAGATCACCCAGATATCACATCTATACCGCAGATCACCCCAGATATCTCCATCTATACCGCAGATCACCCAGATATCACATCTATACCGCAGATCACCCAGATATCACATCTATACCGCAGATCACCCAGATATCACATCTATACCGCAGATCACCCCAGATATCTCCATCTATACCGCAGATCACCCAGATATCACATCTATACCGCAGATCACCCAGATATCACATCTATACCGCAGATCACCCAGATATCACATCTATACCGCAGATCACCCCCAGATATCACATCTATACCGCAGATCACCCCGGATATTACAGATGTCGCTATAATTCCCCACCACTGAAATTTTTTTACTACATAAGTGACATCCATAATTCACCCCTGAAATTATTTACATAATTATTAGCCCGCAAAATCACTGTCACAGTAATTAGTGCCACAGAATTGTCCTTTAAAATGACTGACCCCCCAATATTACATCCATAGTAATGACCCTTCCAGACCTGACATCCTTAATAATGGACCCCCATAAAAATAAACATTTATAGAAATGGACCCCCCAGAAATGACATCACTGCAATTGGACCCCCCAGAAGTAAAACCAATACAAACGGACCGCCCAGAGCTGACATAAACATGGACCCCCCAGAAATGACACCCTGGGTCTCGGACCCCCTATTGGGAAAGATAAAGCCACCAAGAAATGACATCCGTATTGACGGACCCCCCAGAAATGATTTGTGTATTGATGGGAATGACATCATTACTAATAGACCCCCCCAGAAATGCTGACACCCCAATAACAAGTAGGAGCCCGGGATTTCCCTGCTTCCCCCCCCTGCTCCGGAGCACTGACAAAGCTCCCTTCTCATCCCCCCCCCCTATAGACAATCTGCATTCTTCCTCTCTCCCTGCTCCCTCCTCCTCCTCCTCCTCAACAAAATGGTTTTTCTTCTGGCACAAGCAAGAAACACAGACTGCTGAAGCTGCTCCTCTTCCTCCCGGATTACAGGACTATTCCTGCCCGGAGATGAGCTGACAGCCAGCAGAGACTCAGGAGGGCATCGTTCTAGAAGGATTGTCCCTACATCTTTCTGGGCTCCTGCCTCCTCCATCTCCCTGTCTCCCGGATCTCTACCTGCTGTACGAGGTAAGATCTTTTCCTAAATGTCACCAGCATCCCTTATCCATGGCTCCATCTGCCCCTTCTCATCAGCAAATCCACCCCAAATTCTTTGTATTTACACCAAACCGTGTTTACTTCTGACCTAGATTCACAGAAAGAATGAAATGAAACCTCTGATTAGCAAATGCCAAATAAAATCAGTTGTGGTATCGCCTCGATGTGGACGTACGGGAGGGTTTTGGAGGTACAGTGAGAGAATATAGGGGAGATTTTCAGCATGGGGGGGTGTATTGAGGCTGCTGACTTACTCGGTGGTTTAACCCTCTGCATGCTGGGAGAAGTGGGGGCAGCACAAATGTCCCTTTTATTTATCACTGGGGAAGAGGAGGATGGCTCATCCTGTGTGGGTGATGGAAACCCTTCGGGGGGCTGCAGTGTGTGTGGACAGGGGCAGCAGGAGAAGATGTCAGGACTGAGGTCTCATTCATGCAATTATTCTTTCACGGAGGGAGGGGGGCTCAGTGTCCCCAGAATACTCCCCCCCCCCCAGCATGACTCCTAACCCATACGCTTGACTTACACGTAGGGGCCAGCAAACTCTCTGTTATAGGTTCTGCTTTGCCATTTCTGTACCTGCAGGCAAAAATAAAAATACATAAGGTCCCCAGAGAGACGGTTCTGCATCTGCACCAGCTGAGTGTGAGATAGAGGGGGGTGAGAGAGCCTTGGTGAAACGAGGGGAGGGGGGGAGAGTGCTTGGTGAGATGGAGGGGGGAGATTGAGGGATGTTTGGCGAGATGGAGGTGGGAGAGAGGAGACGGACTGAGACATCTTTGGTGAGAAAGTACGGATGAGACGGAGGGAGGGATGGTTTGGGAGAGTAAAATTGGTAAGTGGCGGGGGTCGAGGAAGACAGATGACGGGAGGAAAGAAGGCGGAGGGGGGTTTAGTTGGAGAGATGGGTCGAGGGAACGATGGATGGTGGGAATAAAGGGATGGAGAATGGATAAGAAGGAGACAGGGAAAGATGGTGAGTACCGGAGAGGGAGGGTGGATGGTGGGAGAGAGAGAGAGGATGGATTGGTGTGAAAGAAAGAAATCGGGGTGATGGGAGAACAAGGGAGGGGGAGAGAGTGGAAAGATACCGCAGACCTTTTACAATTCATTTTAATTGAATTATATAATGCAGATCATATATAATGGACACATCTTCTGTCCACACACTACACTACAACATACGTGACATCCAGACGGCCTTATAACACGGTACATCTATGTTTAGCATTACAATGTGGGGGGTTTATTTCTCCATGAAGACTGCTGATAGGTATATGCCTGGCACTCCACGTTGTGTATATGTACAGCGTACACGTCAGACGCAGCCAGCACACCGTCCATAATGGCAGGATGCCTGTAAATTGGGGGGTCACCAATAGCAGCACACCAGTGCAGGGTAGTGGCGGAGGCTTTGTGGATTCGTTCCTGTCGTATCCTTCACATGATAGACCCAGGGGCCCCCGATCATGATCAGATCTTTAATGTACAGAGGCTTTGCAACTGCAGCAATTCCGTCTACTAGGCGGAGGTATCAGCGGTGTAATATGGCGGATACACGGTGGCGGTGTTGTGGCAGGCCCTGGTTAAGTAACCTGTAGCTACATGTGAACAATGATCTGATGGTATATATATTACAAAGAGGATTGGATGTATTATAGATGTAACGCATGCCTGGTACCCCCTAATTCTGTGTCAGGGGGCCCACAAACCATGACGTAGAGGGCCACCTCCGCACAGTCCCCCTCTTGGCGATAAAAGGACGCTGACTCTTGTCAGTGTATACCCGCTCCGGTGGTCCTGGCATATTACGTCTGGATGATTGCCTGGCGAAAAACAGGCGTTTTGTTTACTGTAATTCAGACTTGCGCCAGTTTCAAGACGGACAAAACAAAAGTTATACCTCCCGGTTGCACATCTGCGACACAGCGCCATTCTTGTAACGGGTATAGTTACTAAACTGCGGGTTTGAAAAAGTGGAGATGTTGCCTATAGCAACCAATCAGATTCTAGTTATTATTTATTTAGTACATTCTACAAAATGACAGATAGAATATGATTGGTTGCTATAGGCAACATCTCCATTTTTTTTCCAAACCTGCAGTTTAGTAAATATACCCCCTTAGGAGTACTTCAACCAAAGTAATTATAATATTCAAACACAAAGCATTGATCCATGTAATTAAGAACACCCCGATTTCATGCCTTATTCAAGGCATTTCATGAGCATCCACCAATCTGGTAAACTAGGCACAGAATGATTTTATGGGGGTGAAGTGTGGTTGCCACGTGACAATTCGTAGGTGGGCAAGTGGGGGCTTCTTACGAAAAACCATGGTCCATCCACGAATATCTAATTTTGATAGTGACCTTTATTATTACGTAATTTCTTAGTCCGGTTGAGGACGCTATGACATCAACGGAGACCTTCATCCTTTATTTCCGTACAAACAAGGGGCAATATTTTCATGAACGAGAACAGAAAACCAATCAAAATAGAAAACAAATGTGCCCAATAATCTGTAGGATGTTCCGGTGATACCATTGTACAATCCTGCTTTTGTTGCGTCATTCCGCATTGTGGCGCATGTAGCGAATCGCGTCTTTCCTGGCCCCCATATACTTCACTAGGGAAGTGGGTGGGATGTCAGAGGGTGGCCTTCTCTCCTAGGAGTCCACAAGGACCCCTCCGAAAGTTGAGAGTCTCCTGGGTGTTCCAGGAGGGTAGGTAAGTGTGAAACATAATAAAGGACACATGTTAAAATATCTAAAATGTATCTTGATATATTTGGATATTTATATTAAGAGGCAGTGTTGTAGTGAAAGAGGGGAAGGATGGGCTTGGTGGCTTCATTAGCCACCCAAATTTTTCAGGTATTTGGGGTCTGATCGCTTACTCTTACCATAGTGCATCCATGTTTGTTTGTAGGCACCCAGATTTGAAATATATCCTCTCATTGGATCATCAGAATGTTCACAGCAGCACAGAGTATTTAAAGAAGTGAGTTTGTGGGAGGCAGCAAGTGTCCACTTTCTTTATATTGTGAGGTCAGGTGTAATCAATGCAAAATATGAGTTGCAAATCCCCCAAACACCCCAAACATGCGGTAGCATCTATGCAGCCTGTTTATTAGCTATTGGAGACTGTCACATGTAGCCCTGTCCTCACTAACACATCACCCATCTCCTGATATACTCTGTACTGCCGGGGGAACCTGCTCCTTCCACTATATAACTCTCAGTCTGTGACTTCCTGCTGCCTCCATTCCCCTCCTCACATCATGTCACTGCCCCTGTCACATGCAGCCCTGTCCTCACTAACACATCACCCATCTCCTGATATACTCTGTGCTGCTGGGGGAACCTGCTCCTTCCACTATATAACTCTCAGTCTGTGGCTTCCTGCTGCCTCCATTCCCCTCCTCACATCATGTCACTGCCCCTTTCACATGCAGCCCTGTCCTCACTAACACATCACTCATCTCCTGATATACTCTGTGCTGCTGGAGGACACTGCTCCTTCCACTGTATAACTCTCAGTCTGTGGCTTCCTGCTGCCTCCATCCCCCTCCTCACATCATGTCACTGCCCCTGTCACATGCAGCCCTGTCCTCACTAACACATCACTCATCTCCTGATATACTCTGTGCTGCTGGGGACCCTGCTTGTTCCACTATATAACTCTCAGTCTGTGGCTTCCTGCTGCCTCCATTCCCCTCCTCACATCATGTCACTGCCCCTGTAACATGCAGCCCTGTCCTCACTAACACATCACCCATCTCCTGATATACTCTGTGCTGCTGGGGGAACCTGCTCCTTTCACTATATTACTCTCAGTCTATGACTTCCTGCTGCCTAGATTCCCCTCCTCACATCATGTCACCTCCCCTGTCACATGCAGCCCTGTCCTCACTAACACATCACTCATCTCCTGATATACTCTGTGCTGCTGGGGACCCTGCTACTTCCACTATATAACTCTCAGTCTGTGACTTCCTGCTGCCTCCATTCCCTTCCTCACATCATGTCACTGCCCCTGTCACATGCAGCCCTGTCCTCACTAACACATCACTCATCTCCTCATATACTCTGTGCTGCTGGAGGACCCTGCTCCTTCCACTATATAACTCTCAGTCTGTGACTTCCTGCTGCCTGCATTCCGCTCCTCACATCATATCACTGCCCCTGTCACATGCAGCCCTGTCCTCACTAACACATCACTCATCTCCTCATATACTCTGTGCTGCTGGAGGACCCTGCTCCTTCCATTATATAACTCTCAGTCTGTGGCTTCCTGCTGCCTCCATTCCCCTCCTCACATCATGTCACCTCCCCTGTCACATGCAGCCCTGTCCTCACTAACACATCACTAACCTCCTGATATACTCTGTGCTGCGGTGGAACCTTATTTAAGAGGTGGGAACATTCATAGTGCCACGGGATGATTGGATTTCTTCAGCAATATTCGATCTCCCCTGCCCGCCCATTTCAACAAAGGGTCTTCCGAGTGACCGATGCCACTGTGGAACCACATTGTGGGTACCATACACATAAATGTACACAGTGCAATAAAAGGGAAATTTGTGTGGTACCATAGATAAAGAACGTAGGTAGAAATTAGTCCCATATTCCACATGGAAAGACCCCCAGTAAAAATTTGGTGCGCTCTGCAAACTGTGTGATTCAAGAGTGATTAAGGTGAGGCAGGTGGGGGAGGAGGAGAATTTGGAAATGTAAATATGGAACATTGCTCTCTGGTTGTTCTTTAATGGCACCATTATTTGTTTAAATACACTTTAGGATGTTATTATGTCCTTACACAGGTGATCGTTTTGCCTGCTCTAATCTCCAATCACCACTATACTCTTCCCATAACTTCCTAAATATTAATGTCCTCTCACCATCCCTTCTAACTGCCTATATCTTCTGTCATTCTCCAATTATGAATGTCTTTCCTCGTTCCTCCCAGGTCCTACTCTCTACCCCCATAAATAAATAATGACATTGTAATGTCTGTGTAGGGTTTGATAACACTGCCTGTGATCACATATGAATATTCACGTGATTTATGCTACATTGTGGACAATACAATACTTGGACCTTCAGCATTTCGTGAAAGTGTGGTGGAGAATTTGTCTTGGTTAAAGGGTTTTCTGAAGGAATTTTTAGTTTAAAAATCAGTACCCACATGCTGGGTTCCCATGAGATTTATAGTGGGACTTCATAATCTGCTTACTTTAAGCCTGTATACTGTCTACTAATACGCAACTAATATATAGTCTGTCCTAAGTCCCAAGTTATTAACAATTATAAACTGAATTTGTAGAAAGCCGAATGTCAATTCAAAGGAAATCTATTTCCAAATGAAACCTTCACAGTTGTGAAGATGATTAATTTCTCATGGTTTTGACCATTTCACAGTTGGATCCGTGAGGTCATTTTTCAAAATGTACCCCGATATGTGGGCTCACTATTGTTCCTTAAAGAGACTGCTGACTAAGAGACTGCCTCATCTTGTTACCAGCTTGGACTGTACAGTGTTTTCATCCTGGAGCAGAACATGAGATTGTAGGTTCTCTCCATGATTAGATCTCTATGTCGGTGGGTTACATGGTGTCATCTATCTCATTGTGCAGATTGAGACCTCAGTTTGGACTTGTACAGCTCAGATTTTAGAGATGCATGATGGTATGGAGCTTAGAGTACTCTTGTTGAGGTTTGGTAGAGTAAAGAAGATGTACCAGCCATGAAGAATCCCCAGATTCTTTCCTGCAGGAGCGATGAGAGTCAGCTATGACTGGAGCCAGATATCCTTAGTACAGCAAAGTGCACTGGCATCATTGTCCTCTAACAGGTCATGTGTCACATGTAACGTTTCATTTTCAGGGTTGTGACATTTCCTGATTGATACTAGGCTTCTGTGTATTGTATTGTTTGCTATCAAATGTTATTGCAGATAGAGCTCAGCTCTTTATTTATGACATCAGAATAATATTTTCTCAATCAATTCCTCTTCTCTCCAACATTCTAAAAACTCTCCCTTACTACCTAGCTCCATTCCCAGACCCGTGCAAACCTACTAACTACTTACAATCTTATCTCCACCACTCTGTCTTCTCTCCAATCATTCAACTACTCACTCCTACTACCTGTCTCCGATCCCAGATCCCTAAACACCTTCTATATCTCACATATTTATTATTTTATCTCCATAAGTATCTCTTGCCTCCAGCCCATTACACTCTCTCCCTATTACCTGTCTCCACTTACAGATTTCTATACAACTGCTACCTTTCACATATTTGCTATCTTATGTCCATCACTCTCTCTTCTCTACAGTGCTCTACTTTTTCTCCTCCTCTTAAACCCTGCACTATATTGGATATCCTTCCTCACCCATCCCTCATTTAGCCCTCTGTATTTTTCCCGTCATCCAATGATGAAAATCTGTTCAGCTCTGCCTTTCCTCTAAAAAACTTATCATCACTCTTTTTCACACATCTCAATAGATCTCAGTTCTCTTCCAAATTCTTATATAATGATCACCTTCACTGAAGTCCTATCTCAACACAAGTGTCTTCATCAGTACTCAATTCCACGTGTAATTTACCTTATCCCCATCATTCCATCTTCTCTCCAGCTTTTGTTTCTATTATTCTCTTCTCTTTATTCTTCTGTACAATCTCCTTCCTCACCCATCCCCCATTCAGCTCTCCCAACTTTTCAAATCATCCAATGGTGGAAAACTGCTCATCACTGCCCCTTTCTCTACATACCTCATATTCACTATTTTTTTCCCACATCTCAATAGATCTCAATTCCCTCTAAAATTCTTGAATAATAATCATCTTCTCTGAAGTCCAATCTCCACTTTATTATCGTCGGTTTACCTTATCTGATCTTTCTTCTCAGTGTTATCTCTCCTTTATTACCTGTCTTCACTTTTATATCCTTATAAACCCTCTACCTCTCATATTTTTACTATGATATATCCACCAGTCCTTGTTTTCTCCAGCCCAATACAGTCTTTCCTATTACCAGTCCCCACATTTATCTTATCACCATCACTCCCTTTCCTCTGCAGTTTAAATCATCCATCCGCTGAAAGAATCCACTTCAGGATCCCCTAACCCTTCTACCTCTCCCATATTTACTATCTTATCTCCACCACTCCAAGATCCCCCTAACCCTTCTGCCTCTCCCATATTTACTATCTTATCTCCACCACTCCAAGATCCCCCTAACCCTTCTATCTCTCCCATATTTACTATCATATCTCCACCACTCCAAGATCCCCCTAACCCTTCTACTTCTCCAATATTTATGATCTGATCTCCACCACTCCAAGATCCCCCTAACCCTTCTACCTCTCCCATATTTACTATCTTATCTTCCCCACTCCTAGATCCCCCTAACCCTTCTACCTCTCCCATATTTATTATCTTATCTCCACCACTCCAAGATCCCACTAACCCTTCTACCTCTCCCATATTCACTATCTTATCTTCACCACTCTTAGAACCCCCTAACCCTTCTACCTCTCCCATATTCACTATCTTATCTCCACCACTCCAAGATCCCCCTAACCTTTCTACCTCTCCCATATTTACTATCTTATCTTCACCATTCCAAGATCCCCCTAACCCTTCTACCTCTCCCATATTTACTATCTTATCTCCACCACTCCAAGATCCCCCTAACCCTTCTACCTCTCACATATTTACTATCTTATCTCCACCACTCCAAGATCCCCCTAACCCTTCTATCTCTCCCATATTTACTATCTTATATCCACCATTCCAAGATCCCCCTAACCCTTCTACCTCTCACATATTTACTATCTTATCTCCACCATTCCAAGATCCCCCTAACCCTTCTACCTTTCCCATATTTACTATCTTATCTCCATCACTCCTAGATCCCCCTAACCTTTCTACCTCTCCCATATTTATGATCTTATCTCCACCACTCCTAGATCCCACTAACCCTTCTACCTCTCCAATATTTACTTTTGTATCTCTATCAGTCCCTCTTCTCTACAGCCCCATAAACTGTTTCCCTAAACCCTGTCTCAACTAACTGATGTCTATATACCTTCTACCTCTCCCATATTTACTGTATTATCTCTATCAGTCCCTCTTCTCTCCAGTCCAATACCTTCTACCCTGCAACTTGTCTCCTCTTCCAGATCGCTATAAACCTTCTACCTCTCCCTTATATACTATATTATGTCCATTTGTCCCTCACTTTAGTAGCCCAATAAACTCTCCCCTAATACCTGTCTTCTACCTCCCAGATATTTACTATCTTCTCTCCATCAGTCACTCTTCTCTCCAGCCAAATACGCTCTCCCTACTCCCTGTCTTCACTTCCACATCTCGAAACACCTTCTGCCTTTCCCATTTTTACTATCACTTCTTGACCATTACCTCTTCTCTCCAACCCAATGTACTCTTGACAGTACTATCTGTCTCCATTACCAGATCCTTTTACACCTTCTACTCTTCCCATATTTTTCTCTCGGCTCCAGTAAACAATCATTCTTCAAACCAATACGCTCTCTTCCCTACTGCCTGTCTCTACATCCAGATCTCTAGAAACCTTCTACCTTCCCCATATTTACTATCACATGTCTATTAGTCCTTCTTCTCTACAATCCAGTATACTTTTTTCCTTATTTCCTATGTTCACTTTCATCTCCCTTTTAATCTAGTACCGCCCCCGTATTTATCTTTATCAGAGGCTCTTTTCTCCAGCCCAATACACTTTCTCTCCAACAAGCTGTCTTCACATTCATATCTTTGTAAACCTTTGTCCTCTCCCATTTATCTTATCACCATTAGACCCTATTCTCTCAAGCCCAATACATTATCTCCCCTACTACCTGCATCCACTCAAAGATTCCTCTAATCCTTCCACCTCTCCCATATTTTCAATCTTATCTCCATTAATCCCTCTTCCCTTTAGCCCAATATATTATCTTTCTGTCTTGTCTCCACTTCCAGATCTCTTTAAATCTTCTAACTCTCCCATATATAATGTCATATCTCCATCAGTCCCTGTTCTCTCCATCACTTCACTTTTCTTCTCCCAGAGGATATCCTTCCTCACCCATTCCCAATTCGACTTTCCTCATCTTTCCCCATCTTTTCCATCACTCAGTGATGAAAATCTGTTCATCACTAGATCTTCTCTACATTTCATCCCCCATTTTTACATCATGGTGATTTTCTCTTAGGTCATATGTCTTCTTTCTTCTCACAAGTTTCTTCTTCAGCACTCATGTGACTGGATCACTTATAAATAACTTATGGTATAAACTTATTTAAATGAAATGGCGCAGGGCGCCTTTTTATATAATTGCAAATGTACTTATTTTTGAAATTGTGTGTAGTTTAGTAAAGGAAATATCTTTATTTCTGACAGCATTTCTTTTCTTATTTTTGTTTTAACTTTGCTAGAGGAAATGCGTTATTTCTGAGGTATATACCTGATACAATAAGCCTTTGTTGAGGAAGTCTTTTGTGCATTTTGGTAGGGAATTGACTTGTTTGGGGTTTGTAACTTTCCTATGAGAATGTGTATTCTGCAGCTGTCTGAAGAAAGGACCCATGTTAACATCATGTTAATTAGACCCTTTCATGCATGAGGGTCCAGCACCTGAACGCACAGGAAGTTTTAATTAGACTTACTGTTAGATTTCCTCTGTATCTAAAACAAGATGCAGTAAATCACAGCAAGTTTCAGGATATCACAGATAACTGTAAATATTGTTAGCTTTGCATTGCATGTAAATCCATGTTTGGGTAAACACATTGCATCCTGAATCTAAAAATAGCTCAGACCTCAGGGAGCTGGCTTACCCTTTGAGGCTGTGTCCAAAAGCTATATAAAAAGCACTGTCTTGTAGTGAAAGTTGATCTTTTTGTTTCATCTGACCTGCTCACTGGTACCTTCAACCAGCGTGAGCAAATAAACATCACTTGCTTCAAAGACCTGCTTGGAAACTTCTCTATCCCTGTGACCTATAGATTAGACCCAAGTCTAATCCGTTCTCGGCAGTTTTGAAGTTTGGACCCGGCCTTCCAGTGCCAACGCTCTGGCCGCTACCCAGCGGCTCTGGCCAGTGTGATAGGCCAGGGAGATCCATCCACAGCAACCCTGATCCATAGGAAGGGGTCAGGGGTACCAGCCCAGGTACACCAGTAATGGGGAACACTAGCAGCTTCAGTTACCCAGAAGAAACCCGGTCCTGGATGCCGGTAAGGAGTCCAGTGGTGGAAGCATTTGTAAGCCTCTCCTACTGCGGTTAGAGTGCGCATTTGGGATACCGAAAGGGAACGGTGTCAAAGTAAGCCCAGCCGGTTCCCAGCAACAGCTGGCATTGGCAGTCCATCCTGTCACAACTCATTTCTATCTCTTATTTATTTATCTATTGTGATCATCTTCAATGTGTGTTCTCTCCACTTTCTATCTCATTGTACTCTATTCCTTATAATGTCTCCACTTCTCGATCCTTATACACCTTCTAACTCTCCGATATTTACTCTCCATCAGTCCCTCTTCTCTCCAGCCCAATACAGTCTTCCTCCCTGGTACCTGTATTCACTTCCAGATTCCTATATACATTCTACCTCTCCCATATCTACTATTTTATCTTCATCATTACATCTTCTCTCAGCTTTTGTTTCTATCATTCACTCTTTCAACCTCGGTACAGTCTCTTCCCTTTCTCATCCCCCATTCAACTCTCCCCACCTTTCCCTTCATCTAATGATGGAAAACTGTTAATCACTGCCTCTTTCTCTACATACCTCATAGTCACTCTTTTTTCACACATGTCAATAGCTCTCTCTTCTCTCCCCCATTCTCATATCATGATCATCTTTCTGAGCTGAGGTCTCATCTTCTCTTTCTTCTCACAAGTGTCTTCTCTAGCACTCATTTACATTTCTTATTTATTTATAATAGTTATATTCTATGTGCCTCATCTTTCTACCTTTGTTCAGTATCCTTCCTCACCCATCACCCATTCGGCCTTCTGCATCTTTCCCATCATCCAATAATGAAAATCTGTTCAGCACTGGCTCTTATCTAAATATCTTATCGTTTCTCTATTTTCACACATCTCAATCGATCTCTATTCCCTCCCAAATTCTTATATAATGATCATCTTCTCTTCTCTTCCAACTCATTATCATCAACATTTATTTATATAGTGCCAGCTAGCGCCACATTAATAAACATATTAATAAATAATACTGGGTTATACAGACAGACAGAGAGATAAGAGGGCACACGTGTCTTCTCCAGCAATTAAATCCATGTCTAATATATTTACCATTATCCTTTTCTATGAGGTTTTATCTCCTCTTTCTTCTCAGTATAATCTCTCCTTTATTACCTGTCTTCACTTTCATAACCCTATAAACCTTCTAACATCCCAGATATTAACTATCTTATATCCATCAGTCCTTCTTCTCTTCAGCCCAATACACTGTCTTTGCTGCTACCTGTCTCCCCGTCCAGATACCAATAAACCTTCTACCTCTCCCACATTTTGTACCTTAACTCGATGAATCCCTCTTTCCATCTGCCCAACACAGGTTGCTAGTTGGATGCTAATCTTCCCGTTGAACTAAGGACACAGTTGCTGGGTCTTCCCATGATTTTCTAAGATCCCAGCCACTCGGCCTTATAGCAACGCCTCTGCCGCATTGTAGGATCAAGTGCAATGCCTTTCCGCCTTTGGCAGGTCCACAGTGTCACAAAGTCACGGAGTCCTATCAAATCACAGTCACAGACTATGCTTGGGACAGGAGCACAGTTCCTTGTCACCAAGCCATGAGCACCCTCTCATATCCTCAATTGCAAGTTTATACACCTCAATATTCCCACAGTGGTGGGGTTAAACGAGGACAGACTAGAGGGCGGCATGCAGGCTATGATAGGTGGACAGGTGATAAGACCTATTCTCTGGGTGTCCTTCCCCATGGTTGGGGGGCATTGGTTCCCTGTGGATAAAGTGCCACTGAGTCTAATCTCAGGTACTGGTGAAACAATGACAGACTGTTGGCAGAACATGATAAGCATAATGTATACACTGGTCATTTATCCCATATGTCTGTCTCTCCTCATGGCCTGGTATCATTCCTTTGTTAAAGACTGGCAGCTATGTTGTTTGGTCTTAGGGAGTAAGATGGCTGTGGCTGTGTACCCATAACTTTACTTTACTAAGAATTAAGTTAAGAATAACCTGCATAGATCGCATAATAGCCTAGTGGTCAGCATAATAATCTAGGGCATTATAATGGCATAATTAAAGCATAATATCAATAAGAACATACAGTAACTGCGACATAGTAAAAATTGGCACATTTAAACATAACGCACATTAAAAAGCATAATAGCAATAAAAGATGTAAGACATCAAGAAAGCAAAGTCCATGACATACAATTGGAATCGGATCGCGAGTGCCGCTGCAGTTAAGTGGTGAAAGTCCAATAACAGCGTTGTGTGGCCTTACATTCCTCATTCCTTCTTAAATATGGTAAAGGAGTGCGATTGTCCTACTGCCGGGCAAACAACTGTGACCGGGCCGGGTGGGTAGTACTAATAGCATTTGGCTCATCCTGATGAGCTAGCCCATCTGTATTTCTATGTTGGCTGCCATTTTTATGAGAAATGGAAAAGTAATACAATAGCAGAGCCAGACTCCGACACAACAGCCGTCCATTGTCTCCTGTGGTCCGTGGGGTTGAGGGGATTATGGTCAGTTACAACAGAGAACCTACCCTACAAATAGAGCTGCAACTTTTTGTGTGCGCATACTATGGCTAAGCACTCTTTCTCATAGGTGGCGTAGGTAATTTCCCTAACCAGCTGTTTCTGGGACAAATACTCTACCAGGAACATTTACCATCCTCCCCGACCTCACTCAACACTGCTCCTAATTCACAGCATGATCAGTTTGCACAATGAACTGCCATTGGAAGTCAGGGGTAGCTTACACAGGTGATTTAGGTATGTCCTTGAGCTAGCAGAAGGCCTGTTCACACTCATCTTTCCACATCTTTTAAATTAATTTCTTTGTAGTCAGATCTGTCTGAGGTTTGGTAATGGCACCATGCTGGGGCACGAACTTGCAATAGTGCCCCATAATGTAGACGAAAGCTCACACCTATTTTTGATTGGAGGGTTGAGGATATGACAAAATAAAGTCTACCTTGGCTTGTTCTGGTTGCACTTTGCTTCCACTTGGCATTTGTCAGATCTTATGGTCAGTCTTGCGTATCTGATACAACTAAACACCTAAACAACATGTACTAAGTGATCCTCCCAAAACTTACTGAATATAGAGATGTCATCTAAGTAAACTTGCACAAATTCCTGGCACCCATCTAGCCGGTCATCCACTGCCTGTTGACAGGAAG
The DNA here is from genome assembly GCF_038048845.1 of Mixophyes fleayi. Taxonomy (NCBI): domain Eukaryota; kingdom Metazoa; phylum Chordata; class Amphibia; order Anura; family Limnodynastidae; genus Mixophyes; species Mixophyes fleayi. The sequence goes on from NC_134405.1 coordinate 3,317,805, forward strand.
CTGGAGAACTTTTCAAAATGGCATCACTTTAAATTCAAATTGCCCAAACGGCGTGATGAATGCAGATCACTCCTATGCCTCTTTGGTAAAGGGAATTTGCCAGTACCCCTTGCTAAGATCAAAAGTGGTCACATAGAGAGCCCCTCCCAGTTTGTCCGAGGGCTCATCTTCTCTAGGCATGGGGAATACTTCAGTCACTGTTATTCATTCGCCTGTCGTCTACACAAAAATGTGTGGTACCCTCAATTTTGGGCACTATGATTACTCCTATGGCCCAGAGGCTGTGGAATGAGACAATGATGCCCCTGGCTGGCCTATCATTTAGCTCAGTCCGTATCATATTAAGCACCTCCACTGGTACTGGATAGGTGGATTGCTATGGTAACCACGCATCTCCGGCATTGACATGGAGAGAGACTAAATGAGTGCAGACCTTGTATTAAATTGGGGTCGCTGCATCTCCAACACCTTCCTCATCTGTGTCATCTGTAGTTACTACAGCTGCTTTCCAAACTGTACAGGCTCTACCCCTACGTCTTTCTGGGCCTCTCCTCTCATGTCAGTGATATTGTCAGTTGTGGGCTCATCCAGAGGAGGACAGCATATGGCCAAGACCCTGTCTCGGTCTGTTATAATTGGTGTTACTCCTCCCCGTGGCACAGAGTCTAACATTGCAGATGGACTTCGCCAGGGATCCCCTCAAGGAGATTTGGACTTCGCAGTTTAGGGGGAGCACCCAACGAGACATGGGAGAATGCTGTAGCTAAGAGTGTGGAGTTGCAACAACAGGAATTGGCAGAGGAGTAACTCAGTGAAATTATAGCACAGGAATGAGGAATAGTATACACTAGGTACAAAAGTCTGAGGGCCAATACTCAGGAGATACTGGAAACAGGAAGCGATGGTCTGCGGAGCTTTTATCACCAGATAGTGGAGATGACACAAAGTGTGCAATACTCTGCGGACCGATACACAGGAGGTTCAGGATTCAGGATGCGATGGTCTGCGTAGCGTTAACACTAGAGAGTATAGATGGCACACAGGGTGCAATAGTCTGTGGACCGATACACATGAGGTACAGGACACAGGAAGCCACATCCAAACTGCAACAGGTACTGACTCAAAGAACCGACACCAGAGGGAGAGAGGAGGTGCTAGATATAGTCCACTTCATGCGCAGACCACCCGGGAAGTTGGCCGCTGATGAGATGATCGGAGGAGGCATGTCGGACCCCAGGCGGAAACCCAAAAGTCCGGCGCGTGACAGGCCCATACCTCCTGGTGACATAGGCCTGATTCATCTAAAGCCACAACATAATCCACCTCCCCCTGTCACTGCATTACTTTGAATGCACTAGCCCAATTGGCTTGCAGTTTATTTTTCTGTGCTGGTACTAACAACGTAACCTGTTGCCCTACATACAGTTCATTCTTGGGGTCTTGCATGCCTGTTGCTGGTGAACTTGCATTACCTCCATGTTAGTTCTGGTAAGGATCATGAGCCTTTTGAGTCTGTCCCACAACTTGGGTACATACTCAAGCATCGGCTATTGAGGTTGAGGTTCCTGGAATGTACCTTCCCAGTTCTCCCAGATCAAATCTAAGGCTGTCCGTATCCTGTGACCATATATCAATTCAAATGGGAAAAACCCGGTAGAAGCCTTGCGATAAGCAAACAGTAATTGCTGAAAAGCTTTCTACCAGTCTCCTCCTTCCGAGTGGACATATGTTCTCAATAGTTTCTTGAGGGTACCATTGAACTTCTCACAAAATCTGTTTGTCTCGGGGTGGTATGGAATCCTGTGCATAGGTCTCACTCCAAAGGTCCACCACATGGTTTGCATCAGCTCACCTCTCCTTGGTCATTGACAACCTTCTGCGGGAACACCCCCTACCCCCGGCTGAGCTATATGTTCTGCATCAGTGGTTGTCAGAGCCTCTGACTCCTGGTACCAGGTCACATAATCAGTGAGAATGAATTGCTTTCCTGAGTAGCTAGGTTTTGGAAGGGGACCTACAATGTCCATGGCTACTTGTTAGAAAGCCTCCCCGATGACATGCATGGACATTAACCGGGCTTTACTGGGTGCTCCACCAAGTCTGTGATACACCTTGCATGAGTTGCAGTATTTAATCACATCCGGGGACAGGCCTCTTCTGTAAAAGCTGCGCAATAACTGGGCCCTGGTTTTATTTACCCTAAATAGCCAGTAACTAGGACCTGTCAGGCCCTGTCTCCGCACTGTCACTAAGTGGCGGAGACGGCCACCTGACTTGCTCCGAACCCTTCGCTTCCAGGTTCACATTAGGGGTCACGCGGCATGCGCATGCGCAATGAGGCTTCACGTCCCGTTGCTAGGCAACTGGACGCCTCACCTATCGGCGGTCAGCATCTCTGACTGCAGGCTTCCCAGCACCAATTAGAATCCTAGAGGATCTATTTAAGGCTGCCTCTGGAACTACTAAGGTGCCAGAGTATTGGTTCCACCCAGCTTCTTGTTGTTTCCAGATACTGCTCCTGTTGTGATCTGGCTTTTCTCCTCTGACCTCCATTTTGGATTCCGTTTGTGTACCTTGCTGCTTGTTCTGGTTTCCTGACTTCTGGCTTGCCTCTGACCATTCTTCGGATCTCCCCTTGTACTTTGCTGTCTGGTGTCGACCCAGATTAATTGACTACGCTCCATCCACTCAGTTATTGCGCAGGTGGCTGAGTCGGAGAACCGCGGCCTGCGCACCCTCCTGCAGCAAAGCCCAAACTCCCTAGCGGGGGTCTCTGGTGAACACCGGGGGTGCGTTAGACTCTTCACCTCCCTGCTCAGCAGCGCAGATATCAGCTAGTAGCTATCCTACAGCCTGTGACAGTATACTCTGGCCAAAAGATGAGCGCACAGAAAGAACCCTCCACTCAAGATCTTCTGCTCCATCTTGCTCAACGTGTGGACCAGCAAGAGTCTAATCAGGCTCAGCTACTACAGTGCCTCCAGGGGGTCGTATCTTGCTTAGACACCCTTCAAGGATCCTTGCCAGCAAGTCCAGCAGCTGTGGCGGTCACAGTCTCCACTACTGCCGCTGCTTCTACGGTCAGTATCTCTACCTCCAGGGGTCAGCGCATTCCCTCATCTGAGAAATTAGACGTTTACCCCAAAAAATGCTGAGGGTTTCTTAACCAGTGCGCCATCCAATTCCAACTGGCTCCCGAGAATTTCAGTTTTGAATGCATCAAGGTGGTGTACATTATTTCCCTTCTCACAGGCCAAGCTCTAGCCTGGGCTTCTCCTCTCTGGGAAAGGGATGATTCTATATTGCAGAACTCCTCTCTTTATCGAGAAATTCCGGAAGGTTTTCAATCAGCCGGGCCGAGTCTCTACTGCAGCCTCTGGTTTACTAGCTCTTCGCCAAGGCCCCTTGACCGCAGGTCAATTTGCGGTACAGTTTCAAACTCTTGCCTCCAAGCTTCGCTGGAATAATGAGGCTCTAGTGGCCAGCTTTTGGCAGGGGCTTAATTTCTTGCTTCCAGTGACTTTCCAACCAGCATGGATCTCCCTGTGCATTAAGGTGGATATTCGTCACCAGGAGCGCTCCCAGGAGAAGAATCACTCTTGTCGCCCCTTTCCTCATCTGGCTCCTCAGTTTCAGTCACCAGTTACACCCTCTGAGGAACCCATGCAACTAGGTTGCTCTCGCCTTTCTCAGGAGGAACGTGACAGACGTATCAGAAACCGCCTCTGTCTTTATTGTGGAGAACCCTCTCACCTTCTCTCTTCATCATCATCATCATCATCATCATCATTTATTTATATAGCGCCACTAATTCCACAGCGCTGTACAGAGTACTGTAGCTCACTCACATCAGTGCCTGCCCCATTGGGGCGTCCAGTCTAAAATCCCTAACACACACACACGCACACACATACACACAGACACAGAATAGGGTCAATTTTTTAGAAGCCACTTAACCTACCAGTATATTTTTTCGAGTGTGGGAGGAAACCGGAGCACCCGGAGGAAACCCACGCAAACACGGGGAGAACATACAAACTCCTCACAGATAAGGCCGTGGTCGGGAATTGAACTCATGACCCCAGTGCTGTAAGGCAGAAGTGCTAACCACTACACCACTGTGCTGCCAAGAGGCCGGGAAACATCCCACCATAGGCGATGTTAGGAGGGTCGTCCTAGGATCCTAGGATTTGTTCATTATCTCCTACTTCTCTAATGATTCCGAATTTCTTATGCCAGTAGTTCTTTTTTCTCTGGGTGGCCCTCAGCTACTGTCAGCCTTCGTGGACTCTGGATCAGCTGGGAAATTCATATCCATCGAGCTGGCTTCCAAGCTCCATCTCTCCATCCACCCATTGCCACAGCCTTTGGTCCTGACTGCGATAGATGGTAACTGTGTCGCCAATGGCTCCATCAATCGCATTACCAGTCCCTTGCGGCTGTCGGTAGGAGCCCTCCACTCTGAATGGATAAGTTTCCTAATTATTCCTCAGTCCATCAACCTGCTGATTTTGGGTCTACCTTGACTTAGGGCACATTCACCGCAGTTCAACTGGCTCCGAGCTCAAGTCATCTCCTGGGGACCTACCTACAAACCTCAATGTCTATATTTGGTACTTTCTGCTAAAGCTTTGATCTCTTGCCTCGATCCACTCCTCACCTTAGTCTTTCAGAGGCCTACACAGAATTCCTGGATGTCTTTAGCAAAGCAGCCGCTGAGTCTTTGCCATCTCACCGCTCCTGGATTTGTCTTATTGTCTTGTAGTGATTACCGTAAATTGACCGCCATTACTATTAAGAATCGCTATCCCCTTCCTCTTATAACGGAGCTTTTCGACTGTATCCGTGGCGCCCAAAGTTTCACTAAATTAGACCTCAGGGGAGCCTACAACTTGATTCGGATTCGCCAAGGTGACGAATGGAAAACTGCCTTCAATACCAGGGATGGGCACTACAAGTACCTTGTCATGCCCTTTGGACTCTGCAATGCCCCGGCGATCTTCCAGGAATTTATTAATGAAATCTTCCGAGACTTGTTATATTCATCAGTGGTTGTCTACCTCGACGACATCTTGATCTTTTCTCAAGACCTTTCCTCACATCGAAAACATGTCAAGGCAGTCCTTTCCCGTTTCTGAGTGAATAATATTTGCACTGTGTATATTAGAAATGATGTGATTTCTTTATGTAGATATTTATAACAGTGGCATTATCCATGTGTACATCATTAAAGCTGCCGGACATAACAAGTGCCTGCTATATGGTAAGTCCATATTGTCATCTTGCCATTATTATGGTTTCAGGGTTATTTTGTAGTTCTACACTCTGTCGGCATTGTCAGTGCCGTGGACACCACTACCAGCGCTCAGAACTGTATATACATTTTTCCTCCACTCAATAAGCCACCATTGTGACTAGACCATGACTGATAGGACAGTCCCGCTGAATGTGATGTAAATGGTCACATCGATAACACTTCCTCGGCTGTTGTAACTCCATAGAGCGGGATCAGACTGATCCACTTGGCTACTTTGGCTGTGACACCTGTGGTTGATTCTCCCATTTCCATGTGGCATTCTTCCTCTGCCTAAAAGAATCCTTTCTCTGTGGTCAATGTGGGAGTAACTCTCTTGGCACATTTGGTCTCCTACATGGCCGATTAACGGCATACTCATCGGCAAGACCTACGGCTTGCTTGGGGATGCCAGTGTCCTATCAGTCACTCATTCCCTTATTTCAGGAGCCAATTTTAAGAATAGTTGTTCCAATATGAATAAGTCCTGAATCTCTTCTATGGAGGGAATCCATTTCCCCTCCAGCCATTGGGTCCGTAACTGGCTATTGAATTTCTTGTGGGAGCTGCCTCCCATTTTGCTAAGCACCCAGAGCTTCAACCTATAGGTCTCCAGCGTAACTGCAGATTGGGCTAATAAAACATACCATACCTCCTCTATTGCTAGTATGCTGCTGGACATTGCACCTGTTTTGCTTCCAGGGCCCATCCAGTTAGGCTTGGACCCTAGGACTTTCATTAAGAGTTGGCACATCACATTATCCCATATGGGGTCACTTGTAAACTAGCTTCACCGAATCTGAATTCCTCACAGACAACCACAATGGCATCTGCAGATCTACCTTTTATCATTTCCTTTCTTGAACCTTAGGATTAGGTCCCAGGATCATAAACATAGTTTCCATCTGTTCGATTTGAATCATGAGAGATTGCCCTGAATTTGCCCTGCTCCCAGACACCTTCCAACACCCATTCACCATCTCCAAAATATCCTCAGCCTTCTCCTCGGATTGATTTTCCAGGTGCCCTCGCTCCCAGTGAAGCAACTTGCCCACCAACACCTCCTTAGTACCTCTTTTTGTAATCCTGTTCCAGGCCAGCTATCTCCCATGTGCCATTCCTTAGTAACATTGTTGGCCACAGGTGTCTGTGCCCCGATTTCATATTCATTCCCATTGCCTTCTTCTAGGCTTGGCCCGAACTAGGTGATCCCATTGCTGGCAGCAATAGTTAGGACACAGTGTCCTAGTGGCTTCTTGGGAATCACCTAGGCAAACTGTGCAACCAAATTCAGCTTTATTTAAGAATTCGACAGTACAGGTTATGCAGATGATACAGTCTGCCTAAGCATAATATCAGTTGGAATAAACTGTTGTTGCCACATTGAAATAATTGGCATATTTTACCATAACTCAAATTAACAGCAAAATAATAGTAATAATGAAACTGTGGCTGGATCACTTATAAATAACTTATTTTTGTCAGGATCACGTAAAAATTATTTATTGTAGAAATTTGTTTCAATTAGTGGTGCAGGCGACGGGATTGGTTAGAGGTGCCAAAGGCTGGATTATCTCCTGCCAGGGTATCTGTAAATCTGTATAAAAAGTTCACTGTTTGACCATGTATATATCATTATTCCATCTGTTCTTCTGGAGATCACTAGTACCTTAAACTAGTGTATGTGGCTGTCCTTATTAGGACTTACTTCCTGAGGTAATAAACAACACTGCTTCAAGAACCTGCTTTGACAACTGCTTTCTTGCTGTAATTCCTGTGACCTCAGATTAGACCAATCTAATTGGTTATCCGGCAATTCGGAGGTTTGTATCCAGCATCCAGTACCAACGCTTTGCCCACTACCTGCAGCTCTGGCCAATGTGATAGGCCAGGGGGGAAACCATCCACAGCAACCATGATCTGAAGATAAGAGACCAGGGGTACCAGCCCAGTTGTACCAGAAAGGGGATACACTCGTAGCGTCAGTTACCCAGAAGAAACCCGGTACTGGATGCCGATAAGGAGACCAGTGGTAGCAGCAAAAGTTACCCAGAAGGAAGTGTTCTAGGTGCCACTCAGGTGGCAGGAGCAAAAAGTCCCTCCTACTATGGTTAGAGGGCGCATTTGGTATAAAGAATGGGGATTGTGGCAAGGCATGCCCAGCCTGTCCCCAGCAAAACAACAGACAGGATAGCATGTGAGGTCTTTGCCTTGCCCTAAATTTGAGGACAGTGTTGGGAATATTGATGAGCACCTGCAGGTATTTGAAAGGACCTGGAGGCTACATGCTGTACTCAGAGAGGAATGGGTTAAGCATTTCGTGCTCACACCGGAAAAGACGTGCAGTGGAGTCCTACCGTGGGGTGCCCTAAGAGGACTGTGCAGACTATGATATAGTAAAAAGGGCACACCTTAAACGGTACACTAATACCCCAGAGACTTATCATCAGAAGTTCCAGGACCTTGCCTAGAACCTCCACACCACCCATGAGGAGTTTGCCAACCTGCTGCGGGAGTCGGCCAGGAAGTGGGTGCGTGGACTGGTGCCCAGACCTTGGAGGAGGTAATATACTTAATGTGCCAAGAGCAGTTTCACTGCAGGTGCGCACCGGAGGTGAAAGAATAGGTGCTGGACAGGAAACCAGCCACCTTGGGAGCAGCTGTCCAGCTGGTGGATGAGTATGTGACTGTTAGGCCACACTGGCAGAAGTGCCTGGTTAACAGCCAGCCCCAAAGTACTGTACAATCAGGGGGACACCCCCCTTCTACTCAACCCTAAAAGCCAATATTTAACCCTCCGGGTACTATTCACCAGCCACCGCCCCGCCCTGTCCTTGGGAAGTATCAGAGGCCACCGAAGCCCAGGCTGGAGAAGAAGTGCTACAGCTGCGAGAGAACCGATCACCCAAGGATGGACGGTCCCAAAGCCCCAGCACCCCAGTCTCGTGCCCCTAATCTGAGTCCGGGGGCCCGGATGACTTGCTTAACTGGCGAAGGTGAGCCAGTAGAGAGTGTATTCACCCCTGCCAAACCAATGGACTGTGGCATGTCTGACGGTGACTCAGCAGAGCGAGTCATCTGTATGTTGAAAAGACCCCCCAAAAATATGTGGAGAAACCTGCAGCCGGTCCAAGTGGGACCCCTGGAGGGAGAAGGACTTAGAGACTCAGGGGCCTCAATTATATAGTGAGCCCCCATTTAATTGATCCTGCTGCAGTATTGCAGGGTCACACTGTCAAAGTTACTGTAGTAGATTGACTAGAGAAGGAAGTGCCTGTAGCAAGGGTGTATCTGGACTGGGGAGATGACCAGGAGATGCAAGATGTTGTCGTTATCAATGGCCTCCAAACCGATGTGATTTTGGGCAACAATGTTAGGCGTGGAATTGTGACCACATTTCTCAACTCTATTACCCGGAGCCAACCTGCTAATCTACAGTCTTCAGGATGTACACCAGCACAACCCAGCCCAGAGGAACAGACCACAGCTGCTAGACCACAGCCATCATCAGCAACCACAGCTTCAGCCAGCCCAGAGGAAAAGACTCAGACTGCTATGTCTTCAGGAAGCAGCCAGCTCTTTGCCTCTGGAAAGACTACGTACACTACCAATGCAGAGGATGTTGTCTCTGGCCAATCTGATTTTGTAGGGGTGCCCGGTGATGCTCTTGCCCCTAGCAGTATGTAAGCTTCTTCGGTGAGTATAACTGATGACAGTGACCTCCCTTTGACTGGCCCTACTTTGACTGACCCTAGTAACCCCAACATAGATCCCCCTGCAGAGTGCCCCGACTTAGACGATAGTTATGGCCGCAGGAAAGAGTTCAGGGCAGCTCAGATCTCTGATCCCTCGCTGGAATGCATAAGGCGCCATGCTGGCAGCAGCCTTCCAAGGATGGATGTAGGGAGTGTGACTTGGCATAAAAGGTTGTTTTTCCATATAGCTGGGAAGGTAGATGGGGATAGACCAGTCCGGGAACAAGTACAACTGGTCTAAGACAACTCTGTTTTGCGTAGATTACTGCTGGTTGAACGAGGTGACCGTGTCTGATGTCATCCCCTGCCCTGCATTAACACTCTGTTAGATGAGTTAGCTGGGGCAAAGTATATTTCCACCTTTGACTGGAGCAAGGCGTATTGGCAGATATCATAGATCCCAGAGGCTGAAGAACGGTTGGTGTTCATCACCTCATTTGGCTTGTTTGAGTTTAAGTTCATGCCATTTGGGATGAAGAACGCGCCAGCCAGCTTCCAATGCTTGGTTGATTACCTGCTGAAAAGGTGTAAAAACATTGCTCAAACTTACTTGGATGACATTGCCATTTTCAGTAAATCCTAGGAGGACCATCTGAAACTTGTAGGGCAAGTGTTGGAGAAAATTCAGTGGGCCGGTCTGACCATCAGAGCAGACAAGTGTCAAATGAGGATGTCTGAGGTACAGTACCTGGGGCATCATGTAGGGGGAGGTACGTTTAAGCCAGAACCAGCTAAACTAGAGGCTAGCCCTGGCCCACGACCCAAAAACCAGTACTGGCCTTCTTAGGGACCACAGGGTACTACAGACATTTTGGCCCAGAATTTAGTACTGTAGCGAAGCCCCTGACTGATCTCACTAAAAAGAAACTCCCTGCTTGTGAGCTGGCATTTCAGTCGTTAAAGGAAGCCCTGGTTCGTGCTCCAGTACTGTTGGCGCGCAACTATGAAAAGGACTTTATTGTGCAAACTGATGTGGCACAGTATGGGTTGGGAGCAGTACTTAGCTAGGTGGGGCAAGATGGGCAGGAGCAAACTGTGGCCTATTTAAAAAGAAAACTGCTGAACACGGAGGTGGGGTATGCCACGATCAATAAAGAATGTTTGCCAATTGTTTGGGCAGTGAAGAAACTTCACCCTTATTTGTACAGACGACACTTTACTGTGGTGACTGACTAAAATCCTTTAAAGTGGCTACAACACACCTAAGAGGAGAATGGCATAGTTTTGAGGTGGATCCTTGCACCTCAAATTTATGATTTTTATATCATTCACAAGCAAGGAAAGGCTCACAGCAATACGGATGGACTATCGCAGCAGGAAGCGCCGGATCCTCCAGGTCACCTCTGATAACCCTAGGATACTGCAGGACTTGGGGCTAAATCGTGGTGACATGACCAACTGGTTGCCCGCATGGACAAGAGGGGGAGTAGTGTGGCTGGATCACTTATAAATAATTTATTTGTGGCTGGATCACATAGAAATAATTTATGGTAGAAATTTATTTCAATTAGTGGTGCAGGTGCCAATTTATATAAGTGCAAATGTACTTGTCTTTTCATATTGGAATGTGGGGAAATGTATTGATTTCTGAGACAGTATGTCATGTTTGGGTTTTGCAACAGTATAGAGTCAGGTAATTTCATGTTTATTAGACATTTTCATCGCTGAGTTACCTAAACGTCTGTTGATCCTGAAAGACAGAAGGAGGTAATTATACTTGCTGGTAGACTACCTATGCAAGTGATCACAGATGAATGTGAGTTTTGCAAGTTAAATTGTGTTCAAAGCAAGATTATAGCAATGTTATATCCTGATGGTAAACATTCAATTTAAAACCTCAGACGGTGTGGTGCCACTAGCAGCAATGTAAAAATGTGTTAAACGCCTCCAGGCTGCTTTATGGGCAGGCTGCATGAAGCACCTGGGTAAGCTAGAGGGGCAGGAGGCTGGATTACCTCCTGCCAGGGTATCTGTGTAAATCTGTATAAAAAGCAGACTGTTTGACCATGTATGTAACATTACTCCATCTGTACTTCTGGAGACCACTAGTACCTTAAACTAGTGCATGTAACTGTCCTTTTTAGGACTTCCTGAGCTAATAAACATCACTGCTTAAGGAACCTGCTTTGATGCCTTCTTACCTGCTGTAATTCCTATGATCACAGACTAGACCAAATCTACTCCGTTATCCGGCTGTTCTGAGATTGGGAAACTGCACAACAAACAGGGTGGCATAGGAGGCCCATTTAGGATTTCCTCTCCTCCTTTCTTACGCAAAAACATTCCCTCCACCATGGCTACAATACATTCCCAATACACAAGTATAACACATTATCGAAATCAGTACATTTGCAATAATATAAAGTTATTTATAAGTGATCCAGCCACACTCACTCACTACTACCAGTCTCTTCCACTTCACTTCCACATCCCCATACACCTTCTACCTCCCCCGTATTTACTATCATATCTCCATCACTCCCTCCTCTCTCCAGAATAATACACTGTCTCTCTACTACCTGCCTCCAATTCCTGATCCCTATACACCTTCTATAATCCCCATATTGACTACTCGCTCCATCGCTCCCTACGCTTTCCATCCTCTCTCTCTACTAGCTGTCTCCACTTCCTGATCCCTATACACCTTCTATAATCCCCATATTGACTACTCGCTCCATCGCTCCCTACGCTTTCCATCCTCTCTCTCTACTACCTGTCTCCACTTCCTGATCCCTATACACCTTCTATAATCCCCATATTGACTACTCGCTCCATCGCTCCCTACGCTTTCCATTCTCTCTCTCTACTACCTGTCTCCACTTCCTGATCCCTATACACCTTCTATAATCCCCATATTGACTACTCGCTCCATCGCTCCCTACGCTTTCCATTCTCTCTCTCTACTACCTGTCTCCACTTCCTGATCCCTATACACCTTCTATAATCCCCATATTGACTATCATATCTCTCTCCCTCCTCTCTCCAGCCTAATATACTCTCTCCCCTACTAATAGACTCTTCATTTTTTGATCCCTATACACCGTCTACTGTATTTAAAGTTAGGAGTAAATCCAGGTTTTGGATGCTATTCCCCACATCGGCGAGCCATGATGTGTTTCAGGGGGTCGGGGAGGAATATAAAATGTGGGGATAATTTTAGAATTAGCTGTTGAGGGAGTGGGCTCTCTAGTTCAATTGTATGTCACAAATAACTCTGCTCAGCATTGCACTACATGGAAAAGCAGCGAGCATTTTCCGTGATACAAGGCAGGTAAAAATTGCTTGCACCAGTGCAATTTTGCATTCTTCAGTTCTTAAATATGGCCCCTTATCCCAACAACCCCTCTTCTCTCCAATGTACTCTCATTTGTAATTTTTTGCTTATATCCTGCTTCGCCTTTACCATTATACCCATTATCCTATGACTGCATGGGGCTGGGTGAATTTTCAGGCACCTTCACTTATAGCGTGCTGAGCAGCAGGCAGATCATACATCCACTGGTTTCCCCTTTCATGATGTTGTGTGGCCCTCTCATTGTCTAATCATGGTGACATTTCCAGCCCAATACATATTTCCCATTCTCTCAGCCGTCTCTCTTCCACCTCCCAAATCTTTCTTCCATCACCGCCTCTATTCCCAGCAGTTCCTCGTTCTCTCCTGTTCCCTCTATCCCCCTCAATCTCCCTCACATTCACTAATTATAAGTTTGCTACTATAATTGTCGGATTCCGTACTATAAACAGAAGGAACAGTTTAATTAAATAAATGATCCTTTTCATTATGATGACGGGAAGCGGAGTGGAACGGAGGTCTGTAGGCGGTAGTCTGGGGCAGCTAGGTAGCTGGGTGCACTCAGCCTCGTCTTACCTCTGTCTTCTATCTCTCGCAGGTTTCTCGATGTCAGTCTCCAGGAGAGGCGGTCACGGCTCCCAGCCCTGTGTCCGGGTCAGAGATGGAACGTAACAGAGCGGCAATTTCTCCCGTCACACAACTGTCTCTAGTCGCTGCATCTTCCATGTCCGCTGTTTTCTGGGCCTAGACCTAGTTCAGATTCTAGGACTGGGGGATCAGCTCCATCCTCCAGTCATGTATATCATGTTTTTCTTAACACTACAACCCAAAAACATTTCCCCGTCTGTTTAATAAACAAATTACATTTATGACCCAAAATATATTTTTTAATTCTATTTTTCTCCCTTCCGGATTATATAACTTTTTTGTAGTTTTCATTTCAATGCCCTTCATCCTTAAATTCAACCCTTTGCATAAAATTATTTTTTTCTATTTAATTCCCATTTTGTTTCCCGCTGTTTTATTTTTTCCCCGTCACATCCACGCACTCCCACTCCTTTCTTGTACATTGTAAGCTCCGCTTGTGGCCCCAGGATATCCCAAGAGCCCATCGCCTCTGACCTGCATTCTCCCCCATGGCGCCAGATCTTCGAGCCCCATTTATGCTCTGGCTCCTGGCCGCGTGCCCTGCGGCCGGACAGAAAGGCGATGAGAAGTATCCCGTAGTGAACACCAACTATGGAAAACTGCGTGGCGTGAAGAAAGATCTGAACAATGACATCCTGGGCCCTGTTGTACACTATTTGGGGGTGCCCTATGCCACCCCTCCTATAGGAGAGCGCAGGTTTCAGCCTCCGGAGGCGCCGGCTTCTTGGACAGAGACGAGGAATGCCACAACTTTTGCTCCTGTTTGTCCACAAAACCTACATGGAATGTTACCTGGGATCATGCTCCCTTTATGGTTCACTGAGAACATGGAGGTGGTGGCAGGATACGTACAAAACCAGAGTGAAGATTGTCTGTACCTCAACATCTACGTCCCCCTGGAAAATGGTGAGACTGTGTAGCAGTGATGTGCACACTGCTAGTGAACACTCTGCACTTAATAGTGATAACACTGGGTGTCTGCACACTGATAGTGAACACACTGCTATTTATAGTGATAACACTGTATGCACACTGCTAGTGAACACTCTGCACTTAATAGTGATAACACTGGGTGTCTGCACACTGATAGTGAACACACTGCTATTTATAGTGATAACACTATGCACACTGCTAGTGAACACTCTGCACTTAATAGTGATATCACTGGGTGTCTGCACACTGATAGTGAACACACTACTGTTTATAGAGATGACACTGGGTGTCTGCACACTGATAGTGAACACACTACTGTTTATAGAGATGACACTGGGTGTCTGCACACTGATAGTGAACACACTGCTGTTTATAGTGATAACACTGGGTGTCTGCACACTGATAGTAAACACACTGCTGTTTATAGTGATGATACTGGGTGTCTGCACACTGATAGTGAACATACTGCAGTTTATTGTGATGATACTGAGTGTCTGCACACTGATAGTGAACACACTGCTGTTTATAGTGATAACACTGGGTGTCTGCACACTGATAGTGAACACACTGCTGTTTATTGTGATGATACTGAGTGTCTGCACACTGATAGTGAACACACTGCTGTTTATAGTGATAACACTGGGTGTCTGCACACTGATAGTGAACACACTGCTGTTTATAGTGATAACACTGGGTGTCTGCACACTGATAGTAAACACACTGCTGTTTATAGTGATGATACTGGGTGTCTGCACACTGTTAGTGAACACACTGCTGTTTATTGTGATGATACTGAGTGTCTGCACACTGATAGTGAACACACTGCTGTTTATAGTGATAACATTGTCTGCACACTGATAGTGAACTCGCAACTTTTTATAGAGATAACAATGCACACTGGTAGTTAACTCACTGTTGTTTATTGTGATGATACTGAGTGTCTGCACACTGATAGTGAACATGCCGCTGCTTATAGTAATAACACTGACTGCACACTGTTAGTGAATACTCTCCAATAAATAATGATGGTACTGAGTGTCTGCACACTGATAGTGAACTCAATACTGTTTATAGTGATAACATTCTCTGCACACTGTTAGTGAACTCACTGTTGTTTATTGTGATGATACTGAGTGTCTGCACACTGACAGTGAACATGCTGCTGCTTATAGTAATAACACTGACTGCACACTGTTAGTGAACACTCTCCAATAAATAATGATGGTACTGAGTGTCTGCACACTGATAGTGAACTCACTGCTGTTTATAGTGATAACTTTGTCTGCACACTGATAGTGAACTCACTACTGTTTATAGTGATAACACTGTCTGCACACTGATAGTGAACTCACTACTGTTTATAGTGATAACACTGTCTGCACACTGATAGTGATCACACTGCTGTTTATAGTGAAAACATTGTGTGCACACTGGTGGTTAACTCACTACTGTTTATAGTAATAACACTGACTGCACTATGATAGTGAACTCACTGCTGTTTATAGTGATAACACTGACTGCACACTGGTAGTTAACGCATTACTGTTTCTAGTAATAATATTGTCTGCACACTGATAGTGAACATGCTGCTGCTTATAGTAATAACACTGACTGCACACTGTTAGTGAACACTCTCCAATAAATAATGATGGTACTGAGTGTCTGCACACTGATAGTGATCACACTGCTGTTTATAGTGATAACATTGTCTGCACACTGGTAGCTAACTCACTGCTGCTTATAGTGATAACATTGTCTGCACACTGATAGTGAACTCACTACTGTTTATAGTGATAACATTGTCTGCACACTGATAGTGAACTCACTACTGTTTATAGCGATAACACTGTCTGCACACTGATAGTTAACTCACTACTGTTTATAGTAATAACACTGACTGCACTATGATAGTGAACTCACTGCTGTTTATAGTTATAACACTGACTGAACACTGGTAGTTAACGCATTACTGTTTCTAGTAATAATATTGTCTGCACACTGATAGTGCACTCACTACTGTTAATAGTAATAACATTTTCTGCACACTGATAGTGAACTCACAACTGTTTATAGTAATAACATTGTCTGCACACTGGTAGTTAACTCACTACTGTTTGTAGTGATAATATTGTCTGCACACTGTTAGTGAACTCACTGCTGTTTATAGGGATAACATTGTCTGCTCACTGATAGTGAGCTCACTACAGTTTATAGTGATAACATTTTCTGCACACTGATAGTGAACTCACACCTGTTTATAGTGATAACATTGTCTGCTTACTGATAGTGATCACACTGCTGTTTATAGTGATATCATTGTCTGCACACTGATAGTGAACTCACTTCTGTTTATAGTGATAACATTGTCTGCACACTTATAATGAACTCACTACTGTTTATAATGATAACATTGTCTGCACACTGATAATGAACTCACTACTGTTTATAGTGATAACACTGTCTGCACACTGGTAGTTAACTCACTGCTGTTTATAGTGATAACACTGACTGCACACTGGTAGTGATCACACTACCGTTTATAGTGATAACATTGTCTGCACACTGGTAGTGAACTCACTACTGTTTATAGTGATAACATTGTCTGCACACTGATAGTGAACTCACTACTGTTTATAGTGATATAATTTTCTTCACACTGATAGTGAACTCACTACTGTTTTTAGTGATAATATTGTCTGCACACTGACAGTGAACTCACTGCTGTTTATAGGGGTAACATTGTCTGCTCACTGAGAGTGAACTCACTACTGTTTATACTGATAACATTTTCTACACACTGATAGTGAACTCACAACTGTGTATAGGGATAACATTGTCTGCTCACTGAGAGTGAACTCACTACTGTTTATACTGATAACATTTTCTGCACACTGATAGTGAACTCACAATTGTTTATAGTGATATCATTGTATGCACAGGGATAGTGATCACACTACTGATAATAGTAATAACATTGTCTGCAAACTGATAGTGATCTCACTACTGTTTATAGTGATAACATTGTCTGCACACTGATAGTGCACTCACTTCTGTTTATGGTGATAACATTGTCTGCACACTGATAGTGAACTCACTACTGTTTATAGTGATATCATTTCTGTACACTGATAGTGAACTCACAACTGTTTGTAGTGATAACATTGTCTACACACTGATAGTGAAATCATTACTGTTTATATTGATAACATTTTCTACACACTGATAGTGAACTCACTGCTGCTTATAGTGATAACATTGTCTGCACACTGGTAGTTAACTCACTACTGGCTATAGTGATAAAAATGTCTGCACACTGATAGTGAACTCACTACCGTTTATAGTGATAACACTGTCTGCACACTGATAGAAAATCCACTTCTGATCGAGGTGATGTTGTGTGTCTGTGCTCTCATAGTAAATGCATTACCTCTTCTAGTAATAATATGGAGTGTCTGCACACTGATAGTGATCACACTGTATAATAATACTGAGTATACACTGATAGTGATCACACTGTATAATAATACTGAGTATACACTGATAATGATCACACTGTATAATAATACAGAGTATACACTGATAATGATCACACTGTATAATAATACTGAGTATACACTGATAGTGATCACACTGTATAATAATACTGAGTATACACTGATAGTGATCACACTGTATAATAATACTGAGTATACACTGATAGTGATCACACTGTATAATAATACTGAGTATACACTGATAATGATCACACTGTATAATAATACTGAGTATACACTGATAATGATCACACTGTATAATAATACTGAGTATACACTGATCATGATCACACTGTATAATAATACTGAGTATACACTGATAATGATCACACTGCTCTGTATAATAATACTGAGTATACACTGATAATGATCACACTGTATAATAATACTGAGTATACACTGATAATGATCACACTGTATAATAATACTGAGTATACACTGATAGTGATCACACTGTATAATAATACTGAGTATACACTGATAATGATCACACTGTATAATAATACTGAGTATACACTGATAATGATCACACTGTATAATAATACTGAGTATACACTGATAATGATCACACTGTATAATAATACTGGGTATACACTGATAATGATCACACTGTATAATAATACTGAGTATACACTGATAATGATCACACTGTATAATAATACTGAGTATACACTGATAATGATCACACTGTATAATAATACTGGGTATACACTGATAATGATCACACTGTATAATAATACTGAGTATACACTGATAATGATCACACTGTATAATAATACTGAGTATACACTGATAATGATCACACTGTATAATAATACTGAGTATACACTGATAATGATCACACTGCTCTGTATAATAATACTGAGTATACACTGATAATGATCACATCTGCGCTGTATTCTGTCTCTGGTGAGACATGTGACCTGCGCTATATCCAGTTTTGGTGACCTACGCTGTATTGATATAGCTGGTGAGGTCTGTATGTCACATGTCATGTGTCAGTTTATATCACCCATCAATAATAAGAGGATATTATCATGATCTCATGGATTAATGGAGTGCATACGTCCCCAGACACACAGACATCTGAAACATAAACAGTTATTTTCAGGACCCATTTCAGGCTGTGAATGGTAAATAAACAGGAGATTGTAAACCCTCCCCCCCCCATTAGCTACTGGGAACTTATTGGTTACCTTGTACTTTAGCAATGGAGCTAGTTCCTAGTAATATGGTGCCTCATGCCTCAGTCATATCACTATTTTAAAGGATGATGGTGTCTCATACCTCTGTCATGTCGCTTGTTCCTTAGAAAAGGGTGCCTCAAATCACATATGGCTAGTTTCTAGAAATAAGGTGCCTCATACCTCAGTCATATCACTAATTCCTAGATATTGGGAAAATTATTCCTCTTACAATTAATGGGACTTCATAGGGTGCCTTGTACCTGGCCCTAGTGCACTACCTTTCTCCCCCTGTATAGCACACCCTGTCATCTAATACCTCTTTTCCTCTGTATAGCGCCTCCTGTCCTCTAATACCTCTCTTCCCCTGTATAGCGCCTCCTGTCCTCTAATACCTCTCTTCCCCTGTATAGCGCCTCCTGTCCTCTAATACCTCTCTTCCCCTGTATAGCGCCTCCTGTCCTCTAATACCTCTCTTCCTCTGTAAAGCGCCTCCTGTCCTCTAATACCTCTCTTCCCCTGTATAGAGCCTCCTGTCCTCTAATACCTCTCTTCCCCTGTATAGCGCCTCCTGTCCTCTAATACCTCTCTTCCCCTGTATAGCACACCCTGTCCTCTAATACCTTTCTCCCCCTGTATAGCACACCCTGTCCTCTAATACCTCTCTTCCTCTGTATAGCGCCTCCTGTCCTCTAATACCTCTCTTCCCCTGTATAGCACCTCCTATCCTCTAATACCTCTCTTCCCTTGTATAGCGCCTCCTGTCCTCTAATACCTCTCTTCCTCTGTATAGCGCCTCCTATCCTCTAATACCTCTCTTCCCCTGTATAGCACACCCCGTCCTCTAATACCTCTCTCCCCCTGTATAGCACACCCTGTCCTCTAATACCTCTCTCCCCCTGTATAGCGCCTCCTGTCCTCTAATACCTCTCTTCCTCTGTATAGCGCCTCCTGTCCTCTAATACCTCTCTTCCCCTGTATAGCGCCTCCTGTCCTCTAATACCTCTCTTCCTCTGTATAGCGCCTCCTGTCCTCTAATACCTCTCTCCCCCTGTATAGCGCCTCCTGTCCTCTAATACCTCTCTTCCCCTGTATAGCGCCTCCTGTCCTCTAATACCTCTCTTCCCCTGTATAGCGCCTCCCGTCCTCTAATACCTCTCTTCCCCTGTATAGCGCCTCCCGTCCTCTAATACCTCTCTTCCCCTGTATAGCGCCTCCTGTCCTCTAATACCTCTCTTCCCCTATATACCGCCTCCTGTCCTCTAATACCTCTCTTCCCCTGTATACCGCCTCCTGTCCTCTAATACCTCTCTTCCTCTGTAAAGCGCCTCCTGTCCTCTAATACCTCTTTTCCTCTGTATAGCACCTCATGTCCTCTAATACCTCTCTTCCCCTGTATAGCGCCTCCTGTCCTCTAATACCTCTCTTCCCCTGTATAGCACCTCCCGTCCTCTAATACCTTTCTCCCCTGTATAGCGCCTCCTGTCCTCTAATACCTCTCTTCCCCTGTATAGCGCCTCCCGTCCTCTAATACCTCTCTTCCCCTGTATAGCGCCTCCTGTCCTCTAATACCTCTCTTCCCCTGTATAGCGCCTCCTGTCCTCTAATACCTCTCTTCCTCTGTAAAGCGCCTCCTGTCCTCTAATACCTCTCTTCCCCTGTATAGAGCCTCCTGTCCTCTAATACCTCTCTTCCTCTGTATAGCGCCTCCTGTCCTCTAATACCTCTCTTCCCCTGTATAGCACACCCTGTCCTCTAATACCTTTCTCCCCCTGTATAGCACACCCTGTCCTCTAATACCTCTCTTCCTCTGTATAGCGCCTCCTGTCCTCTAATACCTCTCTTCCCCTGTATAGCACCTCCTATCCTCTAATACCTCTCTTCCCCTGTATAGCGCCTCCTGTCCTCTAATACCTCTCTTCCTCTGTATAGCGCCTCCTGTCCTCTAATACCTCTCTTCCCCTGTATAGCACACCCCGTCCTCTAATACCTCTCTCCCCCTGTATAGCACACCCTGTCCTCTAATACCTCTCTCCCCCTGTATAGCGCCTCCTGTCCTCTAATACCTCTCTTCCTCTGTATAGCGCCTCCTGTCCTCTAATACCTCTCTTCCCCTGTATAGCGCCTCCTGTCCTCTAATACCTCTCTTCCTCTGTATAGCGCCTCCTGTCCTCTAATACCTCTCTCCCCCTGTATAGCGCCTCCTGTCCTCTAATACCTCTCTTCCCCTGTATAGCGCCTCCTGTCCTCTAATACCTCTCTTCCCCTGTATAGCGCCTCCCGTCCTCTAATACCTCTCTTCCCCTGTATAGCGCCTCCCGTCCTCTAATACCTCTCTTCCCCTGTATAGCGCCTCCTGTCCTCTAATACCTCTCTTCCCCTCTATACCGCCTCCTGTCCTCTAATACCTCTCTTCCCCTGTATACCGCCTCCTGTCCTCTAATACCTCTCTTCCTCTGTGAAGCGCCTCCTGTTCTCTAATACCTCTTTTCCTCTGTATAGCACCTCATGTCCTCTAATACCTCTCTTCCCCTGTATAGCGCCTCCTGTCCTCTAATACCTCTCTTCCCCTGTATAGCACCTCCCGTCCTCTAATACCTTTCTCCCCTGTATAGCGCCTCCTGTCCTCTAATACCTCTCTTCCCCTGTATAGCGCCTCCCGTCCTCTAATACCTCTCTTCCCCTGTATAGCGCCTCCTGTCCTCTAATACCTCTCTTCCTCTGTATAGCGCCTCCTGTCCTCTAATACCTCTCTTCCCCTGTATAGCGTCACCTATCCTCTAATACCTCTCTTCCTCTGTATAGCGCTGCCTGTCCTCTAATACCTCTCTTCTCCTGTATAGTGCCTCCCGTCCTCTAATATCTCTCTTCCACTGTATAACGACTCCCGTCCTCTAATACCTCTCTTCCCCTGTATAGCGCCTCCTGTCCTCTAATACCTCTCTTCCCCTGTAAAGCGCCTGCTGTACTCTAATACCTTTCTCCCCCTGTATAGCGCCTCCTGTCCTCTAATACCTCTCTTCCCCTATATACCGCCTCCTGTCCTCTAATACCTCTCTTCCCCTGTATACCGCCTCCTGTCCTCTAATACCTCTCTTCCTCTGTAAAGCGCCTCCTGTCCTCTAATACCTCTTTTCCTCTGTATAGCACCTCATGTCCTCTAATACCTCTCTTCCCCTGTATAGCGCCCCCTGTCCTCTAATACCTCTCTTCCCCTGTATAGCACCTCCCGTCCTCTAATACCTTTCTCCCCTGTATAGCGCCTCCTGTCCTCTAATACCTCTCTTCCCCTGTATAGTGCCTCCCGTCCTCTAATACCTCTCTTCCCCTGTATAGCGCCTCCTGTCCTCTAATACCTCTCTTCCTCTGTATAGCGCCTCCTGTCCTCTAATACCTCTCTTCCCCTGTATAGCGTCACCTGTCCTCTAATACCTCTCTTCCTCTGTATAGCGCCGCCTGTCCTCTAATACCTCTCTTCTCCTGTATAGTGCCTCCCGTCCTCTAATATCTCTCTTCCACTGTATAACGACTCCCGTCCTCTAATACCTCTCTTCCTCTGCATAGCGCCTCCTGTCCTCTAATACCTCTCTTCCCCTGTATAGCGCCTCCTGTCATCTAATACCTCTCTTCCCCTGTATAGCGCCTCATGTCCTCTAATACCTTTCTCCCCCTGTATAGCGCCTCCTGTCCTCTAATACCTCTCTTCCTCTGTATAGCGCCTCCTGTCCTCTAATACCTCTCTTCCCCTGTATAGCGCCTCCCGTCCTCTAATACCTCTCTTCCCCTGTATAGCGCCTCCTGTCATCTAATACCTCTCTTCCTCTGTATAACGACTCCCGTCCTCTAATATCTCTATTACTCTGTATAGTGCCTCCTGTCCTCTAATACCTCTCTTCCTCTGTATAGCGCCTCCTGTCCTCTAATACCTCTCTTCCTCTGTATAGCGCCTCCTGTCCTCTAATATTTCTATTACTCTGTATAGCGCCTCCTGTCCTCTAATACCTCTCTTCCCCTGTATAATGACTCCTGTCCTCTAATACCTCTCTTCCCCTGTATAATGACTCCCGTCCTCTAATACCTCTCTTCCTCTGTATAACGACTCCCGTCCTCTAATACCTCTCTTCCTCTGTATAACGACTCCAGTCCTCTAATACCTCTCTTCCTCTGTATAACGCCTCCTGTCCTCTAATACCTCTCTTCCCCTGTATAATGACTCCTGTCCTCTAATACCTCTCTTCCTCTATATAATGACTCCCGTCCTCTAATACCTCTCTTCCTCTGTATAACGACTCCCGTCCTCTAATACCTCTTTTCCTCTGTATAACGCCTCCTGTCCTCTAATACCTCTCTTCCCCTGTATAATGACTCCCGTCCTCTAATACCTCTCTTCCTCTGTATAACGACTCCTGTCCTCTAATACCTCTCTTCCTCTGTATAACGACTCCAGTCATCTAATACCTCTCTTCCTCTGTATAGCGCCTCCTGTCCTCTAATACCTCTCTTCCTCTGTATAGCGCCTCCTGTCCTCTAATACCTCTCTTCCCCTGTATAATGACTCCCGTCCTCTAATACCTCTCTTCCTCTGTATAGCGCCTCCTGTCCTCTAATACCTCTCTTCCTCTGTATAGCGCCTCCTGTCCTCTAATACCTCTCTTCCCCTGTATAGCACCTCCTATCCTCTAATACCTCTCTTCCCCTGTATAGCGCCTCCTGTCCTCTAATACCTCTCTTCCTCTGTATAGCGCCTCCTGTCCTCTAATACCTCTCTTCCCCTGTATAGCACACCCCGTCCTCTAATACCTCTCTCCCCCTGTATAGCACACCCTGTCCTCTAATACCTCTCTCCCCCTGTATAGCGCCTCCTGTCCTCTAATACCTCTCTTCCTCTGTATAGCGCCTCCTGTCCTCTAATACCTCTCTTCCCCTGTATAGCGCCTCCTGTCCTCTAATACCTCTCTTCCTCTGTATAGCGCCTCCTGTCCTCTAATACCTCTCTCCCCCTGTATAGCGCCTCCTGTCCTCTAATACCTCTCTTCCCCTGTATAGCGCCTCCCGTCCTCTAATACCTCTCTTCCCCTGTATAGCGCCTCCTGTCCTCTAATACCTCTCTTCCCCTGTATAGCGCCTCCCGTCCTCTAATACCTCTCTTCCCCTGTATAGCGCCTCCTGTCCTCTAATACCTCTCTTCCCCTATATACCGCCTCCTGTCCTCTAATACCTCTCTTCCCCTGTATACCGCCTCCTGTCCTCTAATACCTCTCTTCCTCTGTAAAGCGCCTCCTGTCCTCTAATACCTCTTTTCCTCTGTATAGCACCTCATGTCCTCTAATACCTCTCTTCCCCTGTATAGCGCCTCCTGTCCTCTAATACCTCTCTTCCCCTGTATAGCACCTCCCGTCCTCTAATACCTTTCTCCCCTGTATAGCGCCTCCTGTCCTCTAATACCTCTCTTCCCCTGTATAGCGCCTCCCGTCCTCTAATACCTCTCTTCCCCTGTATAGCGCCTCCTGTCCTCTAATACCTCTCTTCCTCTGTATAGCGCCTCCTGTCCTCTAATACCTCTCTTCCCCTGTATAGCGTCACCTATCCTCTAATACCTCTCTTCCTCTGTATAGCGCTGCCTGTCCTCTAATACCTCTCTTCTCCTGTATAGTGTCTCCCGTCCTCTAATATCTCTCTTCCACTGTATAACGACTCCCGTCCTCTAATACCTCTCTTCCCCTGTATAGCGCCTCCTGTCCTCTAATACCTCTCTTCCCCTGTAAAGCGCCTGCTGTACTCTAATACCTTTCTCCCCCTGTATAGCGCCTCCTGTCCTCTAATACCTCTCTTCCCCTATATACCGCCTCCTGTCCTCTAATACCTCTCTTCCCCTGTATACCGCCTCCTGTCCTCTAATACCTCTCTTCCTCTGTAAAGCGCCTCCTGTCCTCTAATACCTCTTTTCCTCTGTATAGCACCTCATGTCCTCTAATACCTCTCTTCCCCTGTATAGCGCCCCCTGTCCTCTAATACCTCTCTTCCCCTGTATAGCACCTCCCGTCCTCTAATACCTTTCTCCCCTGTATAGCGCCTCCTGTCCTCTAATACCTCTCTTCCCCTGTATAGTGCCTCCTGTCCTCTAATACCTCTCTTCCCCTGTATAGCGCCTCCTGTCCTCTAATACCTCTCTTCCTCTGTATAGCGCCTCCTGTCCTCTAATACCTCTCTTCCCCTGTATAGCGTCACCTGTCCTCTAATACCTCTCTTCCTCTGTATAGCGCCGCCTGTCCTCTAATACCTCTCTTCTCCTGTATAGTGCCTCCCGTCCTCTAATATCTCTCTTCCACTGTATAACGACTCCCGTCCTCTAATACCTCTCTTCCTCTGTATAGCGCCTCCTGTCCTCTAATACCTCTCTTCCCCTGTATAGCGCCTCCTGTCATCTAATACCTCTCTTCCCCTGTATAGCGCCTCATGTCCTCTAATACCTTTCTCCCCCTGTATAGCGCCTCCTGTCCTCTAATACCTCTCTTCCTCTGTATAGCGCCTCCTGTCCTCTAATACCTCTCTTCCCCTGTATAGCGCCTCCCGTCCTCTAATACCTCTCTTCCCCTGTATAGCGCCTCCTGTCATCTAATACCTCTCTTCCTCTGTATAACGACTCCCGTCCTCTAATATCTCTATTACTCTGTATAGTGCCTCCTGTCCTCTAATACCTCTCTTCCTCTGTATAGCGCCTCCTGTCCTCTAATACCTCTCTTCCTCTGTATAGCGCCTCCTGTCCTCTAATATTTCTATTACTCTGTATAGCGCCTCCTGTCCTCTAATACCTCTCTTCCTCTGTATAGCGCCTCCTGTCCTCTAATACCTCTCTTCCCCTGTATAATGACTCCCGTCCTCTAATACCTCTCTTCCTCTGTATAACGACTCCCGTCCTCTAATACCTCTCTTCCTCTGTATAACGACTCCAGTCCTCTAATACCTCTCTTCCTCTGTATAACGCCTCCTGTCCTCTAATACCTCTCTTCCCCTGTATAATGACTCCTGTCCTCTAATACCTCTCTTCCTCTATATAATGACTCCCGTCCTCTAATACCTCTCTTCCTCTGTATAACGACTCCCGTCCTCTAATACCTCTTTTCCTCTGTATAACGCCTCCTGTCCTCTAATACCTCTCTTCCCCTGTATAATGACTCCCGTCCTCTAATACCTCTCTTCCTCTGTATAACGACTCCTGTCCTCTAATACCTCTCTTCCTCTGTATAACGACTCCAGTCCTCTAATACCTCTCTTCCTCTGTATAGCGCCTCCTGTCCTCTAATACCTCTCTTCCTCTGTATAGCGCCTCCTGTCCTCTAATACCTCTCTTCCCCTGTATAATGACTCCCGTCCTCTAATACCTCTCTTCCTCTGTATAGCGCCTCCTGTCCTCTAATACCTCTCTTCCTCTGTATAGCGCCTCCTGTCCTCTAATACCTCTCTTCCCCTGTATAATGACTCCCGTCCTCTAATACCTCTCTTCCTCTGTATAACGACTCCCGTCCTCTAATACCTCTCTTCCTCTGTATAACGACTCCAGTCCTCTAATACCTCTCTTCCTCTGTATAACGACTCCCGTCCTCTAATACCTCTCTTCTTCTGTATAACGACTCCAGTCCTCTAATACCTCTTTTCCTCTGTATAACGCCTCCTGTCCTCTAATACCTCTCTTCCTCTGTATAACGACTCCCGTCCTCTAATACCTCTCTTCCTCTGTATAATGACTCCCGTCCTCTTATAACTCTCTTCCTCTGTATAGCGCCTCCCGTCCTCTAATACCTCTCTTCCCCTGTACAGCGCCTGTTGTCCTCTAAAACCTCTCTTCCCCTGTATAACGACTCCCGTCCTCTAATACCTCTCTTCCTCTGTATAACGACTCCAGTCCTCTAATACCTCTCTTCCTCTGTATAACGACTCCCGTCCTCTAATACCTCTCTTCCTCTGTATAACGACTCCAGTCCTCTAATACCTCTTTTCCTCTGTATAACGCCTCCTGTCCTCTAATACCTCTCTTCCTCTGTATAACGACTCCCGTCCTCTAATACCTCTCTTCCTCTGTATAATGACTCCCGTCCTCTTATAACTCTCTTCCTCTGTATAGCGCCTCCCGTCCTCTAATACCTCTCTTCCCCTGTATAGCGCCTGTTGTCCTCTAAAACCTCTCTTCCCCTGTATAACGACTCCCGTCCTCTAATACCTCTCTTCCCCTGTATAGCACCTCCTGTCCTCTAATACCTCTCTTCCTCTGTATAACGACTCCCGTCCTCTAATACCTCTCTTCCCCTGTATAGCGCCTCCTGTCCTCTAATACCTCTCTTCCCCTGTATAGCGCCTCCTGTCCTCTAATACCTCTCTTCCTCTGTATAGAGCCTCCCGTCCTCTAATACCTCTCATCCCCTGTATAGCGCCTCCTGTCCTCTAATACCTCTCTTCCTCTGTATAACGACTCCCGTCCTCTAATACCTCTCTTCCTCTGTATAACGACTCCTGTCATCCAATACCTCTCTTCCTCTGTATAGCGCCTCCTGTCCTCTAATACCTCTCTTCCCCTGTATAGAGCCTCCTGTCCTCTAATATCTCTTTTCCACTGTATAACGACTCCCGTCCTCTAATACCTCTCTTCCCCTGTATAGCGCCTCCTGTCCTCTAATACCTCTCTTCCTCTGTATAGCGCCTTCTAGTCCTCTAATACCTCTTTTCCTCTGTATAACGCCTCCTGTCCTCTAATACCTCTCTTCCTCTGTATAACGACTCCCGTCCTCTAATACCTCTCTTCCTCTGTATAATGACTCCCGTCCTCCTATACCTCTCTTCCTCTGTATAGCGCCTCCCGTCCTCTAATACCTCTCTTCCCCTGTATAGCGCCTGTTGTCCTCTAAAACCTCTCTTCCCCTGTATAACGACTCCCGTCCTCTAATACCTCTCTTCCCCTGTATAGCACCTCCTGTCCTCTAATACCTCTCTTCCTCTGTATAACGACCCCCGTCCTCTAATACCTCTCTTCCCCTGTATAGCGCCTCCTGTCCTCTAATACCTCTCTTCCCCTGTATAGCGCCTCCTGTCCTCTAATACCTCTCTTCCTCTGTGTAGAGCCTCCCGTCCTCTAATACCTCTCATCCCCTGTATAGCGCCTCCTGTCCTCTAATACCTCTCTTCCCCTGTATAGCGCCTCCTGTCCTCTAATACCTCTCTTCCTCTGTGTAGAGCCTCCCGTCCTCTAATACCTCTCATCCCCTGTATAGCGCCTCCTGTCCTCTAATACCTCTCTTCCTCTGTATAACGACTCCCGTCCTCTAATACCTCTCTTCCTCTGTATAACGACTCCTGTCATCTAATACCTCTCTTCCTCTGTATAGCGCCTCCTGTCCTCTAATACCTCTCTTCCCCTGTATAGAGCCTCCTGTCCTCTAATATCTCTTTTCCTCTGTATAACGACTCCCGTCCTCTAATACCTCTCTTCCCCTGTATAGCGCCTCCTGTCCTCTAATACCTCTCTTCCTCTGTATAGCGCCTCCTGTCCTCTAAAACCTCTCTTCCTCTGTATAACGACCCCAGTCCTCTAATACCTCTCTTCCCCTGTATAGCGCCTCCTGTCCTCTAATACCTCTCTTCCTCTGTATAATGACTCCCGTCCTCTAATACCTCTCTTCCTCTGTATAACGACTCCTGTCATCTAATACCTCTCTTCCCCTGTATAGCGCCTCCTGTCCTCTAATACCTCTCTTCCTCTGTATAATGACTCCTGTCCTCTAATACCTCTCTTCCTCTGTATAACGACTCCTGTCATCTAATACCTCTCTTCCTCTGTATAGCGCCTCCCGTCCTCTAATACCTCTCTTCCCCTGTATAGCGCCTCCCGTCCTCTAATACCTCTCTTCCTCTGTATAACGACTCCCGTCCTCTAATACCTCTCTTCCTCTGTATAGCGCCTCCCGTCCTCTAATACCTCTCTTCCTCTGTATAGCGCCTCCTGTCCTCTAATACCTCTCTTCCTCTGTATAACGACTCCCGTCCTCTAATACCTCTCTTCCTCTGTATAACGACTCCCGTCCTCTAATACCTCTCTTCCTCTGTATAGCGCCTCCCGTCCTCTAATACCTCTCTTCCTCTGTATAGCGCCTCCTATCCTCTAATACCTCTCTTCCTCTGTATAACGACTCCCGTCCTCTAATACCTCTCTTCCTCTGTATAACGACTCCCATCCTCTAATACCTCTCTTCCTCTGTATAGCGCCTCCTGTCCTCTAATACCTCTCTTCCCCTGTATAACGACTCCCGTCCTCTAATACCTCTCTTCCTCTGTATAACGACTACCGTCCTCTAATACCTCTCTTCCTCTGTATAGCGCCTCCCGTCCTCTAATATCTCTCTTCCTCTGTATAGCGGCTTCTGTCCTCTAATACCTCTCTTCCCCTGTATAGCGCCTTCTGTCCTCTAATATCTCTCTTCCTCTGTATAGCGCCTTCTGTCCTCTAATACCTCTCTTCCCCTGTATAACGACTCCCGTCCTCTAATACCTCTCTTCCTCTGTATAGCGCCTCCCGTCCTCTAATATCTCTCTTCCTCTGTATAACGACTCCTGTCATCTAATACCTCTCTTCCCCTGTATAGCGCCACCTGTCCTCTAATACCTTTCTTCCTCTGTATAGCGCATCCCGTCCTCTAATATCTCTCTTCCTCTGTATAGCGCCCTCTGTCCTCTAATACCTCTCTTCCTCTGTATAGCGCCTCCTATCATCTAATACCTCTCTTCCTCTGTATAACGACTCCTGTCATCTAATACCTCTCTTCCTCTGTATAGCGCCTCCTGTCCTCTAATACCTCTCTTCCCTTGTATAACGCCTCCCGTCCTCTAATACCTCTCTTCCTCTGTATAACGACTCCCGTCCTCTAATACCTCTCTTCCTCTGTATAACGACTCCCGTCCTCTAATACCTCTCTTCCACTGTATAACGACTCCTGTCATCTAATACCTCTCTTCCTCTGTATAGAGCCTCCCGTCCTCTAATACCTCTCTTCCCTTGTGTAACGACTCCCGTCCTCTAATACCTCTTTTCCTCTGTATAACGACTCCCGTCCTCTAATACCTCTCTTCCCCTGTATAACGACTCCCGTCCTTTAATACCTCTCTTCCTCTGTATAACGACTCCCGTCCTCTAATACCTCTCTTCCTCTGTATAGCGCCTCCCGTCCTCTAATACCTCTCTTCCTCTGTATAGCGCCTCCTATCCTTTAATACCTCTCTTCCTCTGTATAACGACTCCTGTCATCTAATACCTCTTTTCCCCTGTATAGCGCCACCTGTCCTCTAATACCTCTCTTCCTCTGTATAGCGCCTCCCGTCCTCTAATATCTCTCTTCCTCTGTATAGCGCCCTCTGTCCTCTAATACCTCTCTTCCTCTGTATAACGACTCCCGTCCTCTAATACCTCTCTTCCTCTGTATAGCGCCTCCCGTCCTATAATATCTCTCTTCCTCTGTATAACGACTCCTGTCATCTAATACCTCTTTTCCCCTGTATAGCGCCACCTGTCCTCTAATACCTCTCTTCCTCTGTATAGCGCCTCCCGTCCTCTAATATCTCTCTTCCTCTGTATAGCGCCCTCTGTCCTCTAATACCTCTCTTCCTCTGTATAGCTCCTCCTGTCATCTAATACCTCTCTTCCTCTGTATAACGACTCCTGTCATCTAATACCTCTTTTCCTCTGTATAGAGCCTCCCGTCCTCTAATACCTCTCTTCCTCTGTATTGCGCCTCCTGTCCTCTAATACCTCTCTTCCTCTGTATAACGACTGCCGTCCTCTAATACCTCTCTTCCACTGTATAACGACTCCTGTCATCTAATACCTCTCTTCCTCTGTATAGAGCCTCCCGTCCTCTAATACCTCTCTTCCTCTGTATTGCGCCTCCTGTCCTCTAATACCTCTCTTCCCTTGTGTAACGACTCCCGTCCTCTAATACCTCTTTATCTCTGTATAACGACTCCCTTCCTCTAATACCTCTCTTCCCCTGTATAACGACTCCAGTCCTCTAATACCTCTTTTCCTCTGTATAACGACTCCCGTCCTCTAATACCTCTCTTCCCCTGTATAACGACTCCCGTCCTCTAATACCTCTCTTCCTCTGTATAGCACCTCCTGTCCTCTAATACCTCTCTTCCCTTGTATAACGACTCCCGTCCTCTAATACCTCTCTTCCCCTGTATAACGACTCCCGTCCTCTAATATCTCTCTTCCTCTGTATAGCGCCTTCTGTCCTCTAATACCTCTCTTCCCCTGTATAGCGCCTTCTGTCCTCTAATATCTCTCTTCCTCTGTATAGCGCCTTCTGTCCTCTAATACCTCTCTTCCCCTGTATAACGACTCCCGTCCTCTAATACCTCTCTCCCCCTGTATAGCGCCTCCCGTCCTCTAATATCTCTCTTCCTCTGTATACCGACTCCTGTCATCTAATACCTCTTTTCCCCTGTATAGCGCCTTCTTTCCTCTAATATCTCTCTTCCCCTGTATAGCGCCACCTGTCCTCTAATACCTCTCTTCCCCTGTATAGCGCCTCCTGTCATCTAATACCTCTTTTCCTCTGTATAGAGCCTCCCGTCCTCTAATACCTCTCTTCCTCTGTATAGCGCCACCTGTCCTCTAATACCTCTCTTCCTCTGTATAGCGCCTCCCGTCCTCTAATATATCTCTACCTCTGTATAGCACCTTCTGTCCTCTAATACCTCTCTTCCTCTGTATAGCGCCTCCTGTCATCTAATACCTCTTTTCCTCTGTATAGAGCCTCCCGTCCTCTAATACCTCTCTTCCTCTGTATAGCGCCTCCTGTCCTCTAATACCTCTCTTCCCCTGTATAACGACTGCCGTCCTCTAATACCTCTCTTCCTCTGTATAGCGCCTCCCGTCCTCTAATATCTCTCTTCCTCTGTATAACGACTCCTGTCATCTAATACCTCTTTTCCCCTGTATAGCGCCTTCTGTCCTCTAATATCTCTCTTCCCCTGTATAGCGCCACCTGTCCTCTAATACCTCTCTTCCTCTGTATAGCGCCTCCCGTCCTCTAATATCTCTCTACCTCTGTATAGCACCTTCTGTCCTCTAATACCTCTTTTCCTCTGTATAGCGCCTCCTGTCATCTAATACCTCTTTTCCTCTGTATAGAGCCTCCCGTCCTCTAATACCTCTCTTCCTCTGTATAGCGCCTCCTGTCCTCTAATACCTCTCTTCCCTTGTATAACGACTCCCGTCCTCTAATACCTCTCTTCCACTGTATAACGACTCCCGTCCTCTAATACCTCTCTTCCACTGTATAACGACTCCCGTCCTCTAATACCTCTCTTCCTCTGTATAGAGCCTCCCGTCCTCAAATACCTCTCTTACCTTGTGTAACGATTACCGTCCTCTAATACCTCTCTTCCTCTGTATAACGACTCCCGTCCTCTAATACCTCTCTTCCCCTGTATAACGACTCCCGTCCTCTAATACCTCTCTTCCTCTGTATTACGACTCCCGTCCTCTAATACCTCTCTTCCTCTGTGTAACGACTCCCGTCCTCTAATACCTCTCTTCCTCTGTATAACGACTCCCGTCCTCTAATACCTCTCTTCCCCTGTATAACGACTCCCGTCCTCTAATACCTATCTACCTCTGTATAACGACTCCCGTCCTCTAATACCTCTCTTCCTCTGTATAGCGCCTCCTGTCCTCTAATACCTCTCTTCCCCTGTATAACGACTCCCGTCCTCTAATACCTCTCTTCCTCTGTATAGCGCCTCCCGTCATCTAATACCTCTTTTCCCCTGTATAGCGCCTTCTGTCCTCTAATATCTCTCTTCCCCTGTATAGCTCCACCTGTCCTCTAATACCTCTCTTCCTCTGTATAGCGCCTCCTGTCCTCTAATACCTCTCTTCCTCTGTATAACGACTCCTGTCATCTAATAGCTCTTTTCCTCTGTATAGAGCCTCCCGTCCTCTAATACCTCTCTTCCTCTGTATAGCGCCTCCTGTCCTCTAATACCTCTCTTCCCTTGTATAAGGACTCCCGTCCTCTAATACCTCTCTATCTCTGTATAACGACTCCCGTCCTCTAATACCTCTCTTCCCCTGTATAGCGCCTCCTGTCCTCTAATACCTCTCTTCCCCTGTATAGCGCCTCCTGTCCTCTAATACCTCTCTTCCTCTGTATAACGACTCCTGTAATCTAATACCTCTTTTCCTCTTTATACCGCCTCCCGTCCTCTAATACCTCTCTTCCTCTGTATAACGCCTCCTGTCCTCTAATACCTCTCTTCCCCTGTATAGCGCCTCCTGTCCTCTAATACCTCTCTTCCCCTGTATAGCGCCTCCTGTCCTCTAATACCTCTCTTCCTCTGTATAACGACTCCCGTCCTCTAATACCTCTCTTCCTCTGTATAACGACTCCTGTCATCTAATACCTCTTTTCCCCTGTATAGCGCCTTCTGTCCTCTAATATCTCTCTTCCCCTGTATAGCGCCACCTGTCCTCTAATACCTCTCTTCCTCTGTATAGCGCCTCCCGTCCTCTAATACCTCTCTTCCTCTGTATAACGACTCCTGTCATCTAATACCTCTCTTCCTCTGTATAGAGCCTCCCATCCTCTAATACCTCTCTTCCTCTGTATAGAGCCTCCCGTCCTCTAATACCTCTCTTCCTCTGTATAGAGCCTCCCATCCTCTAATACCTCTCTTCCTCTGTATAGAGCCTCCCGTCCTCTAATACCTCTTTTCCTTTGTATAGAGCCTCCCGTCCTCTAATACCTCTTTTCCTTTGTATAGAGCCTCCCGTCCTCTAATACCTCTTTTCCTTTGTATAGAGCCTCCTGTCCTCTAATACCTCTTTTCCTCTGTATAGAGCCTCCCGTCCTCTAATACCTCTCTTCCCCTGTATAACACTCCCCTCCTGTACATAGCTAGAACCTGTGATATGTGAAAGTTTCTATCATATCCCCCCTACCCCTCTCTGTCCCGAGTGATACACAGTTAGGTCCTTTAGCCATTACTTAGTTAGTTCTGTGATGTAGACCATGCACCTTATTCCTTCCTAATCACTAGTTTCCT
Source organism: Mixophyes fleayi (assembly GCF_038048845.1). Classification (NCBI taxonomy): domain Eukaryota; kingdom Metazoa; phylum Chordata; class Amphibia; order Anura; family Limnodynastidae; genus Mixophyes; species Mixophyes fleayi. The sequence continues at coordinate 3,351,536 of NC_134405.1, forward strand.
CCTGGAGTTTTGTCCTGCAGAGCTGACCACAGTAATCAGGTGAGGTCTCATCAGTGACCTACATAGCGATATCATCACCTCTCTCCTTCGGCCTCTCCCTATACAACCTGGCATCAGTGTTACAGTATCTGCTGAAAGAGGGACTTCTAGATCAACGTCCTCCCGATAGGGGCCATTTTTGTGCCGTTATGGCCTCATACATGCTTGAATTGAATTACACATATTAATTAGTGTTTTTAATGCTAGCACAGTGTAAATGGAGCTGAACATATTACTAGCGCCCGGGTGCGTTGCATTTTCCCCAGCTCTGCTTGCTCCATTCACTTTAGTTTAGGGCTGTAAGCTTCATCTACAAGGTTATAGACATGTGTCATTTGCTGATCCTTCCTGATTGGTTTATTTCTGTTTTATGCACTTTGATTGGTCTGATTATCTAGCGGGTGTTCTCTATTGTAAATATGCTAATTAATTAGGACCTATTTGTTAAACCGAGTCTCTGAAATTCGGTAAAATTTCAGAATGGGACGAATGGATTCCTCCATCTCTAGACTGTAGCAGCTGCTCTTCTGTAGATATAAAGCAGCGATCACCGACCTCGATACACTCTTGTAGCTCATCTGTTCCATTATCTCGCCTGACTGTCTCTCTCTCCGGTTCATATGCTGCTACTCTGCAGCGTCATCTCCCAACGCTGTGTGTCTACTGACCGATTCCAGCAGGGGACCCGTCTGCTTCAGCTGGGCCCATTACAATGATAAAACAGTTACATAAAGGAATATTATATATTATACATTCTGGTTTATGCATTTCGAAAGACCAGGTATGAAGCGTTGAAGCCAAAAGGACAGTTTTCCGCAGTGCAGACGCTCCAGGACCCTGAGGCCGAAAAGGGGGTCCATAACTAACACCATTTTTATTTTGGAAAATTCTCAACTAACTGACAAATGCGTTGGTATCTTCTACTCAGATCCCAATGTCCCATTAAATTTCCCCTTGGACTCACCATTGGAAACCATACAGTGATGTGCATAGTGTTCCTGCACTGAGGTCTAAGTACTGCTAGAAGTTAGAGACACTTTCAACTATGTGGGAAAGGAAATATAAAGTATAAAACATACTAACCCATTCCTTCCAGTTGGGGTCCCTCAGGGCTCTGTTCTTGGACCCTTACTCTTCTCACTATACATCTCTTGACTGGGTGAACTCATCAGCTCCTTCGGCCTCAAGTACCACCTTTATGCTAATGACACTCAACTCTACCTTTCTTCTCCTGATCTCTCTCCCTCTCTTCTCTCCAGGGTATCCGCATGTCTCTCTGCCATCTCCTCCTGGATGTCCTCTAGATTTCTTAAACTCAATCTTGCTAAAACTAAACTCATTGTCTTTCCTCCCTCTCGTACCTCCTTCCCCTCTGACCTCTCTATCACTGTCGACAACTCCTCTATCTCTCCTGTTCCCCAACTTCGCTGCCTGGTTGTCATCCTAAACTCCTCTCTCTCCTTTGCCTCTCACATTCACTCTCTTGCCAAAACCTGCCGCTTCCAACTGCTCAACATTGCTCGGATTTGGCCCTTCCTCTTCCAGGATGCCACCAAATCTCTTATCCACTCTCTGATTATCTCCCGCTTGGACTACTGTAACCTTCTCCTTATTGGCCTCCCCCTCTCTCATCTCGCTCCCCTTAGATCTGTACTGCTAGGCTTATTTTCCTCTCTCGCCATTCCACCTCTGTATCCCCACTCTACCAAGCCCTTCACTGGCTCCCCTTCCCCTACAGAATCATTTTCAAGCTCCTCACTCTGACTTACAAGGCCCTCGCCAACTCCACTGCTCCCTACATCTCTAACCTCATCTCTATTCACACTCCCTCCCGCCCACTGCGATCGTCCAACGATCGTCGCCTCTCTTCCCCTCTGATTACCTCTTCTCACACATGTATGCAAAACTTCTCCCGCGCCGCTCCCCTCCATTGGAACAAGCTCCCCCGCTCCATCAGAACTTCCCCTAATCTGTCCTCTTTCAAACGAACATTAAAAACCCACGTTTTCTTAAAAGCCTTCCAGTCATATGCCTAACCTCCCACCTGTCGGCTACCTCTCTTTCTCATCCCTTCTTCCCTTCTCCCCCCCTCCTCGACTCCGTCTCCATTTCACCCATCTTTCCGTCTCATCCTTGTGTCTCTGTCTTTCTTTCCTTTTAGATTGTACGCTCCTTTGAGCAGGGCTCTTCTACCTCCTGTTTCCATCACTTTTAACTTTGCTCTTCAGCTACTCAGCTCACCTCCTCTCGGCCCCTCTGCCCTCTGTCTCCTCTCGCTTTCCACTCCCCTTAGTGGCTCTTAACCTGTCATCCGCACCCACCCTCTTGGGCTCTAGTTACCAGCCTGTACTGACTATCCACCACCCTCTTTCTCTAGCTGTGCCTGAGCCCCCAGAGTTATAGTGCTTACTGTTACTTGTACTGTGCTGTTTCACCTTGTACTGTGCCATTGTTTGTCCTTGTACGGCGCTATGAATACTTTGTGGCACCCTATTAATAAAAATTATTAATAATAATAATAATGATATATTAGGAGCTTCTCAGTTCGAGAGCAGCTGCTGTCAATGTGGACCACTCTATAGCCTCTGTACATCATCTGCCATAATCACCCAGTATGGTCAGACACTTATCTTGGGTCATTCACTTATAATGGGTAATTAACCAAGGGGTCGGACTCCTACAGACAGCACCACGGAGTGACTCTGTAATTCCAGGATCTCTATCCCTTCTTCAGCTCGGCAGGGTGGTATTTGCTTAGAGTTTACAAGGTAATAACATGTCAGCAGGAGACCATTTTTCTAATTCAATGGCTCATTCTGTTATATAAGTGTATCCAAATATATCATTTGTGGAAATGTTTGAGATCTTTAAGGATAAATAAAGAGAATGAAAATATTTTTTATGCTCCGAAAATGTAACAGTCACCGAAAATCAATCCAACCCTGTGTCTAAAACACCAGGAATAGCTGTTACTGGGATATACACGTCCTCTGTATATCCTGATCCAGACATCTCTGTTCTATGTCTGCTGGAACCAGGAATAGCTGTTACTGGGGTATACACATCCTCTCTATATCCTGATCCAGACATCTCTGTTCTATGTCTGCTGGAACCAGGAATAGCTGTTACTGGGGTATACACGTCCTCTGTATATCCTGATCCAGACATCTCTGTTCTATGTCTGCTGGAACCAGAATAGCTGTTACTGGGGTATACACGTCCTCTGTATATCCTGATCCAGACATCTCTGTTCTACGTCTGCTGGAACCAGGAATAGCTGTTACTAGAGTATACACGTCCTCTGTATATCCTGATCCAGACATCTCTGTTCTATGTCTGCTGGAACCAGGAATAGCTGTTACTGGGATATACAAGTCCTCTGTATATCCTGATCCAGACATCTCTGTTCTATGTCTGCTGGAACCAGGAATAGCTGTTACTGGAGTATACACGTCCTCTGTATATCCTGATCCAGACATCTCTGTTCTATGTCTGCTGGAACCAGGAATAGCTGTTACTAGAGTATACACGTCCTCTGTATATCCTGATCCAGACATCTCTGTTCTATGTCTGCTGGAACCAGGAATAGCTGTTACTGGGGTATACACGTCCTCTGTATATCCTGATCCAGATATCTCTGTTCTACGTCTGCTGGAACCAGGAGTAGCTGTTACTGGGATTTACACGTCCTCTCTATATCCTGATCCAGACATCTCTGTTCTATGTCTGCTGGAACCAGAATAGCTGTTACTGGAGTATACACGTCCTCTGTATATGCTGATCCAGACATCTCTGTTCTACGTCTGCTGGAACCAGGAATAGCTGTTACTGGGATATACACGTCCTCTGTATATCCTGATCCAGATATCTCTGTTATATGTCTGCTGGAACCAGGAATAGCTGTTACTGGGATTTACACGTCCTCTCTATATCCTAATCCAGACATCTCTGTTCTACAAGAACGCAATCTATAAATTAAATGGAATTAATTTGGGAGAATCTATAATGGAAAAGGATTTGGGAGTGCTCGTAGACAGTAGACTTAGCAATAGTGCTCAATGTCAAGCAGCAGCTGCAAGGGCAAACAAAGTATTGGCATGCATAAAAAGGGGCATAGATACAAGGGAAGACAGTGTAATTTTGCCACTGTATAAATCGTTGGTAAGACCTCATCTTGAATATGCAGTACAGTTCTGGGCACCACTCTATAAAAAAAATAATTTGGAACTAGAAAGGGTTCAGAGAAGGGCGACAAAATTGATAAAGGGTATGGAGTCATTAGGTTATGAGGAAAGGTTAGCCAGTTTAGGATGTTTACTTTAGAAAAGAGGCGTCTAAGGGGTGATATGATTACTATGTACAAATACATTAGGGGTCAATACAGAGAGCTTTCATGGGAACTTTTTACCCCAAGGACTATACACGGGACACGTGGTCATCCCCTAAGGTTAGAGGAGAGGAAATTTCACAACCAGCAAAGGAAGGGTTCTTTACAGTAAGGGCAGTCAAGATATGGAATTCATTGCCAGGGAAGGTTGTGATGGCAGATTCAATAGATATGTTTAAGAAAGGGTTAGACAAATTTTTAGCGGAAAGGTGTATCCAGGGATACGACCGTTAATTTAAAATAAAAGATAGTAGTGGATATAGGGTAAAAAATTGGATTGCAATATTGAGTCTGGGGGGATTTTCAAAATTGAAACAGATGGGCGGTTGCCTACTCTGGATTAATTACAAATATAAGTGCAGGATCGCAGGAGATCCAAAATAGGTTGAACTTGATGGACTGGTGTCTTTTTTCAACCTCATCAACTATGTTACCTCTGCTGGAACCAGGAATAGCTGTTACTGGGGTATACACGTCCTCTGTATATCCTTATCCAGATATCTCTGTTCTACGTCTGCTGGAACCAGGAATAGCTGTTACTGGGGTATACACGTCCTCTCTATATCCTGATCCAGACATCTCTGTTTTATGTCTGCTGGAACCAGGAATAGCTGTTACTGGAGTATACACGTCCTCTGTATATGCTGATCCAGACATCTCTGTTCTACGTCTGCTGGAACCAGGAATAGCTGTTACTGGGATATACACGTCCTCTGTATATCCTGATCCAGATATCTCTGCTATTTGTCTGCTGGAACCAGGAACAGCTGTTACTGGGGTATACACGTCCTCTGTATATCCTGATCCAGACATCTCTGTTCTATGTCTGCTGGAACCAGGAATAGCTGTTACTGGGGTATACACGTCCTCTCTATATCCTGATCCAGACATCTCTGTTCTATGTCTGCTGGAACCAGGAATAGCTGTTACTGAAATATACATGTCCTCTGTATATCCTGATCCAGATATCTCTGTTCTACGTCTGCTGGAACCAGGAATAGCTGTTACTGGGATATACACGTCCTCTGTATATGCTGATCCAGACATCTCTGTTCTATGTCTGCTGGAACCAGGAATAGCTGTTACTGGAGTATATACGTCCTCTCTATATCCTGATCCAGATATCTCTGTTCTATGTTTGCTGGAACCAGGAAAAGCTGTTACTGGAGTATATACGTCCTCTCTATATACTGATCCAGATATCTCTGTTCTATGTCTGCTGGAACCAGGAATAGCTGTTACTGAAATATACACGTCCTCTGTATATCCTGATCCACATATCTCTGTTCTATGTCTGCTGGAACCAGGAATAGCTGTTACTGGAGTATACACGTCCTCTCTATATCCTGATCCAGATATCTCTGTTCTACGTCTGCTGGAACCAGGAATAGCTGTTACTGGGGTATACACGTCCTCTGTATATCCTGATCCAGATATCTCTGTTCTACGTCTGCTGGAACCAGGAGTAGCTGTTACTGGGGTATACACGTCCTCTGTATATCCTGATCCAGACATCTCTGTTCTACGTCTGCTGGAACCAGGAATAGCTGTTACTGAGGTATACACGTCCTCTGTATATCCTGATCCAGATATCTCTGTTCTACGTCTGCTGGAACCAGGAATAGCTGTTACTGGGGTATACACGTCCTCTGTATATCCTGATCCAGACATCTCTGTTCTATGTCTGCTGGAACCAGGAATAGCTGTTACTGGAGTATACACGTCCTCTGTATATCCTGATCCAGATATCTCTGTTCTATGTCTGCTGGAACCAGGAATAGCTGTTACTGGAGTATACACGTCCTCTCTATATCCTGATCCAGACATCTCTGTTCTATGTCTGCTGGAACCAGGAATAGCTGTTACCGGGGTATACACGTCCTCTGTATATCCTGATCCAGACATCTCTGTTCTACGTCTGCTGGAACCAGGAATAGCTGTTACTGAGGTATACACGTCCTCTCTATATCCTGATCCAGACATCTCTGTTCTATGTCTGCTGGAACCAGGAATAGCTGTTACCGGGGTATACACGTCCTCTGTATATCCTGATCCAGACATCTCTGTTCTACGTCTGCTGGAACAAGGAATAGCTGTTACTGGAGTATACACGTCCTCTCTATATCCTGATCCACATATCTCTGTTCTATGTCTGCTGGAACCAGGAATAGCTGTTACTGGGGTATACACGTCCTCTCTATATCCTGATCCAGATATCTCTGTTCTATGTCTGCTGGAACCAGGAATAGCTGTTACTGGGATATACACGTCCTCTCTATATCCTGATCCAGACATCTCTGTTCTATGTCTGCTGGAACCAGGAATAGCTGTTACTGGGGTATACACGTCCTCTCTATATCCTGATCCAGACATCTCTGTTCTATGTCTGCTGGAACCAGGAATAGCTGTTACCGGGGTATACACGTCCTCTGTATATCCTGATCCAGACATCTCTGTTCTACGTCTGCTGGAACCAGGAATAGCTGTTACTGGAGTATACACGTCCTCTCTATATCCTGATCCACATATCTCTGTTCTATGTCTGCTGGAACCAGGAATAGCTGTTACTGGGGTATACACGTCCTCTCTATATCCTGATCCAGATATCTCTGTTCTATGTCTGCTGGAACCAGGAATAGCTGTTACTGGGATATACACGTCCTCTCTATATCCTGATCCAGACATCTCTGTTCTATGTCTACTGGAACCAGGAATAGCTGTTACTGGGGTATACATGTCCTCTGTATATCCTGATCCAGATATCTCTGTTCTATGTCTGCTGGAACCAGGAATAGCTGTTACTGGGGTATACACGTCCTCTGTATATCCTGATCCAGACATCTCTGTTCTATGTCTGCTGGAACCAGGAATAGCTGTTACTGGGATATACACGTCCTCTGTATATCCTGATCCAGATATCTCTGTTCTATGTCTGCTGGACCTAGTTGTAGCTCCTCTTACATTCCTCTTCTTGTTCTCCCTGCTTGTGTTTATCTGGTGTATCATTTGGGTGGAGTTCTTCTCTGAATGGAGACCTGGGATCTCTCCCAAACATGTCTGTCTCCTCCTTCAGGGATAGCATGTGGTCTATATCTCTACCTTGAGTCCAGGTATGGTTCTCTTGTAAGTGCACATTTTGAGTCTAGGGTGGTAAACTATATTTACTAAACTGTGGGTTTGAAAAAGTGCTTATAGCAACCAATCAGATTCTAGCTGTCATTTTGTTGAATGTACATAAGTGAAAATTAGAATCTGATTGGTTGCTATAGGCAACATCTCAACTTTTTCAAACCCGCAGTTTAGTAAATATACCCCTTTGTATTTTAGAAGCTTGTGTGGTTGTTCATAGGGTGTTGTCAGATGAATTGTCCTTAATTCTATCTCCCTACTTTGTTGCTATCATCGAGCACCACAAGATATGACGGGGTTCTTTTAATTACCGTTTGGATTTCCACAGCTAAAATATACAAACTATGAAGCAGGTTTTATTTATTCTGCACTCCAGATACGCTCAGCGGGCAGATTTTAATTTCATTAGTTTTTTTCCCTGCTGAAATTAAACAATTGTTTTTGACTGCTGTTACTTTCATCCCAGCTGAGATGGCAGAAACTGGGGGGTTTATGTGTGTGGGAGGTGTCAGGAGAGTATTAGTTACTGACATCTGCAGAACATTGCTCTGTTCCATCTCCCCCCTCCGCCCCCCAATACATAGTGATATATTCTACAGATTATTACAGTACTGACCTCTCTAGAGATCTGCAGAACATTGCTCTGCTCCATCTACCCCCTGACAGATACATAGTGATATATTCTACAGATTATTACATTACTGACCTCTCTAGAGATCTGCAGATCAGTGTCAACCTGACTGTGTATTACATGGGGTACCAGGTAATGAGTAATAATTACACCTTAACCCTTCCACAGCCTCCGATAACTGGAGGTAACTACAGCACGTTAACCCTTCCACATCATCAGATAACTGGGGGTAACTACAGCACATTAACCCTTCCACAGTCTCCGATAACTGGGGGTAACTACAGCACATTAACCCTTCCACATCATCAGATAACTGGGGGTAACTACAGCACATTAACCCTTCTACAGTCTCTGATAACTGGGGGTAACTACAGCACATTAACCCTTCCACATCCTCTGATAACTGGGGGTAACTACAGCACATTAACCCTTCCACATCATCAGATAACTGGGGGTAACTACAGCACATTAACCCTTCCACATCATCAGATAACTGGGGGTAACTACAGCACATTAACCCTTCCACAGTCTCCGATAACTGGGGGTAACTACAGCACATTAACCCTTCCACATCATCAGATAACTGGGGGTAACTACAGCACATTAACCCTTCTACAGTCTCTGATAACTGGGGGTAACTACAGCACATTAACCCTTCCACATCATCAGATAACTGGGGGTAACTACAGCACATTAACCCTTCCACATCATCAGATAACTGGGGGTAACTACAGCACATTAACCCTTCCACAGTCTCCGATAACTGGGGGTAACTACAGCACATTAACCCTTCCACATCATCAGATAACTGGGGGTAACTACAGCACATTAACCCTTCCACAGTCTCCGATAACTGGGGGTAACAACAGCACATTAACCCTTCCACAGTCTCCGATAACTGGGGGTAACTACAGCACATTAACCCTTCCACAGTCTCCGATAACTGGGGGTAACTACAGCACATTAACCCTTCTACAGTCTCTGATAACTGGGGGTAACTACAGCACATTAACCCTTCCACAGTCTCCGATAACTGGGGGTAACTACAGCACATTAACCCTTTCACAGCTGATCTGATGATTGGTGGGCTAATGCTGTCATTTAAACCTTCTATGGCTAGTTTTATGATTGGGGGGTGAGGATAATATTGCACTTTAACCCTTCCACAGCTCTTCTGATCATTAAGTCATTATTACATCTATTGTGAGCTTGCAGTAAACCCTTCATCAACCAGAATTTTAAATAATAACTACAGCTTTCCAGTTAATTGAGTTTTGCAGCTACCTGTCCTCAGGTAATAGGTGTTCAATGAATTCTATCCATTTATGTGAGGAGCTTGATGGCGCGTTAGTCTCGGGAGCAGGGCAGTACCGGGCAGGAGGGTCGGTGTCAGTCTGGTGACAGGGCGCTGAATACTACCACAGTGGGCCGGTCTGGTCCTGTTAGTGTTAATATTCTGGGTTATCATGTGTATGTGATTGTTTTCCCCCCAGAGATTTCCCAGCAGCCACCACTTCGCTCACACACATGTCTGCCAAGTGATTTGGAAACACTTCGCCATCAGCAAAAAGGAAGTAGAGTAAAAACACGGAGTACATGACCGGACTGGGCTGCGCACAGCGCAGGGACACCTTACCGTTGTCATGGTAACCACGCCATCGCCCCATTCTCTGTCCCCTAAATCATTCAAAAACTTGCTCGCTTTGAGGAAGTCTAGATAGGCGTTTGGTATATACGGACCCTTATATTAGTGAAGAGGGTCCTTGTGCTTTGTGCAGGGCAGAACGGTGCCGCAGGTAAATGGAAGAGAGGAAACAAAGAGGCTGCTGGCAGCGTTATCATTGAGAGACCCTCACCCATATCCGGGTCACCCATATCTGTCCTTCCCGACCTGTCATGAGACCAGATGGATGGATGGATGTGACTGATATAGCACTTTATATAGATATAACAATGCCTTACTGCACATTGCTGGTCCACACCTCCCTCTCACCTATGCAGAGACCGATCACTGTGTTTCTAAATGTTTTGCAAATATTGTCTGGTTTTAGTATCTGCATCGTAGTCCTGGTGGTGCCATGACCCTAGGTGCCAAGCGATGGATCTCTGGCATTCTTGTGACTCCAGGTGGAGAGAAAGCTGACCAATAGGGAGGCTTCTGCCCACCAAACTTTACAGGACAAACTTAATACTTCAAGGTGCTCATTTGAAAGTGGACGACTTTGCCCTTTCCCTCCCCCAGTCCGTCTTTCCAGGTGTAAGAGGATGCCAGTCAACGAGACACCACAAACTACAGTCAGACACATGCGCATAGGCCTGGTGCGCAGACGCAGTCACTCCTTGTAGATAGAAAAGACACTTAAAAGCCATTAAAATAAAGATGGGATCAAACTTCTACAGTTTTCTTATTGGAGCTTATTGCAATGATATAAAAGAAAAACAATATAAAAGCACAATTGCCCGGGCAAATGAGTGATACTCGCCCAGGGCCTTAGAGGTGAACTTGTCACTTGGCCGGACCAGTTTTTGCAGATGTTGGACACACGATCCACACGGCAACAATGGGACTGAAAGCCCCGGATTTGGTAGACAATAGACACTGTGTGATCATTTCCACTTTACCTGGACTCATAATACTGTATGAGCTCACTAATCTGCACCACCTACATTTTCATAACCTACTCGCGGAAACTATAACAGACCAAGCTTGGTGGGCTTTCTGCATTTTTTGGGGGATGGGAAGGATCTTAGACTTTTTCTTAGTGTACCAATATCCCTTAAACCTGGACTATCCTTTGAGATAGCAGTGCCTTTAACCCATTGGGTGTAGTTAAGGTCCTTGGGTAAGAATACACACTTAGACAGATAGCCAATATCACTGCACTCTATTTTATCATTATAAGACTTACAATACACCACGTTACTGGTGCTGAATTAACAGACATGATACAGTAAGAGACTTCACTCAGTGACCTCCACCACTGCTCAAGTTTACAATCCTTTCTGACGATGGGCTACAGGTCATCCTGCTTTTGGTGGGCCCACACTGATACAAAAGCCTACAGACCAGAACTGACTGTGCTTTCACTTGAATTATCAATATTTTAATCCTGCTCCATGTTGCTACAGACCAGTAGGAATTCCCAAGCCATTCAACCTCCAGCAAGCCCCTCTTGTTGTCAGGTGTCAGTTCTTATGCACTCCGTGGGCACAAAATAACAGGAGATAAAACACAGATAATATGTGCTGGAGTAGAGGGATTGGTTGCTAGCCCCAGTTTTATCCCTTGTTGATAAATACTGCTCTCACCTATTGAATCACAGAAAGCCCCCTCTATTATCTCCTCTCTTTTACTGGCCAGCTCCATATTCATTCCGATGGTCACGTCAATAATGTTTGGGGTACATGGGGAAAATCGTGTTATCTGCACATAAAAATATACATCACCCAGGCTGTATACGGACCCATAAAGTCCATCAATGAGATTTAGCCACATGGGTATTAAGGACTCACAGATCTTGTGTGCAAGACGAGGTCTTAACCTTTCTTAATGATCCCAGGTACCCACGTCACGTCACACCTACCCAGATCTAAAGTGTGTAAAGGCTGGAAAAGATACCTTGAATATTAGGTTCTCATTAAACGGAAGTCATGAAAAAGTCTTAACGAGATCTTCATCCTTATTATATAGCAGCAGAGTTTCTTAGGTGGTTGATTTGCTATAAACTATGGTGTTCTTTATTCTCGATAGTCAATCTTGTCCCAGTCATGGGATTTCTTTTTGAAGAAAAATCTTTCATCTAGTTCCTATATGTCAAACTTTATTCTATGTATGCTGATCTCCTGGAGCGTTCACTGGTTAAGGATACTGTAGACAGAACCATTCTCTGTGATGAGGCCAGGCTCTCCTCCAACCAAGTCCCTTGTTATTAAATATTTATGATTGTTGCACATAACTACCTGCTGGGAGGATTGATCTGTTCTTAGTTGTCCCGGAGCCTCTATCGCCCAATCCTCCACCTATCGCCATGTCATCTTGCTCGTATACCTATTAAGATGGAAGATGGATCTTTGCCTTCATTATGGGAGAGAGACCTATAACCGGATGGTGCACGAGTTTTGCCCTCACCCATCAATGTTCTGTAGCCTCCAGAACGCAACAGTCCAGCTACAGAATCATATAACACTGGTACGGGTGTCCTACAGTTCTACATTGGTCTTTCCCCGAAGGTAGGGGTCAATACTGCAACTATATCTGGAATGTTGGCTAGATATACAGCATTTGGTGGGCATAACAATTCTCTTTTGAATAAGAGTACCAAGATACCTTTGAAAAGAGTAATGATCATGAGACTCAGATTCAGTTTTATTCATTTAAAAGTTGGACTAGACACCATTAGATGGCTGGTGACCTCAAGGCTGGAGATCCACTGTGGGTGCGCTGGTTTCAGTTTGGGCATCAGAAACCCCGAGGTTCTTCTTGAAAGATTCAGCAGCCCACAGATTGCTGCAGTGACCAAGCTTCATCAGTCCACTGTACCGTGTTTCTCTGTATCCCCTTCTCCATATCCATCCATCCATCTTCCCTTTCCTTAATACTCAGCCAACATATGCTCTTATTACGATTCGCCATCTGTAAATTAAATCATGAAGCACTGCCGAATCGCCAACAATCTGGAGAATAAATAAAGCAGCACGGTGGCTCAGTGGTTAGCACTTCTGCCTCACAGCACTGGGGTCATGAGTTCGGTTGCCGACCATGGCCTTATCTGTGTGGAGTTTGTATGTTCTCCCCGTGTTTGCGTGGGTTTCCTCCGGGTGCTCCGGTTTCCTCTCACACTCCAACAACATATTAGTAAGTTAATTGGCTGCTATGAAAGTTGACCCTAGTCTCTCTCTCTCTCTCTCTCTCTCTGTCCGTCTGTGTATTTAGGAAATTTAGATAGTAAGCTCCAATGGGGCAGGGACTGATGTCAGTGAGTTCTCTGTACAGCGCTGCGGAATTAGTGGCGCTATATAAATAGATGATGATGATGATATGTGACTCCCACTGGAGAATTGAGCCACTTACGGTGCATTGAATGTCTATAACTTTACATAGAGGGGACTGCTGCAATATACGCCTGTTTTCTGTACATATTGTTAGTACCATCAGCTACCGGGGTGTAGAAATACCCAGGCAAATGTGGGTAATCTCAGTAAAAATAATAATAATGATAATTGTATTTGTTAAAACTCAATGTGTCAATTGAGGTAATTTACAAAAACACAAATTGTCGTTGCTGTTAACCCAGATTTGAACCCAACGCGCCCCACGATTTTGGACAAGTACGCCTAAACTTCCCACATGTGGGTGCAGGATCTCTGTGAGTGCTGTACTGCGCTGCTAGTGGGACCTTAGCAGCTAAATGCACTTCCACACACAACAGTGTCATATATAATGAATACAGTTCTAATATCCCCCCACTATCATGATTAATTTAAGCCGTAAAGGAGATTAAACAGAGCAGTATGTTAGGAGAAAATGTGAAACGTTTTATGTAATGAAAGTAATGGTAGAAAAGTGGTCGGAGGCCAGACTGCGCTCAGGGTGTCTCTGGGACTTTTCCACCTTTCTGTTTACGGGGAATGAATACATTTTTCTAAGAATACAAAACACATTTCCATGGGAATGATTACTTTGGTAAAGGCTGTGACTGTGACACTGTAGGTGTAATATTACACTGAGCAGGAACAAAACAATTCTGCAACAAGTAGAAACTAGATCCCATAAGATATTAAACTGCAAATCCAATTTTTCTGGCATGATTGATTCGTTTTGCAGCGAAACCGCGTGCAGATAACTTGATTTTAGCCGTTCATTTACAAGGCGTCTGAAACTGAGAGCGGTCTCATGTTGGGCGGTCTACGGGCTCCATCTATGGGAGGAGTTGGTCCTTGATAAATCCGGGTCAGCAGAGGCTTGCGGACATTTCATTCTGCGATTCTGAGATATAATAAATGAGGCCCCTTCAAAACGGGTGACGAATTCGCCTCTTCAGGGGTGGTATTGGCTTTGAGGAAGAGCCCACAGACATCCCCAGTCTCTACAAAAGTGGTCAATGTGAATTGTGATTCGTCGTCTCAGGCCAGCGAGTTCGATGATTCGTCAATATAACATATTTTGTGCCCAAATCTCCACAAATGGCACAAACAGAATTTTGGGGTTACATCCATCTCTTGTAAATCGTCAGCACACTCTACGTGAAACCCAAATATCCTAATTCATTACTGAGGTCACAGTCACGATAACAATGTCTTCACTTACATCTCGCTGGACCCCGCTCCTTGGGGGCAGGTCCTCACCCCAATCATCTGACCAGGAGTCCCTGTGACGCTAGACCCCACTCCTTGGGGGCAGGTCCTCACCCCAATCATCTGACCAGGAGTCCCTGTAACGCTAGACCCCACTCCTTGGGGGCAGGTCCTCACCCCAATCATCTGACCAGAAGGCCCTGTGACGCTAGACCCCACTCCTTGGGGGCAGGTCCTCACCCCAATCATCTGACCAGAAGGCCCTGTGACGCTAGACCCCACTCCTTGGGGGCAGGTCCTCACCCCAATCATCTGACCAGGAGGCCCTGTGACGCTAGACCCCACTCCTTGGGGGCAGGTCCTCACCCCAATCATCTGACCAAGAGGCCCTGTGACGCTAGACCCCACTCCTTGGGGGCAGGTCCTCACCCCAATCATCTGCCTAGGAGGCCCTGTGAGGGCTACATGTAAATAATAATGTATGAAATATAAAGCGTAGTGAATGATGATTGTGAAAGTGATTATCTGCTATTACACCACTGATATTCAGCACTGTAATTACCCTTGGAGTTCATGGCGGGATACACGTGTATATAAGAATAAGCATTGCGGAAATAATTATTTCATGTCTGTCCTGCTGAATGTGTCTAATGTGGGAGACTTACAATGTTCTGTTTCACTGCCAGAGTATTCTACTTTCTGCATACTGTAATTAACCCTTCCCCTGCCAGAAAATTCTACAACCCCTTCCCTTCAAGAATACTCTACTTAACCCCTTCCCTGATATAATACTCTACTTAACCCCTTCCCTGATATAATACTCTACTTAACCCCTTCCCTGATATAACATTCTACAACCCCTTCTCTTCAATAATACTCTACTTAACCCCTTCCCTGCCATAACATTCTACAACCCCAACCCCTTCCCTTCAATAATACTCTACTTAACCCCTTCCCTGATATAATATTCTACAACATCAACCCTTCCCTGATATAATACTCTACTTAACCCCTTCCCTGATATAATATCTACAACATCAACCCCTCCCTTCAATAATACTCTACTTAACCCCTTCCCTGCCATAACATTCTACAACATCAACCCTTCCCTTCAATAATCCTCTACTTAACCCCTTCCTTGCCATAATATTCTACAACATCAACCCTTCCCTTCAATAATACTCTACTTAACCCCTTCCTTGCCATAATATTCTACAACATCAACCCTTCCCTTCAATAATACTCTACTTAACCCCTTACCTGATATAATATCTACAACATCAACCCTTTCTCTTCAATAATACTCTACTTAACCCCTTCACTGCCATAACATTCTACAACATCAACCCTTCCCTTCAATAATACTCTACTTAACCCCTTACCTGATATAATATCTACAACATCAACCCTTCCCTTCAATAATACTCTACTTAACCCCTTCCCTGCCATAACATTCTACAACATCAACCCCTTCCCTTCAATAATACTCTACTTAACCCCTTCCCTGATATAATACTCTACTTAACCCCTTCCCTGATATAACATTCTACAACCCCTTCTCTTCAATAATACTCTACTTAACCCCTTCCCTGCCATAACATTCTACAACCCCAACCCCTTCCCTTCAATAATACTCTACTTAACCCCTTCCCTGATATAATATTCTACAACATCAACCCTTCCCTGATATAATACTCTACTTAACCCCTTCCCTGATATAATATCTACAACATCAACCCCTCCCTTCAATAATACTCTACTTAACCCCTTCCCTGCCATAACATTCTACAACATCAACCCTTCCCTTCAATAATCCTCTACTTAACCCCTTCCTTGCCATAATATTCTACAACATCAACCCTTCCCTTCAATAATACTCTACTTAACCCCTTCCTTGCCATAATATTCTACAACATCAACCCTTCCCTTCAATAATACTCTACTTAACCCCTTACCTGATATAATATCTACAACATCAACCCTTTCTCTTCAATAATACTCTACTTAACCCCTTCACTGCCATAACATTCTACAACATCAACCCTTCCCTTCAATAATACTCTACTTAACCCCTTACCTGATATAATATCTACAACATCAACCCTTCCCTTCAATAATACTCTACTTAACCCCTTCCCTGCCATAACATTCTACAACATCAACCCCTTCCCTTCAATAATACTCTACTTAACCCCTTCCCTGATATAATATCTACAACATCAACCCTTCCCTTCAATAATACTCTACTTAACCCCTTCCATGATATAATATCTACAACATCAACCCCTTCCCTTCAACAATACTCTACTTAACCCCTTCCCTGCCATAATATTCTACAACCCCTTCCCTTCAGTAAGACTCTACTTAACCCCTTCACTGCCATAACATTCTACAACATCAACCCTTCCCTTTAATAATACTCTACTTAACCCCTTACCTGCCATAATATTCTACAACATCAATCCTTCCCTTCAATAATACTCTACTTAACCCCTTCCCTGATATAACATTCTACAACATCAACCCCTCCCTTCAATAATACTCTACTTAACCCCTTCCCTGATATAACATTCTACATCAACCCCTCCCTTCAATAATACTCTACTTAACCCCTTCACTGCCATAATATTCTACAACATCAACCCTTCCCTTTAATAATACTCTACTTAACCCCTTACCTGCCATAACATTCTACAACATCAACCCTTCCCTTTAATAATACTCTACTTAACCCCTTACCTGCCATAATATTCTACAACATCAACCCTTCCCTTCAATAATACTCTACTTAACCCCTTCCCTGCCATAACATTCTACAACATCAACCCCTTCCCTTCAATAATACTGTACTTAACCCCTTCCCTGATATAATATCTACAACATCAACCCTTCCCTTCAATAATACTCTACTTAACCCCTTACCTGCCATAATATGCTACAACATCAACCCCTCCCTTCAATAATACTCTACTTAACCCCTTCACTGCCATAATATTCTACATCAACCCCTCCCTTCAATAATACTCTACTTAACCCCTTCACTGCCATAATATTCTACATCAACCCCTCCCTTAAAAAATACTCTACTTAACCCCTTCACTGCCATAATATTCTACAACATCAACCCCTCCCTTCAGTAAGTTTCTACTTAACCCCTTCACTGCCATAATATTCTACATCAACCCCTCCCTTTAATAATACTCTACTTAACCCCTTCACTGCCATAACATTCTACAACATCAACCCCTCCCTTCAATAATACTCTACTTAACCCTTTCCCTGATATAACATTCTACAACATCAACCCTTCCCTTCAGTAATACTCTACTTAACCCCTTCCCTGCCATAATATTCTACATCAACCCCTTCCCTTCAACAATACTCTACTTAACCCCTTCCCTGCCATAACATTCTACAACCCCTTCCCTTCAGTAAGACTCTACTTAACCCCTTCACTGCCATAACATTCTACAACATCAACCCTTCCCTTTAATAATACTCTACTTAACCCCTTACCTGCCATAATATTCTACAACATCAATCCTTCCCTTCAATAATACTCTACTTAACCCCTTCCCTGATATAACATTCTACAACATCAACCCCTCGCTTCAATAATACTCTACTTAACCCCTTCACTGCCATAACATTCTACAACATCAACCCTTCCCTTTAATAATACTCTACTTAACCCCTTACCTGCCATAATATTCTACAACATCAACCCTTCCCTTCAATAATACTCTACTTAACCCCTTCCCTGCCATAACATTCTACAACATCAACCCCTTCCCTTCAATAATACTCTACTTAACCCCTTCCCTGATATAATATCTACAACATCAACCCTTCCCTTCAATAATACTCTACTTAACCCCTTACCTGCCATAATATGCTACAACATCAACCCCTCCCTTCAATAATACTCTACTTAACCCCTTCACTGCCATAATATTCTACATCAACCCCTCCCTTCAATAATACTCTACTTAACCCCTTCACTGCCATAATATTCTACATCAACCACTCCCTTCAATAATACTCTACTTAACCCCTTCACTGCCATAATATTCTACAACATCAACCCCTCCCTTCAGTAAGACTCTACTTAACCCCTTCACTGCCATAATATTCTACATCAACCCCTCCCTTTAATAATACTCTACTTAACCCCTTCACTGCCATAACATTCTACAACATCAACCCCTCCCTTCAATAATACTCTACTTAACCCTTTCCCTGATATAACATTCTACAACATCAACCCTTCCCTTCAGTAATACTCTACTTAACCCCTTCCCTGCCATAATATTCTACATCAACCCCTCCCTTCAATAATACTCTACTTAACCCCTTCCCTGCCATAATATTCTACATCAACCCCTCCCTTCAATAATACTCTACTTAACCCCTTCACTGCCATAATATTCTACATCAACCCCTCCCTTCAGTAAGACTCTACTTAACCCCTTCACTGCCATAATATTCTACATCAACCCCTCCCTTCAATAATACTCTACTTAACCCCTTCACTGCCATAACATTCTACAACATCAACCCCTTCTCTTCAATAATACTCTACTTAACCCCTTCACTGCCATAACATTCTACAACATCAACCCTTCCCTTCAATAATACTCTACTTAACCCCTTACCTGATATAATATCTACAACATCAACCTTTCCCTTCAATAATACTCTACTTAACCCCTTACCTGCCATAATATGCTACAACATCAACCCTTCCCTTCAATAATACTCTACTTAACCCCTTACCTGATATAATATCTACAACATCAACCCTTCCCTTCAATAATACTCTACTTAACCCCTTCACTGCCATAACATTCTACAACATCAACCCTTCCCTTCAATAATACTCTACTTAACCCCTTACCTGATATAATATCTACAACATCAACCCCTCCCTTCAATAATACTCTACTTAACCCCTTCACTGCCATAATATTCTACATCAACCCCTCCCTTCAATAATACTCTACTTAACCCCTTCACTGCCATAATATTCTACAACATCAACCCCTCTCTTCAATAATACTCTACTTAACCCCTTCCCTGATATAACATTCTACAACATCAACCCCTTCCCTTCAACAATACACTACTTAACCCCTTCACTGCCATAATATTCTACATCAACCCCTCCCTTCAATAATACTCTACTTAACCCCTTCACTGCCATAACATTCTACAACATCAACCCCTCCCTTCAATAATACTCTACTTAACCCCTTCACTGCCATAACATTCTACAACATCAACCCCTCCCTTCAATAATACTCTACTTAACCCCTTCACTGCCATAATATTCTACAACATCAACCCCTCCCTTCAATAATACTCTACTTAACCCCTTCACTGCCATAATATGCTACATCAACCCCTTCCCTTCAACAATACTCTACTTAACCCCTTCACTGCCATAATATTCTACATCAACCCCTCCCTTCAATAATACTCTACTTAACCCCTTCACTGCCATAATATTCTACAACATCAACCCCTCCCTTCAATAATACTCTACTTAACCCCTTCACTGCCATAATATTCTACAACATCAACCCCTCCCTTCAATAATACTCTACTTAACCCCTTCCCTGATATAACATTCTACAATATCAACCCCTTCCCTTCAACAATACTCTACTTAACCCCTTCACTGCCATAATATTCTACATCAACCCCTCCCTTCAACAATACTCTACTTAACCCCTTCACTGCCATGACATTCTACAACATCAACCCCTCCCTTCAATAATACTCTACTTAACCCCTTCACTGCCATAACATTCTACAACATCAACCCCTCCCTTCAATAATACTCTACTTAACCCCTTCACTGCCATAATATGCTACATCAACCCCTTCCCTTCAACAATACTCTACTTAACCCCTTACCTGCCATAATGTTCTACAACATCAACCCCTCCCTTCAATAATACTCTACTTAACCCCTTCACTGCCATAATATTCTACAACCCCTTCCCTTTAGTAAGACTCTACTTAACCCCTTCACTGCCATAACATTCTACAACCCCTTCCCTTTAGTAAGACTCTACTTAACCCCTTCACTGCCATAACATTCTACAACATCAACCCCTCCCTTCAATAATACTCTACTTAACCCCTTCACTGCCATAACATTCTACAACATCAACCCCTCCCTTCAATAATACTCTACTTAACCCCTTACCTGCCATAATGTTCTATAACATTAACCCCTTCCCTTCAATAATACTCTACTTAACCCCTTCACTGCCATAACATTCTACAACATCAACCCTTCCCTTCAATAATACTCTACTTAACCCCTTACCTGCCATAATGTTCTACAACATCAACCCCTCCCTTCAATAATACTCTACTTAACCCCTTCACTGCCATAACATTCTACAACATCAACCCCTCCCTTCAATAATACTCTACTTAACCCCTTTCATAATGTTCCATAACCTCAACTTAGTGCATTCAATAATACTGTACTTTACTCTTTCCCTGCAATTATATTTCACACCCTCAATGTTTCCCTTTCCTCATACTATAATTAACCTTTCTCTGACGTAATATTCAACTCCTTGCCTCAAATAATATCATCATCATCAGCATCAGCTATTTATATAGCACCACTAATTCCACAGCACTGTACAGAGATCTCAGTTACATCAGTCTCTGCCCCAATGGGGCTTACAGTCTAAATTCCCTAATATACACACACACACACACAGACACACACACACACAGACACACACACACAGACAGACACACACACACACACACACAGACACTAAAGTCAATCTGTTAGCAGCCAATAAATCTACCAGTATGTTTTTGGAGTGTAGGAGGAAACCAGAGCACCCGGAGGAAACCCACGCAAACACGGGGGGAACATACAAACTCCTCACAGATAAGGTCATGGTTGGGATTTGAACTCATGACCGCAGGGCTGTAAGGTAGAAGTGCAAACCACTGAGCCACCTCCTTGCCTCCTATAATATTCTATTTAACCCCTTTCCAGCTGTAATATTCTATCAGCCTCTTTCCTGCTGTAACACTTTATTTAACCCATCCCCTACCTTTAAAAAACCGCGTTTGAAACAGCAGTGTGTGTGTGTAGCATAATACTGTTACTCCTCCTGTCCATAATCATTTAATCTTTTCCTATCAAATATGCCGTACACCCTCCAAACCCTCACCAGCCCTGATCCTCTCCTTTACCCCTCACGTCCATAATCACAATTCTTTCACCTGTCCTTAACTCCTTCAGCACCTCAGTATTTAACAAATACAACCCATCCCTGCCTCAGTCGGCTCTTTATCTGTAGCCCATAGACGTTCCTAATATCCTCTGGTCTTCCTCTCACTAACCTTCATCCCTATATAATTCTACAAATGCACCAGGAAATTTGTTTGTAGCCCTGAGAGGATCTTCACCATCGGGACAAGGTATTTCCACAGTTAATAGAGAAGACTAGTGGTCCATGAGCTGGAAAAGGTCCAGAGGTGAAATATCACATAGAGGACAACCGCACACTCCAGTAAACACATCTGTTACCTTATTGCTTATTTTATAACCTAGCGCACAAAATGTAGAATTGATAATAACATTAGGGCTTGGAATCCTAAGTTCAGGAAGACCATTGCTGGAGTAAGAGGAGGAAACTATTACTTTGCAAATATTATTCTGTACACTTATCTTCACCACTATATCCCAATAGTTAGAGAGAGAGAGATAAAAGAAACCAAATTCACTTTGTAACTGCTAGATGTCTTTACCCTCGGGACCTAGATTTATCCCATGTAGGGGTGACACATCTCGTGTCTTCTGGGCTCCAGTTCTGTCCATATCAATGGAAGGTCCCATTACAATGGCGAGACACTTCTTTATCAGGAAGGGGTGTAATACAGAATCAGATGTGATTTGTGCTCTTATGGAGCAGAGATATGGTCTTATATGGACGTATTTAATTAGTGTAGTCTCCACCATTATCCCATCTGCTACATCTGACATATTACTGTCAGTTTAATGCCAGGCTAAATATAGTATTAACGGCACTATAATGGAAACTACTGAGGAGGAAAGGGATCTAGAAGTCACTATTTCAGGTGACATAAAGGCAGGTAAGTAATGTAACAAAGCAATGAGGAAGACAAGTCAGATGCTTGGTTGTATAGGGAGAGGAATCAATAGCAGAAAGAAAGAAGTAATAATACCACTGTATAGGTCATTGGTACGGCCTCATCTAGATTACTGTGTTCAGTTCTGGAGGCCGTATCTCCAGAAGGATATAAATACATTACAGACTGTACAAAGAAGGGCAACTAAGATGGTACATGGTCTACAGCACAACACTTACCTGGAAAGACTTAAAGATCTTATTATGTATAGTTTGGAGCAGAGAAAGGAAAGGGGAGACATTATAGAAACTTTCATATATATTCAAGGTTATAACAAGGTGCAGGAGGGAAACATTCTGCAAAGGAAGAGAAGTATTAGAACACGAGGACATGTACTGAGACTGGGGGGAAGAGAAGTATTAGGACACGAGGACATGTACTGACACTGGGGGGAAGAGAAGTATTAGAACACGAGGACATGTACTGACACTGGGGGGAAGAGAAGTATTAGAACACGAGGACATGTACTGACACTGGGGGAAGAGAAGTATTAGAACACGAGGACATGTACTGACACTGGGGGGAAGAGAAGTATTAGAACACGAGGACATGTACTGACACTGGGGGGGGAAGAGAAGTATTAGGACATGAGGACATGTACTGACACTGAGGGGAAGAGAAGTATTAGAACACGAGGACATGTACTGACACTGGGGGGAAGAGAAGTATTAGAACACGAGGACATGTACTGACACTGAGGGGAAGAGAAGTATTAGAACACGAGGACATGTACTGACACTGGGGGGAAGAGAAGTATTAGGACACGAGGACATGTACTGACACTGAGGGGAAGAGAAGTATTAGGACACGAGGACATGTACTGACACTGGGGGAAGAGAAGTATTAGAACACGAGGACATGTACTGACACTGGGGGGAAGAGAAGTATTAGAACACGAGGACATGTACTGACACTGAGGGGAAGAGAAGTATTAGAACACGAGGACATGTACTGACACTGGGGGGAAGAGAAGTATTAGAACACGAGGACATGTACTGACACTGGGGGGAAGAGAAGTATTAGAACACGAGGACATGTACTGACACTGGGGGGAAGAGAAGTATTAGAACATGAGGACATGTACTGACACTGGGGGGAAGAGAAGTATTAGAACACGAGGACATGTACTGACACTGGGGGAAGAGAAGTATTAGAACACGAGGACATGTACTGACACTGGGGGGAAGAGAAGTATTAGAACACGAGGACATGTACTGACACTGGGGGGAAGAGAAGTATTAGAACACGAGGACATGTACTGACACTGGGGGGGAAGAGAAGTATTAGAACACGAGGACATGTACTGAGACTGGGGGGAAGAGAAGTATTAGGACACGAGGACATGTACTGACACTGGGGGGAAGAGAAGTATTAGAACACGAGGACATGTACTGACACTGGGGGGAAGAGAAGTATTAGAACACGAGGACATGTACTGACACTGGGGGGAAGAGAAGTATTAAAACACGAGGACATGTACTGACACTGGGGGGAAGAGAAGTATTAGAACACGAGGACATGTACTGACACTGAGGGGAAGAGAAGTATTAGAACACGAGGACATGTACTGACACTGGGGGGAAGAGAAGTATTAGGACACGAGGACATGTACTGACACTGAGGGGAAGAGAAGTATTAGGACACGAGGACATGTACTGACACTGGGGGAAGAGAAGTATTAGAACACGAGGACATGTACTGACACTGGGGGGAAGAGAAGTATTAGAACACGAGGACATGTACTGACACTGAGGGGAAGAGAAGTATTAGAACACGAGGACATGTACTGACACTGGGGGGAAGAGAAGTATTAGAACACGAGGACATGTACTGACACTGGGGGGAAGAGAAGTATTAGAACACGAGGACATGTACTGACACTGGGGGGAAGAGAAGTATTAGAACATGAGGACATGTACTGACACTGGGGGGAAGAGAAGTATTAGAACACGAGGACATGTACTGACACTGGGGGAAGAGAAGTATTAGAACACGAGGACATGTACTGACACTGGGGGGAAGAGAAGTATTAGAACACGAGGACATGTACTGACACTGGGGGGAAGAGAAGTATTAGAACACGAGGACATGTACTGACACTGGGGGGGAAGAGAAGTATTAGAACACGAGGACATGTACTGACACTGGGGGGAAGAGAAGTATTAGGACACGAGGACATGTACTGACACTGGGGGGAAGAGAAGTATTAGAACACGAGGACATGTACTGACACTGGGGGGGGAAGAGAAGTATTAGAACACGAGGACATGTACTGACACTGGGGGGGGAAGAGAAGTATTAGAACACGAGGACATGTACTGACACTGGGGGGGGAAGAGAAGTATTAGAACACGAGGACATGTACTGACACTGGGAGGAAGAGAAGTATTAGAACACGAGGACATGTACTGACACTGGGGGGAGAGAAGTATTAGAACACGAGGACATGTACTGACACTGGGGGGAAGAGAAGTATTAGAACACGAGGACATGTACTGACACTGGGGGGAAGAGAAGTATTAGAACACGAGGACATGTACTGACACTGGGGGGGAAGAGAAGTATTAGAACACGAGGACATGTACTGACACTGGGGGGGAAGAGAAGTATTAGAACACGAGGACATGTACTGACACTGGGGGGGAAGAGAAGTATTAGAACACGAGGACATGTACTGACACTGGGGGGAAGTAGGTTCAGAGGAAGTCTGAGGAAAAACTACTGCACAGAAAGGGTAGTGGATAAGTGGAATAGCCTCCCATCAGAGGTGGTAGAGGCTAAAACATTAGAGAAATCTAAACATGCTTGGGATAGACATAAGGATATCCTTATAAAGGAATAAGGATCAAATAGGGTTTGAGGTTACCAAAGGTTATACAATTGGCAGATTAGATGGGCCAAGCGGCTCTTATCTGCCGTCACATTCTACGTTTCTTTGTTTCTTGTCGCCCCGTTAAAGTCACTGTTTATAAATAGAGATGTGCAAAGTTGCAGCAACATTTCACGCAGTTGTAGTTCTGCGTCAGAACGGGGCCATCGCTACATAGCTGAGTTCCTCAGAACAGGAACAATATGCTCATGTCTGCTGAAGACAATACAGTGCTCTTATATTATCAAGAGATGGAGGATATTACTGGCTCTGTAGTCTTGTCTCTGAGCCCTCGTATTCTCCCCGTAGGACGCTGAGTGTCAGCTCTGCGTATAACAAATACTAGGCTGAAATGTAGAAACGTCGCAGACTATTCTCCCCCAGGTCCCTGTCTCCCAGAATGAGGTCACACAAGGCAGTATACTATGTCTTGCCCAGTGCAGACATGTTTTATGATGTCTCCTATGTGACTCTGTTATATTGATGAGGTGCTTACTTCAGTCTCTTTTTTACATATCTGCTTTTAAGTCGACCCAAAACATTTCTTATATATTACTTCATTATCACTCACTGATATCATGGTCCCAGGAATGACAACTGAATCACATGTTTGGAAGTCTGTGTAAGAAGTTTCTTTTCATACATACAAGGGTGGTAACTGGGGGGATCTACACTGAACGATATCCGCACACAATCCAGCCATACTGTATGATGTACTATGGATGATGGAAATCCTCTTATTGTCTATTGTAAAAAAAAGTGTCATATGTAATATAAGCCAGAGAAAGCCTGTTGTGTTGTAACCTACTGCCGAATGTGACGCCAATTTATTTATCCAAGTACCTAACGCATGTGGGATGCATGTTCACAAAAATGTGGCAGAGTGCACATAACGATCAATGAATCATTCGTTTTATCCATAGTTGTTCTGTTATGGAAGAAAGGGTAACACAATTCACTATAAAAATTATCAAAATATACATTGGGGGCATTTGCCCTGTTGCCAACAGATGGCTTCTATCTGAGATTCCTGGGGGGTAAATGTATCAAGCTGAGAGTTTCCGGCGGGTCTGAAAAGTGGAGATGTTGCCTATAGCAACCAATCATATTTAAGTTATTTATTTAGTACATGCTGCAAAACTGACAGCTAGAATCTGATTGGTTGGTACAAGCGACATGTCCACTTTTCAGACCCACCGGAAACTCTCAGCTTGATACATTTACCCAATCCTAACTCCATCCAAATGAAGTATGCCTCTCAGCTCATATTATTATTTTGTGCGCCTAGAGAAATCTCGTTTTGTTCTGCAATCTGGGAATGCGAATGTGCGCAGAAATGTGACTAATTAGTTCTGTGTAAGATCACCTCAGTCTGACCATCGCCCCGGAGCAAATAATGACACTATATATTATCTTGTCGCCCAGTTTCTGTGCCCAGCAGTGTAGATGCCAAGACAGAGGGACGGCATCATGTAACGTCTTGTAATATTGTATTTATTCTGTCATTTCCACATCCACTCATTGGTGGCTTTCTCCAGCTGCGTTGACAGAGCCCGCGGAGTGATGGTGGACAGACTGTGGGTACCAGGGTTAGGTTTGGGGCTGATGGAGGGTAAGTTCCGGGCGATAGGGAGTTAAGAGCTTGCTGACAATTAGCACATTTCCTCCCAATTAACACAATTCACTTACTATCCCCACCTGCCTTTCTCACACCATTATTACGTGTTCACGGTCTAAATATATGTATTCCTCCGCTATCAGCTAACACCGTGTGACTGATGGAGGGTGAGCAAGGGGGGGTGATAGGATCTTTATGATATCTACATTTATGTGCTAAGGACGAGGTCTCTTTATCATCATGGTGAGGATTGCAGGATTGCCAGTCTGTGTGTGACTTATTCTCCTACGGTGGCTATGCACATTCTGTGACACTGTGTTATCCATCGTTGGCCTCAAGCCTCTAAAACTGCCCCTTCTTCACTGTGAAGCTCCTTTTTGTTGCATTCACATCAAAACATTTTCTTTTCTTCTCTTGTTTATTTTTTGCTCTTTTTTTTTATTTGATCTTTGGGGAACATTGAAAAGAGGTTTCTTTTAACCACATAAATAATCACATTTTTCTTATTTTTTTTTATCTTTGCAAAATATTTTTCCTCCCTGATTCAGTCATTTTTCTCCCCATTTTTGGGGACTTATTTAGTTTTTAGTTAAAAGTCCATTTTCTTGCGAAGGGAGAGAGAGGGGATTCATGTGTTTTTTTTTCTTTCTATTTTCTTATTTATGGAATTTACCGAAAACTTATATTGTTGTAAACGTCAAAATTTTCTTATCTAAGTTAGTCGGTATACAAGCAATAAAATAGGAGCCTTTACTTACTGAAACAGCTTATTTTTCCTGAAAGCAAACTTATCGAGAGTTTGGTCCTCTTCTGAGACATCCATGACAACACCAGAGGTGGCGGAAAGGTGCTGGGGTACCTGAAGGTGGTCTGAATTCTCCGAGGATGTTCCCCAATTCTAGATATAAACTTGCAAAAAAAGAAGTTCACTATTTTCTTGGGTTGTGCCATTGAGTAAAGTTGAGGGTGAAAGACAGGGTCACTATTTTACCAACATGGGGGCACACTTTTCAGTTTAGACCAATGTACCGTTAGTAGACATCATTAGTGTTTAATGCCCTCAATAGTGGTATCATGACAGGATGGATGGTGCAGAACATTGAGCCAGGGTTTTAGGATTGGGGAGAGAGAACAGAACAAGACACTAACTGTAGAAGGGAGACAGTAAGTACAGGGGATACCGAAGCATTGACAAAGTGAGGCTTTCACCTCTGAGCTACTCAATATTCTCAGAAAACAGTTTTTCAATTGTCTTTTTTCTCAAATAGTCAGGATGGTGGCAGCTAATTACCCTATGGCTCAGCACCCACCCACAGCAATACACATAAATTAAGGTGAATGATCCTTAAGAATGTTGGGAGTCCTAAAGTTACGGCCTCCATCAGTCTGTTAGACCACCAATGAGATGTTTTATGAAGCTACAGGGACAGCAAGCAACATATGAAAGGAATCAGAATTAAAGCGATGGAAGCAATGTCTCAGAGAGGGATTAAAGAGCGGGATTAAGGTTATAGGGTCACAGTGAATGGCTATCTAGAGGAGAGAGACATATTGACAAGCTTGAAGGAGGTGGTTGGCCAGAAAAGAGGAATCAGAAGTCTATGAGTAGAATGAAGTCGCAAGGAGCCTAAGAAGTGAAGATAAGGAGCAGGACACACACAGTTGATTGGATGGAAGAAAACAATGTAAAATAACAGACTAGAAGAAGGACAAGTAAAAGGGGACAGGGTGGATGATGTTTAGATTGAATGGGACAGCAGAGAAAGAGTACTAAAACTTGGCAAGAAGCAACTCAGAACCATGTAGACCAGATGGGTAAGATGGAGAAAGACAATTTCTGGAGTCAGGATGATGAAGACAGAAGTGGACAACTTAACGGGTCTAGATATAAGAGAAAAAGTAGTGTAAAGGTGAGATTCAGGGGTTCAAGGGAAGGAGAAGGACATAGTGAAGGTACAAAGTAAAAATGAGATGCAGGATATAGAAGGGGCATTAGATAAGTAGGAAAGGTGGCGGGTCTTGGATATAGAAGAAAGATGTGGACAGATGATATGTTGGAGATAGAAAAGAAGGATTGTAAGAAAGTTAGGTAGCAGGTATAGATGCAGAAGTTGGGTAAGGAGAACAGGTGGAGCAGTAGTGATAGAGAAGACACATGTGGACAGATAATATGCAGGAGATAGAAAGGGAAGATGGTAAGGAGGACAGGTGGAGGGGTTGGAATAGAGAAGCCATCAAGGAGAGATGAGAACCAAGAGTTAGAAAGGTAGGATAGTAAATGGACTGGTGGAGGGGTTGGGATCGAATTGACAGATCTGGAGAGATGAGATGCAGGACATAGAAAGGGAGGATGGTAAAAAGGGCAGACTCTGTACAGATAGAGAAGACCAATGTGGAGAGATGAGATGGAGTAGATAGAAAGGGAGGATGGTAAGAACAAGTGGAGGAGTGGGATAGAGGGTCCAGACATGTAAAGATGAGATGGAACAGTAGGAAGGGGGTTGGGTACAAAGGACAGGTAGAGGATTGGGATAGAAAAGACAGATGTGGATAGATGACATACAGGATTGACAACGGAAGGATGGTAAGAAGAAGACATGGAACAGTTAGGATAGAGAAGCCAGAATTGAGACGAAGGAGATAGAAAGGGGTTGGATATAGGTTAAAATGGACAGGTAGAGGGATGGGATAAGGAAGACAGTTGTGGACAGGTGAGATGCAGGATAGAGAAAGGAAGGACGGTAAGTAAGACAGGTGGACAGGTTGGGATAGAGAACCCATACATGAAGAGATTAGAGACAAGTGATAGAAGGTTAGGTAAGAAGGACAGGTAGAGTGGGTATAGAAGACAGACATGAGACATGAGATAGGAGAGGTGGAGGGGATGGGATACAGAAGACAGATATGGAGAGATGAGATAGAGGAGATAGAAAGGGGGTTGGATATGGCATAAGAAAGATAGATAAAGGGGTGAGATAGAGAAGACAGATGTGGACAAATGACATGCAGGATAGAAAAAGGTAAGTAGGACAGGGGGAAGGGTTGGGATAGAGAACCCAGACATGGAGAGATGAGATGCAGATGATAGAAGGATGGGTAAGAAGGGCAGATAGTGTAGGTGGTGTAGAGAAGACAGACATGGGGAAATGAGATGGTATAAATAGAAAAGGAATTGGATAAGAAGGACAGTTAGAGGACTGGGATACAGAAGACAGACATGGAGAGATAAGTTGCACAAGATACAAAGAGAGGATGGTAAGAAGAACATGTAGAGTGGGTTGTATAGAGAAGACAAAAGTGTAGAGATGAGATAGAGTAGAAAGAATGGGAGCATGGTAAGAAGGACAAGTGTATGGGGTGGGATAGAGAAGACAGACATGGAGAGATGAGATGGAGGTGATAATAAGGGGGTTGGGTAAGAAGGACAGGTAGAGGATTGGATGGCAACGACAGATGCGGACAAATGACATACAGGATAGAGAAAGGAAAGATAATAAGTAGGACTGGTGGGATAGAGAATACATATATGGAAAGATGAGATACAGGAGATAGAAAACCATTGAGTAAGAACAGGTGAAGGGACAGAGAAGACAGATATGGAGAGATAAGGTGCCAGAGATGGAGAAAGGAAGCATGGTAGGAAGGACAAATGGAGGGGTTGTTATAGAGAATCCAGACATGAGATGGAGGATATAGAAATGAGTTGGGAATTGGATAAGAAGGACAGGTAGAGGGGTGGAATAAAGAAAACTGTTGTGGACAGGTGACATGCAGGGTAGAGAAAGGAAGAATGGTAAGGAGGAGAAGTGGAGGGGGTGGGATACAGAAGACAGATATGGAGAGATGAGATGCTGGAGATAGAAAGGGAGTTGTGTAAGGAGAGATTGAGGGATTGGGATAGAGACTACAAATGTGGAGATGTTATATGCAGGACATATTAGGAATATGGTAAGACGGACAGGCACTGTTGGAATAGAGAACACAGATGCAGACAGATAAGATGCAGGAGATAGAATGAAAGGATGGTAAAAGGACAGGTGGAGGGGTTGAGATAAAAAAGACAGACATGAAGAGGTGAAATTCAGGAGATAGAAAAGAAAATGGTAAGAAGAACAGTTACTGTTGGAATAAAGAAGACAGATGTGGAGAGATGAGATGAAGGATGGAGAAAGGCAGGATGGAAAGAAGAACAAATGGAGGAGTTGGTATAGAGAAGCCAGAATTTAGACAGAGGAGATAGAAAGTGGTTGGATATTGGATAGGAAAGACAGGTAGAGGAATGGGATAGAGAAGACAGTTGTGGACAGATGAGATGCAGGATAGAGAAAGGAAGGACGGTAAGTAGAACAGGTGGATGGGTTGGGGTAGAGAACCCAGATATGGAGAGATTAGAGACAGATGATTGAAGGATAGATAAGAAGGACAGGTAGAGTGGTTATAGAAGACAGACATAGAGGACCTGATTCATTCAAAAAAGTTAAGCAAAAGTAAGTAAAGCAAAACCATGTAGCATTGGAGGGGGGAGTAAATTTAAAATGTGAGGACAGATTTATATTTGGGGTAGGGCATGTCCTAGATCAACTTTAAATTTCAGTATACAAATAAGCTATCAAGTATTTGTGTGCTACATGAAAAAACAGACAGTATTTAACTTATGTGCAAAATAATAAACTAATTTGCACACCTTGTATTGTAACATGGTTTTGTCCATAAAACTTTAGTAAGAAAACTTACTCAATGTGTAGCTTAACTTTCCTTAATCAATGAAGCCCAGAGATGTGGGATGGAGGAAATAGAAAGGGAGTCACATAAGAAGGACTCGTGGAGGGGGTAGGATAGAGAAGACAGATGGGGAGAGATGAGATGCAGGAGATAGAATGAAAGCACAGGGACTATTGGAATAGAGAAGATGCAGACAGATAAGATGCAGGAGATAGAATGAAAGCATGGTAAAAGTACAGGTGGGGGGGTTGGGATAGAGAAGACAGATGTTGGGAGATGCGATGCAGGACATAGAAAGGGAATATTGTAAGAAGGACAGGTGGAGGGGTTGGAGTAGAGAAGACAGGTGGTGAAATGGAGCAGTGAAATGCAGGAGATAGAAAGAAAGGATGGTAAGAAGGGCAGGTACTGTCAAGATAGAAAGACTGATGTGGACAGATGAGATACAGGATAGAGAAAGGAAGGATGATAATAAGTACAGGTAGAGGGATTGTGATAGATGAGATGCAGCAAACAAAAAGGGAGGATGGTAAAAAGGACAGGTAGGGTGGGTGGTATAGAGAAGACCAACGTGGAGAGATGAGACAGAGTAGATAGAAAGGGAAGATGGTAATAAAGGCAGGCTCTGTTGGGATAGAGAAGACAGATGTGGAGAGATGAGATTCAAGATAGAGAAAGGAAGGATGGTAAATAGGACAGGTGGAGGATAGAGATCCTAGACATAGAGAGGTGAGATACATGTATTAGAAGGATGGATAAGAAGAACAGTTAGAGGACTGGGATAGAGAAGACAGACATGGAGAGATAAGTTGCACTAGATACAAAGGGAGGATGGTAAGAAGAACATGTAGAGTGAGTTGTATAGAGAAGACAAAAGTGGAGAGATGAGACAGAGTAGATAGAATGGGAGGATGGTAAGAAGGACAAGTGGAGGGGTGGGATACAGAAGACAGATATGGAGAGATGAGATGGAGGGATAGAAGGATGGATAAGAAGGGCAGGTAGTGTGGGTGGGATACAGAAGACAGACATGGAGAGATTATATAGAGGAGATAGGTGGTTGGGAAAGAAGGACAGGTAGAGGATTGGATAGCAAAAACAGATGTGGACAAAAGAC
Source organism: Mixophyes fleayi (assembly GCF_038048845.1). Classification (NCBI taxonomy): domain Eukaryota; kingdom Metazoa; phylum Chordata; class Amphibia; order Anura; family Limnodynastidae; genus Mixophyes; species Mixophyes fleayi. Next base: position 3,384,538 of record NC_134405.1, read on the forward strand.
ATACAGGATAGAGAAAGGAAAGATGATAAGTAGGACTGGTGGGATAGAGAATACATATACGGAGAGATGAGATGCAGGAGATAGAAAACCATTGAGTAAGAACAGGTGAAGGGTTTGGGACAGAGAAGAAATATAAGGAGAGATAAGATGCCAGACATAGAAAGGGAGGATGGGAATAAGGGCAGGCTCTGTACAGATAGAGAAGACAAATGTGGAGAGATAAGATGCAGGATAAAGAAAGGAAGGATGGTGGAGGGGTTTGGAAAGAGAACTCAGACATGGACTGGTGAGTTGCAGGTGATAGAAGGATGGGTAAGAAGGGCAGGTAGAGTGGGTGGTATAGAGAAGACAGACTTGGAGAGATGGGATGGAGAAGATAGAAAAATAATTGGATTAGAAGGACAGTTAGAGGACTGGGATAGAGAAGACAGACATGGAGAGATAAGTTGCACAAGATACAAAGAGAGGATGGTAAGAAGGATCGGTAGATAGGTTGGGATAGAGAAGACAGACATGTAGATAAGAGATGCAGGAAATAGGAAGGGAGGATGGTAAGGACAGGTAGATACAATGGGATACAGAAGACCCACATGGAGGGATAATCTGCAGGAAATAGAATGGGAGTTGGGTAAGGGGGGCAGGTAGAGGGGGTAGTATGTAAAATATATTCAACTGCAGCTTGTAGTTTACAAGTGAACTTAATTTTCAGTGAAGAGTAATCGGTTTCAGTATGTAAATGATCCACTTTAATATAAAAATCCAAATCATTAGTTGATTGCATCTATGTAGTAATGCCAAAAAATAAAACATGGTCAGGTGTTAAAATTATTACTAGGCCAATCAATTATGTAACATTATAGGATTATAGTAAAAGGTTATGTGTATTATTAGGAGGAATTTGTGGGAGGAGTTATATATACCAATAAAAGAAGTTATAAGTAGAAACTAAATGTATTAGGAGAAGTTATTGAGAGGAATTATATGGAGTAATGAGAGGAGTTATATAGAGGAGCTATATGTAGAAGGAGGAGTTGTTATAGGGAGGAGATATATGTAGGAGGAGAAGTTGTTATAGGGAGGAGCTATATGTAAGAGGAGGAGTTATAGGGAGGAGCTATATGTAGCAGGAGGAGTTATAGGGTGGAGCTTTATGTAGGAGGAGATATAGGGAGGAGCTATATGCAGGAGGAGGAGTTATAGAGAGGAGCTATATGTAGAAGGAGGAGCTATATTTAGGAGGAGTTATAGGTAGGACCTATATGTAGGAGGAGTTATAGGGAGGAGTTAAATGCAGGAGGAGGAGGAGTTATAGAGAGGAGCTATACGTAGTAATAGAGTTTGGAGGTGAGGAACTATATGTAGTAATAGGAGGAGTTGTAGGGAGGAAGATTTATAGGGATGGGGTATATGGAGTATTGGGAGGAATTATAGGGAAGGGGATTGTGAAGTAATAGTTAGAGTTATAGGGAGGGAATATGTAGAGAAATAGGAGAAGTTATAGGGAGCAGGAGTGATGGGGGGAGTATAATGAGTAATAGGAGGAATCATAGGGAAGAGTTATAGGGAAGAGCTATATGTAGGAGGAGGAGGAGTTATAGAGAGGAACTATAGTAATAGGAGGAGTTATAGGGAGGGAATATGTGGAGAAATAGGAGAAGTTATAGGGAGCAGGAGTTATGGGGGGGAGTATAATGAGTAATAGGAGGAATCATAGGGAAGAGCTATATGTAGGAGGAGGAGTTATAGAGAGGAACTATAGTAATAGGAGGAGTTATAGGGAGGAAGATATATAGGGATGGAGCATATGGAGTATTGGGAGGAAATATAGGGAAGGGCTCTATGGAGTAATAGGAGGAGTTATAGGGAACAGGAGCATTTGGGAGGGAGCATATTGATTAATATCATGAGTTATAGGGAGGAAAATTTATAGGGATGGGGTACATGCAGTACTAGAAGGAATTATAGGGAGGAGTTATAAGGAGGGGGTAAATGGAGTAATACGGGGATCTATAGGGATGGCGTATATGGATTAATAGGAGGAGTTATAGGGAGGAGGGGTTAATAGGGAGGGAGTATATGGAGTAATAGGAGAAGATATAGGGAGGAGGGTTTATAGAGAGGCAGTATATAGAGCAATAGGAGGAGATATAAGGAGGAGGAAATATAGGAATGGAGTATATTGAGTAATAGGAGGAACTATAAGGAGGAGGGTTTATAGGGAGGGTAATAGGAGGAGATATAGGGTGGAGGGTAAATAGGGAGGGGGTATATAGGGTAATAGGAGGAGACATAGAGAGGGAGTATATGGAGCAATGGGAGGAGATATAAGGAGGAGGCTTTATAGGGAGGGAGTAAATGAAGTAACAGGAAGAGTTATAGGAAGAAGGGGTTAGAGGGAGGGAGTATATGGAGCAATTGAAAGAGTTATATGGAGGAGGTGTTATAGGGAGGGAGTATATAGGGATGGGGTATACGGAGTAATAGGAGGAGTTATAGGGAGGGGGTAAATGGAGGTATTGGTGGATTTATTGGAAGGGGTTATAGGGAAGGGGGTATATTGAGATATTTGTGTAGTTATAGGAAGAAGGGGTTATAGGGAGGGGCTATATGGAGTTATTGGAGGAGTTATTGAAAGGAGGGGCTATAGTGAGGGGGTATATGGAGTTATTGGTGGAGTTATAGGAGGAAGGGTTTAAAGGGAGGGGCTATATGGGGTTATTGGAGGAGTTATAGAAAGGAGGGGCTATAGTAAGGGGTATATGGAGCTATTGGTGGAGTTATAGGAAGAAGGGGTTATAGGGAGGGAGTATATAGGGATGGGGTATATGGAGTAATAGAAGAAATTATAGGGAGGGGGTAAATGGAGTAATAGGAGGAGATATAGGGAGGAGGATTTATAAGGAGGGAGTTTATGGAGAAATAGGGGCGAGATAAATGGAGAATTTATAGGGAGGAGGTATATGGAGATATAGGGGGAGGTATAGGGAGGGGATATATGGAGGTATTTGTGGAGTTATAGGAAGAAGGGGTTATAGGGAGGGGGAATATGGAGTTATTGGAGGAGTTATAGAAAGGAGGGGCTATAGGGAAGGGGTATATGGAGTTATAGGAAGAAGGGGTTAAAGGGAGAAAGCTATATGGAGTTATTGGAGGAGTTATTGAAAGGAGAGGCTATAGGGAGGGAGTATATGGAGTTATTGGAGGAGTATTAGAAAGGAGGGGTTATAGTGAGCGGGTTAATGAAGTTATTGGTTGAGTTATAGAAAGGAGGGGTTATAGGGAGGGAGTATACGGAGTAATAGGAGGAGTTATAGGGAGGGGGTATATGGATGTATTGGTGGAGTTATAGGAAGAAGGGGCTATAGGGAGGGGGTATATGGAGTTATTGGAGGAGTATTAGGGAGGAGGAATTATAGGGAGGGAGTTTATGGAGAAATAGGGGCGAGATAAAGGGAGGAGAATTTATAGGGAGGGGGTATATGGAGTAATTGGTTACAAGTAGGATTAGCTAAGGGAGGTAGTATACGGAGTAATAGGAGGAGTTATAGGGAGGTGGTATATGGAATTATTGGAGGAGTTATAGAATGGAGGGGCTATAGGGAGGGGGTATATGGAGGTATTGGTGGAGTTATAGGAAGAAAGGGTTATAGTGACGGGGTATATGGAGTTATTGGAGGAGTTATAGAAAGGAGGGGCTATAGGGAGGGGGTATATATATATAGTTACTGGTGGAGTTATAGGAAGAAGGGGCTATAGGGAGGGGGTATATGGAGTTATTGGAGGAGTTAAAGAAAAGAGAGGCTATAGGGAGGGGGTATATGGAGTTATAGGAAGAAGGGGTTATTGGGATGGGCTATTTGGAGTTATTGGAGGAGCTATAGAAAGGAGGGGCTATATTGAGGGGGTATATGGAGAAAAAGGGGGAGGAATAGGAAGAAGGGGTTATAGGGAGGTGGTATATGGAGTTATAGAAGTTATAGAAAGGAGGGGCTATATTGAGTTATTGGAGGAGTTATCGGAAGGAGGGGTTATAGGGAGGGGGTATATAGAGTTATTGGAGGAGTTAAAGAATGGAGGGGCTATAGTGAGGGGGTATATGGAGAAATAGGGGGAGGTATAATAAGAAGGGGTTATAGGGAGGTGGTATATACAGTTTTTGGAGGAGTTATAGAAAGGAGGGGCTATTGGGAGGGATTATATGGAGGTATTGGTGGAGCTATAGGAAGAAAGGGTTATATGGAGGGGGTATATGGAGTTATTGGAGGAGTTGTAGAAAGGAGGGGCTATAGTGAGGGGATATTTGGAGTTATTGGTAGAGTTATAGGAAGAAGGGGTTATAGGGATGTGGTATATGGAGTTATTGGAGGAGTTATAGAAAGGAGGGGCTATAGTGAGGTGGTATATGGAGTTTTTGGAGGAGTTATAGAAAGGAGGGGCTATAGGGAGGGGTATATGGAGGTATTGGTGGAGTTATAGGAAAAAAGGGTTATAGGGAGGTGGTATATGGAGATATTGGAGGAGTTAAAGAAAGGAGGGGCTATAGGGAGGGGGTATATGGAGAAATAGGGGGAGATATAATAAGAGGGGTTTATAGGGAGGTGGTATGTGGAGTTTTTGGAGGAGTTATAGAAAGTAGGGGCTAGAGGGAGGGGGTATATGGAGGTATTGGTGGATTTATAGGAAAAAAAGGGTTATATGGAGGGGGTATTTGGAGTTATTGGCAGAGTTATAGAAAGGAGGGGCTATAGTGAGGGGGGTATATATTGTTACTGTTGGAGTTATAGGAAGAAGGGGCTATAGGGAGGGGGTATATGGAGTTATTGGAGGAGTTAAAGAAAAGAGAGGCTATGGGAAGGGGGTATATGGAGTTATAGGAAGAAGGGGTTATTGGGATGGGCTATTTGGAGTTATTGGAGGAGTTATAGAAAGGAGGGGCTTTAGAGGGGGGTATATGGAGTTTTTGGTGGAGTTATAGGAAGAATCGGTTATAGGGAGGGGGTATATGGAGTTATTGGAGGAGCTAAAGAAAAAAGAGGCTATAGGGAGAAGGTATATGGAGTTATTGGAGGAGTTATAGAAAGAAGGTGCATATTGAGGGGGTATATGGAGAAATAGGGGGAGGAATAGGAAGAAGGGGCTATAGTGAGGGGGTATATGGAGCTATTGGAGGAGTTATAGAAAGGAGGGGCTATAGGGAGGGGGTATATGGAGTTATTGGAGGAGTTATAGAAAGGAGGGGCTATAGTGAGGGGCTATATCAAGTTATTGGAGGAGTTATAGATAGGAGGGGCTATAGTGAGGGGGTATATGGAGTTATTGGAGGAGTTATAGATAGGAGGGGCTATAGTGAGGGGGTATATGGAGTTATTGGAGGAGTTATAGAAAGGAGGGGCTATAGTGAGGGGGTATAGTGAGTTATTGGAGGAGTTATTGGAAGGAGGGGCTATAGTGAGGGGGTATAGGGAGTTATTGGAGGAGTAATCGGAAGGAGGGGCTATAGTGAGGGGGTATAGTGAGTTTTTGGAGGAGTTATTGGAAGGAGGGGCTATAGTGAGGGGGTATAGGGAGTTATTGGAGGAGTAATCGGAAGGAGGGGCTATAGTGAGGGGGTATATGGAGTTATTGGAGGAGTTATGGAAAGGAGGGGCTATAGTGAGGGGGTATAGTGAGTTATTGGAGGAGTTATTGGAAGGAGGGGCTATAGTGAGGGGGTATAGTGAGTTTTTAGAGGAGTTATTGGAAGGAGGGGCTATAGTGAGGGGGTATAGGGAGTTATTGGAGGAGTAATCGGAAGGAGGGGCTATAGTGAGGGGGTATAGGGAGTTATTGGAGGAGTTATTGGAAGGAGGGGCTATAGTGAGGGGGTATAGGGAGTTATTGGAGGAGTAATCGGAAGGAGGGGCTATAGTGAGGGGGTATAGGGAGTTATTGGAGGAGTTATCGGAAGGAGGGGCTATAGTGAGGGGGTATAGGGAGTTATTGGAGGAGTTATAGAAAGGAGGGGCTATAGTGAGGGGGTATATGGAGTTAGTGGAGGAGTTATAGGAAGGAGGGGCTATAGTGAGGGGGTATAGGGAGTTATTGGAGGAGTAATCGGAAGGAGGGGCTATAGTGAGGGGGTATAGGGAGATATTGGAGGAGTTATAGAAAGGAGGGGCTATAGTGAGGGGGTATATGGAGTTAGTGGAGGAGTAATCGGAAGGAGGGGCTATAGTGAGGGGGTATATGGAGTTAGTGGAGGAGTAATCGGAAGGAGGGGCTATAGTGAGGGGGTATATGGAGTTAGTGGAGGAGTTATAAGAGGAAGGGGTTATAGGGAGGAGTATTCTTAGTAATAGGAGATCAATATTCTTACCATACACTTACCTCTGATAAAAACAGATGTAAGGGAACAGTTTTGGGAACTGATTGTCAGTGTGATAAACTGTTGCTAAAGCTTTTCTTGTTGAGAGAAACAATCCGTTTTTATGTCGTTCCTCAGCCAATGAGGTTGGGGTATTTTTTGTTTTGTTTTTACAAAACAGGTTTTGAAAAATAAAATATTTCCCAACCCCCTTTGTAATTGTGTTTTCTAAACTTGCTTTTTCTTTTTTTATATTAAGAAAAGATGTTGAAAAAAAGATTTGTTTTTGATGACCTTTTCTTGAATCTATTTTTTCTTTCTCTCTTTCCCCCTTTCTCTCTCTCCCTCGGTTATTTTTTTGTCTTTTTCTTTTTCTTTTTTTTAATCTTTTTCTTTTCTTTTTTTTTATATTATATATTTTTTTTCTTTTTTTTTTCTTTTTTTATATATATATTTTTTTCGCCTTGACCTCCAGGTCCCATTTCCAAATCTCGGGAGGAGTCCAGAAAATCTCAGCACACTCCAGACGAAGGTAGATCTCACAGTCTTTTCTTGATTTTTCTTCCTTCTTTTTTTGGGGCGTTTTGCATGATGTTTTGGTTTCTCAAATAAATGAGCCTCTATTTCTTGCTGTAGTGTGCGAGTGTGTTGTGAGGGTGTAGTGAGGGTTGTATTGTGGTGTAAGTGTGAGAGGAGGGAGAGGGGAGACAAACATTGGCAGAAATGTTGGTTATTTAGAGTTTTCTGCCCCTACGGCTCAGCGCTATATACAGACTCTTGTTCGTTCCCTCCAGCTTGACAGTTCTGGAGAACATCCCTCTAGGACACCTATCACTTGTATCCATCACCCTCCCACAGCGGAGGCAATGCCGCTTGTCAGTTTGCTCGTGACATCAATTAGGTGTGCCTCAAAGTGCCACACGCCTCAGTGATGTCATCACAACAAATGGCTGCTTCCACTGTACGTGAGCGATGGCCACACTTGAACATCATTAACTCTGCTCCCTGCCTCATTCCTAATAACTCTGTAATATACAAGCTCAATAATCAACGCCTTTCTGTCAGTCATCTGCAGATCGTCTCTACCTCATCCACAGCTCTGCAGAGCATTGTTCAATTAACCCATCATTAATCTGTTGGCAGTGATGGAAATTTCCTCATAACAGCTTAATTAGGGAGTAATTTTAGTGCCTGTTAAAAATAATGAGAGCTGAAAGAGAAGAACGTTTACATCAAAGAGAGGGGAAGAGAAAGACAAAGGGAGGGAGGGGGGGCTTGGACACCCGAGGGGTTCTGGAAGCGAATGTGTCTGACACAGCTAGAGGAATAACACAATGAAGTTGGAGGAAATAGGATAGAAGGATAGAAGAGCATACAGGTGTTGGGTGGGTTGATAAAGGTATGAGATGGGTTTATGGAGGTGTGAAGTGGGTTAATGGAGGTGTGAGGTGGGTTAATGGAGGTGTGAGATGGGTTTATGGAGGTGTGAGGTCGGTTTATGAAGGTGTGAGATGGGTTTATGGAGGTGTGAGTTCGGTTTATAGAGGTGTGAGATTGGTTAATGGAGGTGTGAGATGGGTAATGGAGGTGTGAGGTGGGTTTATGGAGGTGTGAGATGAATAAATGGAGGTGTGAGATGTGTTTATGGAGGTGTAAGGTGAGTTAATGGAGGTGTGAGATGGGTTTATAGAGGTGTGAGTTGCGTTTATAGAGGTGTGAGATTGGTTAATGGAGGTGTGAGCAGTGTTTATGGAGGTGTGAGATGAGTTTATGGAGGTGTGAGGTGGGTTTATGGAGGTGTGAGATGAATAAATGGAGGTATGACGTAGGTTAATGGAGGTGTGAAATAGGTTAATGGAGGTGTGAGGTGGGTTTATGGAGGAGTGAAATAACACAATGAAGTTGGGGGAAGTAGGAGAGAGGGATAGAAGAGCATACAGGTGTTGGGTGGGTTGATAAAGGTATGAGATGGGTTTATGGAGGTGTGAGGTGGGTTAATGGAGGTGTGAGGTGGGTTAATGGAGGTGTGAGATGGGTTTATGGAGGTGTGAGCAGTGTTTATGGAGATGTGAGATGAGTTTATGGAGGTGTGAGGTGGGTTTATGGAGGTGTGAGATGAATAAATGGAGGTGTGACGTAGGTTAATGGAGGTGTGAGGTGGGTTTATGGAGGAGTGAAATAACACAATGAAGTTGGGGGAAGTAGGAGAGAGGGATAGAAGAGGATACAGGTGTTGGGTGGGTTGATGAAGGTGTGAGATGTGTTTATGGAGGTGTGAGGTGGGTTAATGGAGGTGTGAGGTGGGTTTATGGAGGTGTGAAGTGGATTTATGGAGGTGTGAGGTGCTACAAGAAAGACACTAGGATGAAGAGGGAAAACAGTAGAGGTATGTGTTGGTTACAGGAGTAGGGTGGTGAATAGGTCTTCTAGGTGGATACATAATGGCTATAATGAAGGGAGATGTATGAATGTGGTCTTCAAGAAGGGACAGTTATAATGAGAGGTTATCATATGGGTGCAGTGAGAAGTGAGTAAGGGCATATGTGCAATGTGTAGTATTGGAAGGTTGTATTGAAGATAACCAGTTTCTTGCCTGGAGCAACATCTAAACTGATGCCCAGGCCAGTATTTATAAACAATCAGAAAATAGGAATTTATTTGAGTGCTTTATAAACTATAGAAGACATACATTATCACTATTGATAGGAAGGACCAAGAAATTCAATCAACAGCTAAAAACCCCCCATACATATTCTAAATTGGAGAGATGGTGAAGAAGGGAGTATAAGTCATGAAGGATCTAACACAAGTGGTGGCATTGCTGCCTATGGCGCGATATTGCAGCACTTGGGTGCTAAAAACATCCAAGATCCCCGATCATAAGGTCAAAGGTTGATGATCAGGGGTGGCAGAATATACAGTTATAAAATGACCATAATCACCCTCTGTGTGCGTTCTACTCTCACTAACAAACTGAATGAGGCTAGAAGTAACCCGGGTGGTTGGCTGAGTAGCTGAACTACCAGATATTTGATCACCCATATGTGTGGCCATAAGGGTAAGCAAATCTCTAGGTCAAACGGCAGGATCGACCTTAGCTGCCAGTTTAAAAATGGGAATATAAGGATTACGAATTAAATAGGAATGACAAGAAAAATATAATTGTAAGATAAACTATGAAATAACATTTGTAAGGCAGGAGAAAGGTAAACTGACAGGTGGAGGTGTGAGATGTATGTCAAAGTGCAGTTGTAGAATCAATGGGCAGATACAGGTAAAGAAGAATGTAAAGATGCAGGTGGAAGCTAAATGGCGAGTTACAGGGGTGATATGAATGGACAGGTACAGTTGTGAGGTGTGTCAAAGTACAGTTGTAGGATGAATGGAAAATTACAGGTATAATATAAATGGACAAATAGAGGTGTGACATGAATGGAGAGATACAGGTGTGTGGTGAATGGAGAGATACAGGTCTGGTGAATGGGGAGATACAGGTGTGTGGTGAATGGAGAGATACAGGTCTGGTGAATGGGGAGATACAGGTGTATGTTGAATGGAGAGATACAGGTGTGTGGTGAATGGAGAGATACAAGTGTGTGTTGAATGGAGAGATACAAGTGTGTGTTAAATAGAGATACAAGTGTGTGTTGAATGGAGAGATACAGGGGTGTGGTAAATGGAAGGATACAGGTGTATATTGAATGGATAGATACAGGTGTGTGTTGAATGGAAAGATACAGGTGTGTGGGGAATGGGGAGATACAGGTGTGTGGTGAACGGAGAGATACAGGTGTATATTGAATGGAGAGATACAGGTGTGTGGGGAATGGGGAGATACAGGTGTGTGGTGAACGGAGAGATACAGGTCTGTTGAATAAAGAGATACAGGTTTGGTGAATAGAGAGATACAGGTGTATGGTGAATGGGGAGATACAGGTGTGTAGTGAATGGAGAGATACAGGTGTGGTGAATGGAGAGATACAGGTGTATGGTGAATGGAGAGATACAGGTGTGTGTTGAATGGAGAGATACAGGTGTGTGGTGAATGCAGAGATACAGGTGTGTGTTGAATGCAGAGATACAGGTGTGTGGTGAATGCAGAGATACAGGTGTGTGGTGAATGCAGAGATACAGGTGTGTGTTGAATAGAGAGATACAAGTGTGTGTTGAAGGGAGAGATACAGGTGTGTGTTGAATAGAGAGATACAAGTCTGTGTTGAATGGAAAGATACAGGTGTGTGGGGAATGGGGAGATACAGGTGTGTAGTAAATGGAGAGATACAGGTGTGTGTTGAATAGAGAGATACAGGTGTGTGTTGAATAAAGAGATACAAGTGTGTGTTGAATGGAAAGATACAGGTGTGTGGGGAATGGGGAGATACAGGTGTGTGGTGAATGGGGAGATACAGGTGTGTAGTGAATGGAGAGATACAGGTGTGAATGGAGAGATACAGGTGTATGGTAAATGGAGAGATACAGGTGTATGGTGAATGGTGTGATACAGGTGTGTGGTGAATGTAGAGATACAGGTGTGTGGTGAATGGAGAGATACAGGTGTGTGGTAAATGGAAGGACACAGGTGTGTGTTGAATAGGGAGATACAGGTCTGGTGAATGGAGAGATACAGGTGTGTGGTGAATGGAGAGATACAGGTATGTGGTGAATGGAGAGATACAGGTATGTGGTGAATGGAGAGATACAGGTCTGGTGAATGGAGAGATACAGGTGTGTGTTGAATGGAGAGATACAGGTGTATGGTGAATGGTGTGATACAGGTGTGTGGTGAATGGAGAGATACAGGTGTGGTGAATGGAGAGATACAGGTCTGGTGAATGGGGAGATACAGGTGTATGTTGAATGGAGAGATACAGGTGTGTGGTGAATGGAGAGATACAAGTGTGTGTTGAATGGAGAGATACAAGTGTGTGTTAAATAGAGATACAAGTGTGTGTTGAATGGAGAGATACAGGGGTGTGGTAAATGGAAGGATACAGGTGTATATTGAATGGATAGATACAGGTGTGTGTTGAATGGAAAGATACAGGTGTGTGGGGAATGGGGAGATACAGGTGTGTGGTGAACGGAGAGATACAGGTGTATATTGAATGGAGAGATACAGGTGTGTGGGGAATGGGGAGATACAGGTGTGTGGTGAACGGAGAGATACAGGTCTGTTGAATAAAGAGATACAGGTTTGGTGAATAGAGAGATACAGGTGTATGGTGAATGGGGAGATACAGGTGTGTAGTGAATGGAGAGATACAGGTGTGGTGAATGGAGAGATACAGGTGTATGGTGAATGGAGAGATACAGGTGTGTGTTGAATGGAGAGATACAGGTGTGTGGTGAATGCAGAGATACAGGTGTGTGTTGAATGCAGAGATACAGGTGTGTGGTGAATGCAGAGATACAGGTGTGTGGTGAATGCAGAGATACAGGTGTGTGTTGAATAGAGAGATACAAGTGTGTGTTGAAGGGAGAGATACAGGTGTGTGTTGAATAGAGAGATACAAGTCTGTGTTGAATGGAAAGATACAGGTGTGTGGGGAATGGGGAGATACAGGTGTGTAGTAAATGGAGAGATACAGGTGTGTGTTGAATAGAGAGATACAGGTGTGTGTTGAATAAAGAGATACAAGTGTGTGTTGAATGGAAAGATACAGGTGTGTGGGGAATGGGGAGATACAGGTGTGTGGTGAATGGGGAGATACAGGTGTGTAGTGAATGGAGAGATACAGGTGTGAATGGAGAGATACAGGTGTATGGTAAATGGAGAGATACAGGTGTATGGTGAATGGTGTGATACAGGTGTGTGGTGAATGTAGAGATACAGGTGTGTGGTGAATGGAGAGATACAGGTGTGTGGTAAATGGAAGGACACAGGTGTGTGTTGAATAGGGAGATACAGGTCTGGTGAATGGAGAGATACAGGTGTGTGGTGAATGGAGAGATACAGGTATGTGGTGAATGGAGAGATACAGGTATGTGGTGAATGGAGAGATACAGGTCTGGTGAATGGAGAGATACAGGTGTGTGTTGAATGGAGAGATACAGGTGTATGGTGAATGGTGTGATACAGGTGTGTGGTGAATGGAGAGATACAGGTGTGTGGTGAATGGAGAGATACAGATGTGTGGTGAATGGAGAGATACAGGTGTGTGGTGAATAGAGAGATACAGGTGTGTGGTGAATGGAGAGATACAGGTGTGTGGTGAATGGAGAGATACAGGTGTGTTGTGAATAGAGAGATACAGGTGTGTGGTGAATGGAGAGATACAGGTGTGTGGTGAATAGAGAGATACAGGTGTGTGGTGAATGGAGAGATACAGGTGTGTGTTGAATGCAGAGATAAAGGTGTGTGGTAAATGGAAGGACACAGGTGTGTGTTGAATGGGGAGATACAGGTCTGGTGAATGGAGAGATACAGATGTATGGTAAATTAAGAGATACAGGTGTGTAGTGAATGGAGAGATACAGGTGTGTGGTGAATGGAGAGATACAGGTGTGTAGTAAATGGAGAGATACAGGTATGTGGTGAATGGAGAGATACAGGTGTGTGGTGAATGGAGAGATACAGGTCTGGTGAATGGAGAGATACAGGCGTGTGGTGAATGGAGAGATACAGGTGTGTGTTGAATGCAGAGATACAGGTGTGTGGTAAATGGAAGGATACAGGTGTGTGTTGAATGGGGAGATACAGGTGTGTGGTGAATGGAGAGATACAGGTGTGTGGTGAATGGAGAGATACAGGTGTGTGGTGAATGGAGAGATACAGGTGTGTGGTGAATGGAGAGATACAGGTGTGTGTTGAATGGAGAGATACAGGTGTGTGGTGAATGGAGAGATACAGGTCTGGTGAATGGAGAGATACAGGTGTGTAGTGAATGGAGAGATACAGGTGTGTGTTGAATGCAGAGATACAGGTGTGTGGTGAATGGAGAGATACAGATGTGTAATGAATGGAGAGATACAGGTGTGTGGTAAATGGAAGGATACAGGTGTGTGTTGAATGGGGAGATACAGGTGTGTGGTGAATGGAGAGATACAGGTGTGTGGTGAATGGAGAGATACAGGTGTGTGGTGAATGGAGAGATACAGGTGTGTGGTTAATGGAGAGATACAGGTGTGTGGTGAATGGAGAGATACAGGTGTGTGGTGAATGGAGAGATACAGGTCTGGTGAATGGAGAGATACAGGTGTGTGGTGAATGGAGAGATACAGGTGTGTGGTGAATGGAGAGATACAGGTCTGGTGAATGGAGAGATACAGGTGTGTTGTGAATGGAGAGATACAGGTTTGTGGTGAATGGAGAGATACAGGTATGTGGTGAATGGAGAGATACAGGTCTGGTGAATGGAGAGATACAGATGTGTGGTGAATGGAGAGATACAGGTGTGTGGTGAATAGAGAGATACAGGTGTGTGTTGAATGGAGAGATACAGGTGTGTGGTGAATGGAGAGATACAGGTCTGGTGAATGGAGAGATACAGGTGTGTGGTGAATGGAGAGATACAGGTGTGTGTTGAATGCAGAGATACAGGTGTGTGGTAAATGGAAGGATACAGGTGTGTGTTGAATGGGGAGATACAGGTGTGTGGTGAATGGAGAGATACATGTGTGGTGAATGGAGAGATACAGGTGTGTGGTGAATGGAGAGATACAGGTGTGTGGTTAATGGAGAGATACAGGTGTGTGGTGAATGGAGAGATACAGGTGTGTGGTGAATGGAGAGATACAGGTATGTGGTGAATGGAGAGATACAGGTGTGTGGTGAATGGAGAGATACAGGTGTGTGGTGAATGGAGAGATACAGGTGTGTGGTGAATGGAGAGATACAGGTGTGTGTTGAATGGAGAGATACAGGTGTGTGGTGAATGGAGAGATACAGGTCTGGTGAATGGAGAGATACAGGTGTGTGGTGAATGGAGAGATACAGGTGTGTGTTGAATGCAGAGATACAGGTGTGTGGTAAATGGAAGGATACAGGTGTGTGTTGAATGGGGAGATACAGGTGTGTGGTGAATGGAGAGATACAGGTGTGTGGTGAATGGAGAGATACAGGTGTGTGGTGAATGGAGAGATACAGGTGTGTGGTTAATGGAGAGATACAGGTATGTGGTGAATGGAGAGATACAGGTGTGTGGTGAATGGAGAGATACAGGTCTGGTGAATGGAGAGATACAGGTGTGTGGTGAATGGAGAGATACAGGTGTGTGGTGAATGGAGAGATACAGGTCTGGTGAATGGAGAGATACAGATGTGTGGTGAATGGAGAGATACAGGTGTGTGGTGAATGGAGAGATACAGGTGTGTGTTGAATGGAGAGATACAGGTGTGTGGTGAATGGAGAGATACAGGTCTGGTGAATGGAGAGATACAGGTGTGTGGTGAATGGAGAGATACAGGTGTGTGTTGAATGCAGAGATACAGGTGTGTGGTAAATGGAAGGATACAGGTGTGTGTTGAATGGGGAGATACAGGTGTGTGGTGAATGGAGAGATACAGGTGTGTGGTGAATGGAGAGATACAGGTGTGTGGTGAATGGAGAGATACAGGTGTGTGGTTAATGGAGAGATACAGGTGTGTGGTGAATGGAGAGATACAGGTGTGTGGTGAATGGAGAGATACAGGTATGTGGTGAATGGAGAGATACAGGTATGTGGTGAATGGAGAGATACAGGTCTGGTGAATGGAGAGATACAGATGTGTGGTGAATGGAGAGATACAGATGTGTGGTGAATGGAGAGATACAGGTGTGTGGTGAATAGAGAGATACAGGTGTGTGGTGAATGGAGAGATACAGGTGTGTGGTGCATGGAGAGATACAGGTGTGTGGTGAATGGAGGGATACAGGTGTGTGGTGAATGGAGAGATACAGGTCTGGTGAATGGAGAGATACAGATGTGTGGTGAATGGAGAGATACAGGTGTGTTGTGAATGGAGAGATACAGGTATGTGGTGAATGGAGAGATACAGGTCTGGTGAATGGAGAGATACAGATGTGTGGTGAATGGAGAGATACAGGTGACTGGTGAATGGCGAGATACAGGTATGTGGTGAATGGAGAGATACAGATGTGTTGTGAATGGAGAGATACAGATGTGTGGTGAATGGAGAGATACAGGTATGTGGTGACTGGAGAGATACAGATCTGGTGAATGGAGAGATACAGGTGTGTTGTGAATGGAGAGATACAGGTATGTGGTGAATGGAGAGATACAGGTGTGTGGTGAATGGAGAGATACAGGTATGTTGTGAATGGAGAGATACAGGTGTGTGGTGAATGGAGAGATACAGATGTGTGGTGAATGGAGAGATACAGGTATGTTGTGAATGGCGAGATACAGGTATGTGGTGAATGGAGAGATACAGGTGTGTGCTGAATGGAGAGATACAGGTATGTGGTGAATGGAGAGATACAGATGTGTTGTGAATGGAGAGATACAGATGTGTGGTGAATGGAGAGATACAGGTATGTGGTGACTGGAGAGATACAGATCTGGTGAATGGAGAGATACAGGTGTGTTGTGAATGGAGAGATACAGGTATGTGGTGAATGGAGAGATACAGGTGTGTGGTGAATGGAGAGATACAGGTATGTTGTGAATGGAGAGATACAGGTGTGTGGTGAATGGAGAGATACAGATGTGTGGTGAATGGAGAGATACAGGTGTGTGGTGAATGGAGAGATACAGGTCTGGTGAATGGAGAGATACAGATGTATGGTAAATGAAGAGATACAGGTATGTGGTGAATGGAGAGATACAGGTATGTGGTGAATGGAGAGATACAGATCTGGTGAATGGAGAGATACAGGTGTGTGGTGAATGGAGAGATACAGGTGTGTTGTGAATGGAGAGATACAGGTATGTGGTGAATGGAGAGATACAGGTATGTGGTGAATGGAGAGATACAGGTCTGGTGACTGGAGAGATACAGATCTGGTGAATGGAGAGATACAGGTGTGTTGTGAATGGAGAGATACAGGTATGTGGTGAATGGAGAGATACAGGTGTGTGGTGAATGGAGAGATACAGGTATGTGGTGAATAGAGAGATACAGGTATGTGGTGAATGGAGAGATACAGATGTGTGGTGAATGGAGAGATACAGATGTGTGGTAAATGGAGAGATACAGGTGTGTGGTGAATGGAGAGATACAGGTGTGTGGTTAATGGAGAGATACAGGTGTGTGGTGAATGTAGAGATACAGGTGTGTGGTAAATGGAAGGACACAGGTGTGTGTTGAATGGGGAGATACAGGTGTGGTGAATGGAGAGATACAGATGTGTGGTGAATGGAGAGATACAGGTCTGGTGAATGGAGAGATACAGGTGTGTTGTGAATGGAGAGATACAGGTATGTGGTGAATGGAGAGATACAGGTGTCTGTTGAATGGAGAGATACAGGTGTGTGTTGAATGGAGAGATACAGGTATGTGGTGAATGGAGAGATACAGGTGTGTAGTGAATGGAGAGATACAGGTGTGTGTTGAATGGAGAGATACAGATGTGTGGTGAATGGAGAGATACAGGTCTGGTGAATGGAGAGATACAGGTGTGTGGTGAATGGAGAGATACAGGTGTGTGGTGAATAAGGAGATACAGGTGTGTGGTAAATGGAGAGATACAGGTGTATGGTGAATGGTGTGATACAGGTGTGTGGTGAATGGAGAGATACAGGTGTGTGGTGAATGGAGAGATACAGATGTGTGGTGAATGGAGAGATACAGGTGTGTGGTGAATGGAGAGATACAGGTGTGTGGTAAATGGAAGGACACAGGTGTGTGTTGAATGGGGAGATACAGGTGTGGTGAATGGAGAGATACAGATGTGTGGTGAATGGAGAGATACAGGTCTGGTGAATGGAGAGATACAGGTGTGTTGTGAATGGAGAGATACAGGTATGTGGTGAATGGAGAGATACAGGTGTCTGTTGAATGGAGAGATACAGGTGTGTGTTGAATGGAGAGATACAGGTGTGTAGTGAATGGAGAGATACAGGTGTGTGTTGAATGGAGAGATACAGATGTGTGGTGAATGGAGAGATACAGGTCTGGTGAATGGAGAGATACAGGTGTGTGGTGAATGGAGAGATACAGGTGTGTGGTGAATGGAGAGATACAGGTGTGTGGTAAATGGAGAGATACAGGTGTATGGTGAATGGTGTGATACAGGTGTGTGGTGACTGGAGAGATACAGATCTGGTGAATGGAGAGATACAGGTGTGTTGTGAATGGAGAGATACAGGTATGTGGTGAATGGAGAGATACAGGTGTGTGGTGAATGGAGAGATACATGTGTGGTGAATGGAGAGATACAGGTGTGTGGTGAATGGAGAGATACAGGTGTGTGGTTAATGGAGAGATACAGGTGTGTGGTGAATGGAGAGATACAGGTGTGTGGTGAATGGAGAGATACAGGTATGTGGTGAATGGAGAGATACAGGTGTGTGGTGAATGGAGAGATACAGGTGTGTGGTGAATGGAGAGATACAGGTGTGTGGTGAATGGAGAGATACAGGTGTGTGTTGAATGGAGAGATACAGGTGTGTGGTGAATGGAGAGATACAGGTCTGGTGAATGGAGAGATACAGGTGTGTGGTGAATGGAGAGATACAGGTGTGTGTTGAATGCAGAGATACAGGTGTGTGGTAAATGGAAGGATACAGGTGTGTGTTGAATGGGGAGATACAGGTGTGTGGTGAATGGAGAGATACAGGTGTGTGGTGAATGGAGAGATACAGGTGTGTGGTGAATGGAGAGATACAGGTGTGTGGTTAATGGAGAGATACAGGTATGTGGTGAATGGAGAGATACAGGTGTGTGGTGAATGGAGAGATACAGGTCTGGTGAATGGAGAGATACAGGTGTGTGGTGAATGGAGAGATACAGGTGTGTGGTGAATGGAGAGATACAGGTCTGGTGAATGGAGAGATACAGATGTGTGGTGAATGGAGAGATACAGGTGTGTGGTGAATGGAGAGATACAGGTGTGTGTTGAATGGAGAGATACAGGTGTGTGGTGAATGGAGAGATACAGGTCTGGTGAATGGAGAGATACAGGTGTGTGGTGAATGGAGAGATACAGGTGTGTGTTGAATGCAGAGATACAGGTGTGTGGTAAATGGAAGGATACAGGTGTGTGTTGAATGGGGAGATACAGGTGTGTGGTGAATGGAGAGATACAGGTGTGTGGTGAATGGAGAGATACAGGTGTGTGGTGAATGGAGAGATACAGGTGTGTGGTTAATGGAGAGATACAGGTGTGTGGTGAATGGAGAGATACAGGTGTGTGGTGAATGGAGAGATACAGGTGTGTGGTGAATGGAGAGATACAGGTGTGTGGTGAATGGAGAGATACAGGTGTGTGGTGAATGGAGAGATACAGGTGTGTGGTGAATGGAGAGATACAGGTGTGTGTTGAATGGAGAGATACAGGTGTGTGGTGAATGGAGAGATACAGGTGTGTGGTGAATGGAGAGATACAGGTGTGTGGTGAATGGAGAGATACAGGTGTGTGGTGAATGGAGAGATACAGGTGTGTGGTAAATGGAGAGATACAGGTATGTGGTGAATGGAGAGATACAGGTCTGGTTAATGGAGAGATACAGGTGTGTGGTGAATGGAGAGATACAGGTGTGTGGTGAATGGAGAGATACAGGTCTGGTGAATGGAGAGATACAGGTGTGTGGTGAATGGAGAGATACAGGTGTGTGGTGAATGGAGAGATACAGGTCTGGTGAATGGAGAGATACAGGTGTGTTGTGAATGGAGAGATACAGGTATGTGGTGAATGGAGAGATACAGGTATGTGGTGAATGGAGAGATACAGGTCTGGTGAATGGAGAGATACAGATGTGTGGTGAATGGAGAGATACAGATGTGTGGTGAATGGAGAGATACAGGTGTGTGGTGAATAGAGAGATACAGGTGTGTGGTGAATGGAGAGATACAGGTGTGTGGTGAATGGAGAGATACAGGTGTGTGGTGAATGGAGGGATACAGGTGTGTGGTGAATGGAGAGATACAGGTCTGGTGAATGGAGAGATACAGATGTGTGGTGAATGGAGAGATACAGGTGTGTTGTGAATGGAGAGATACAGGTATGTGGTGAATGGAGAGATACAGGTCTGGTGAATGGAGAGATACAGATGTGTGGTGAATGGAGAGATACAGGTGACTGGTGAATGGCGAGATACAGGTATGTGGTGAATGGAGAGATACAGATGTGTTGTGAATGGAGAGATACAGATGTGTGGTGAATGGAGAGATACAGGTATGTGGTGACTGGAGAGATACAGATCTGGTGAATGGAGAGATACAGGTGTGTTGTGAATGGAGAGATACAGGTATGTGGTGAATGGAGAGATACAGGTGTGTGGTGAATGGAGAGATACAGGTATGTTGTGAATGGAGAGATACAGGTGTGTGGTGAATGGAGAGATACAGATGTGTGGTGAATGGAGAGATACAGGTATGTTGTGAATGGCGAGATACAGGTATGTGGTGAATGGAGAGATACAGGTGTGTGCTGAATGGAGAGATACAGGTATGTGGTGAATGGAGAGATACAGATGTGTTGTGAATGGAGAGATACAGATGTGTGGTGAATGGAGAGATACAGGTATGTGGTGACTGGAGAGATACAGATCTGGTGAATGGAGAGATACAGGTGTGTTGTGAATGGAGAGATACAGGTATGTGGTGAATGGAGAGATACAGGTGTGTGGTGAATGGAGAGATACAGGTATGTTGTGAATGGAGAGATACAGGTGTGTGGTGAATGGAGAGATACAGATGTGTGGTGAATGGAGAGATACAGGTGTGTGGTGAATGGAGAGATACAGGTCTGGTGAATGGAGAGATACAGATGTATGGTAAATGAAGAGATACAGGTATGTGGTGAATGGAGAGATACAGGTATGTGGTGAATGGAGAGATACAGATCTGGTGAATGGAGAGATACAGGTGTGTGGTGAATGGAGAGATACAGGTGTGTTGTGAATGGAGAGATACAGGTATGTGGTGAATGGAGAGATACAGGTATGTGGTGAATGGAGAGATACAGGTCTGGTGACTGGAGAGATACAGATCTGGTGAATGGAGAGATACAGGTGTGTTGTGAATGGAGAGATACAGGTATGTGGTGAATGGAGAGATACAGGTGTGTGGTGAATGGAGAGATACAGGTATGTGGTGAATAGAGAGATACAGGTATGTGGTGAATGGAGAGATACAGATGTGTGGTGAATGGAGAGATACAGATGTGTGGTAAATGGAGAGATACAGGTGTGTGGTGAATGGAGAGATACAGGTGTGTGGTTAATGGAGAGATACAGGTGTGTGGTGAATGTAGAGATACAGGTGTGTGGTAAATGGAAGGACACAGGTGTGTGTTGAATGGGGAGATACAGGTGTGGTGAATGGAGAGATACAGATGTGTGGTGAATGGAGAGATACAGGTCTGGTGAATGGAGAGATACAGGTGTGTTGTGAATGGAGAGATACAGGTATGTGGTGAATGGAGAGATACAGGTGTCTGTTGAATGGAGAGATACAGGTGTGTGTTGAATGGAGAGATACAGGTATGTGGTGAATGGAGAGATACAGGTGTGTAGTGAATGGAGAGATACAGGTGTGTGTTGAATGGAGAGATACAGATGTGTGGTGAATGGAGAGATACAGGTCTGGTGAATGGAGAGATACAGGTGTGTGGTGAATGGAGAGATACAGGTGTGTGGTGAATAAGGAGATACAGGTGTGTGGTAAATGGAGAGATACAGGTGTATGGTGAATGGTGTGATACAGGTGTGTGGTGAATGGAGAGATACAGGTGTGTGGTGAATGGAGAGATACAGATGTGTGGTGAATGGAGAGATACAGGTGTGTGGTGAATGGAGAGATACAGGTGTGTGGTAAATGGAAGGACACAGGTGTGTGTTGAATGGGGAGATACAGGTGTGGTGAATGGAGAGATACAGATGTGTGGTGAATGGAGAGATACAGGTCTGGTGAATGGAGAGATACAGGTGTGTTGTGAATGGAGAGATACAGGTATGTGGTGAATGGAGAGATACAGGTGTCTGTTGAATGGAGAGATACAGGTGTGTGTTGAATGGAGAGATACAGGTGTGTAGTGAATGGAGAGATACAGGTGTGTGTTGAATGGAGAGATACAGATGTGTGGTGAATGGAGAGATACAGGTCTGGTGAATGGAGAGATACAGGTGTGTGGTGAATGGAGAGATACAGGTGTGTGGTGAATGGAGAGATACAGGTGTGTGGTAAATGGAGAGATACAGGTGTATGGTGAATGGTGTGATACAGGTGTGTGGTGACTGGAGAGATACAGATCTGGTGAATGGAGAGATACAGGTGTGTTGTGAATGGAGAGATACAGGTATGTGGTGAATGGAGAGATACAGGTGTGTGGTGAATGGAGAGATACAGGTATGTTGTGAATGGAGAGATACAGGTATGTGGTGAATGGAGAGATACAGGTGTGTGGTGAATGGAGAGATACAGGTATGTGGTGAATAGAGAGATACAGGTGTGTGGTGAATGGAGAGATACAGGTATGTGGTGAATAGAGAGATACAGGTATGTGGTGAATGGAGAGATACAGATGTGTGGTGAATGGAGAGATACAGATGTGTGGTAAATGGAGAGATACAGGTGTGTGGTGAATGGAGAGATAGAGGTGTGTGGTTAATGGAGAGATACAGGTGTGTGGTGAATGTAGAGATACAGGTGTGTGGTAAATGGAAGGACACAGGTGTGTGTTGAATGGGGAGATACAGGTGTGGTGAATGGAGAGATACAGGTCTGGTGAATATAGAGATACAGGTGTGTTGTGAATGGAGAGATAAAGGTATGTGGTGAATGGAGAGATACAGGTGTCTGTTGAATGGAGAGATACAGGTGTGTGTTGAATGGAGAGATACAGGTATGTGGTGAATGGAGAGATACAGGTGTGTAGTGAATGGAGAGATACAGGTGTGTGTTGAATGGAGAGATACAGATGTGTGGTGAATGGAGAGATACAGGTCTGGTGAATGGAGAGATACAGGTGTGTGGTGAATGGAGAGATACAGGTGTGTGGTGAATGGAGAGATACAGGTGTGTGGTAAATGGAGAGATACAGGTGTATGGTGAATGGTGTGATACAGGTGTGTGTTGAATGGAGAGATACAGGTGTGTGGTGAATGGAGAGATACAGATGTGTGGTGAATGGAGAGATACAGGTGTGTGCTGAATGGAGAGATTCAGGTCTGTGGTGAATGGAGAGATACAGGTGTGTGGTGAATGGAGAGATACAGGTGTGTGGTGAATAGAGAGATACAGGTGTGTGGTGAATGGAGAGATACAGGTCTGGTGAATGGAGAGATACAGGTGTGTGGTGAATGGAGAGATACAGGTGTGTGGTGAATGGAGAGATACAGGTCTGGTGAATGGAGAGATACAGGTGTGTTGTGAATGGAGAGATACAGGTATGTGGTGAATGGAGAGATACAGGTGTGTGGTGAATGGAGAGATACAGGTGTGTGGTGAATGGAGAGATACAGGTGTGTGGTAAATGGAGAGATACAGGTGTATGGTGAATGGTGTGATACAGGTGTGTGGTGAATGGAGAGATACAGGTGTGTGGTGAATGGAGAGATACAGGTGTGTGGTGAATGGAGAGATACAGGTGTGTGGTGAATGGAGAGATACAGGTGTGTGGTGAATGGAGAGATACAAGTGTGTGGTGAATGGAGAGATACAGGTGTGTGGTGAATGGAGAGATACAGGTGTGTGGTGAATGGAGAGATACAGGTGTGTGGTGAATAGAGAGATACAGGTGTGTGGTGAATGGAGAGAAACAGGTCTGGTGAATGGAGAGATACAGGTGTGTGGTGAATGGAGAGATACAGGTGTGTGGTGAATGGAGAGATACAGGTGTGTGGTGAATGGAGAGATACAGGTGTGTTGTGAATGGAGAGATACAGGTCTGGTGAATGGAGAGATACAGGTGTGTGGTGAATGGAGAGATACAGGGGTGTGGTGAATGGAGAGATACAGGTGTGTGGTAAATGGAGAGATACAGGTGTATGGTGAATGGTGTGATACAGGTGTGTGGTGAATGGAGAGATACAGGTGTGTGGTGAATGGAGAGATACAGGTGTGTGGTGAATGGAGAGATACAGGTGTGTGGTGAATGGAGAGATACAGGTGTGTGGTGAATGGAGAGATACAGGTGTGTGGCGAATGGAGAGATACAGGTGTGTGGCGAATGGAGAGATACAGGTGTGTGGCGAATGGAGAGATACAGGTGTGTGGTGAATGGAGAGATACAGGTGTGTGGTGAATGGAGAGATACAGGTGTGTGGTGAATGGAGAGATACAGGTGTGTGGTGAATGGAGAGATACAGGTATGTGGTGAATGGAGAGATACAGGTGTGTGGTGAATGGAGAGATACAGGTGTGTGGTGAATGGAGAGATACAGGAGTGTGGTAAATGGAGAGATACAGGTGTGTGGTGAATGGAGAGATACAGGTGTGTGGTGAATGGAGAGATACAGGTGTGTGTTGAATGGGAGATACAGGTGTGTGGTGAATGGAGAGATACAGGTGTGTGGTGAATGGTGTGATACAGGTGTGTGGTGAATGGAGAGATACAGGTGTGTGGTGAATGGAGAGATACAGATGTGTGGTGAATGGAGAGATAGAGGTGTGTGGTGAATGGAGAGATACAGGTGTGTGGTGAATGGAGAGATACAGGTGTGTGGTGAATGGAGAGATACAGGTGTGTGGTGAATAAAGAGAGATACAGGTGTGTGTTGAATGGGGAGATACAGGTGTGTGGTGAATGGAGAGATACAGGTGTGTGGTGAATGGAGAGATACAGGTGTGTGGTGAATGGAGAGATACAGGTGTGTGGTGAATGGAGAGATACAGGTGTGTGGTGAATGGAGAGATACAGGTGTGTGGTGAATGGAGAGATACAGGTCTGGTGAATGGAGAGATACAGATGTGTGGTGAATGGAGAGATACAGATGTGTGGTGAATGGAGAGATACAGGTATGTGGTGAATGGAGAGATACAGGTCTGGTGAATGGAGAGATACAGGTGTGTTGTGAATGGAGAGATACAGGTATGTGGTGAATGGAGAGATACAGGTATGTGGTGAATGGAGAGATACAGGTCTGGTGAATGGAGAGATACAGATGTGTGGTGAATGGAGAGATACAGATGTGTGGTGAATGGAGAGATACAGGTATGTGGTGAATGGAGAGATACAGGTATGTGGTGAATGGAGAGATACAGGTATGTGGTGAATGGAGAGATACAGGTATGTGGTGAATGGAGATATACAGGTCTGGTGAATTGAGAGATACAGATGTGTGGTGAATGGAGAGATACAGGTGTGTGGTGAATAGAGAGATACAGGTGTGTGGTGAATGGAGAGATACAGGTGTGTGGTGAATGGAGAGATACAGGTGTGTGGTGAAAGGAGAGATACAGGTGTGTGGTGAATGGAGAGATACAGGTATGTGGTGAATGGAGAGATACAGGTGTGTGGTAAATGAAGAGATACAGGTGTGTGGTGAATGGAGAGATACAGGTATGTGGTGAATGGAGAGATACAGGTGTGGTGAATGGAGAGATACAGGTGTGTTGTGAATGGAGAGATACAGGTCTGGTGAATGGAGAGATACAGGTGTGTGTTGAATGCAGAGATACAGGTGTGTGGTAAATGGAAGGACACAGGTGTGTGTTGAATGGGGAGATACAGGTGTGTGGTGAATGGAGAGATACAGGTGTGTGGTGAATGGAGAGATATAGGTGTGTGGTGAATGGAGAGATACAGGTGTGTGGTGAATGGAGAGATACAGGTGTGTGGTGAATGGAGAGATACAGGTCTGGTGAATGGAGAGATACAGGTGTGTGGTGAATGGAGAGATACAGATGTGTGGTGAATGGAGAGATACAGGTGTGTGGTGAATGGAGAGATACAGATGTGTGGTGAATGGAGAGATACAGATGTGTGGTGAATGGAGAGATACATGTGTGTGGTGAATGGAGAGATACAGGTCTGGTGAATGGAGAGATACAGGTGTGTGGTGAATGGAGAGATACAGATGTGTGGTGAATGGAGAGATACAGGTGTGTGGTGAATGGAGAGATACAGATGTGTGGTGAATGGAGAGATACAGGTGTGTGGTGAATGGAGAGATACAGGTCTGGTGAATTAAGAGATACAGATGTGTGGTGATTGGAGAGATACAGGTGTGTGGTGAATGGAGAGATACAGATGTGTGGTGAATGGAGAGATACAGGTGTGTGGTGAATGGAGAGATACAGGTCTGGTGAATGGAGAGATACAGGTGTGTGGTGAATGGAGAGATACAGGTGTGTGGTGAATGGAGAGATACAGTTGTGTGGTGAATGGAGAGATACAGGTGTGTGGTGAATGGAGAGATACAGATGTGTGGTGAATGGAGGGATACAGATGTGTGGTGAATGGAGAGATACAGGTATGTGGTGAATGGAGAGATACAGGTGTGTTGTGAATGGAGAGATACAGGTATGTGGTGAATGGAGAGATACAGGTGTGTTGTGAATGGAGAGATACAGGTATGTGGTGAATGGAGAGATACAGGTATGTGGTGAATGGAGAGATACAGGTGTGTGGTGAATGGAGAGATACAGGTGTGTGGTGAATGGAGAGATACAGGTATGTGGTGAATGGAGAGATACAGGTCTGGTGAATGGAGAGATACAGATGTGTGGTGAATGGAGAGATACAGGTATGTGGTAAATAGAGAGATACAGGTATGTGGTGAATGGAGAGATACAGATGTGTGGTGAATGGAGAGATACAGATGTGTGGTGAATGGAGAGATACAGGTATGTGGTGAATGGAGAGATACAGATGTGTGGTGAATGGAGAGATACAGATGTGTGGTAAATGTAAGGACACAGGTGTGTGTTGAATGGGGAGATACAGGTCTGGTGAATGGAGAGATACAGGTGTCTGGTGAATGGAGAGATACAGGTGTGTTGTGAATGGAGAGATACAGGTATGTGGTGAATGGAGAGATACAGGTGTCTGTTGAATGGAGAGATACAGGTGTGTGGTGATTGGAGAGATACAGGTGTGTTGTGAATGGAGAGATACAGGTATGTGGTGAATGGAGAGATACAGGTCTGGTGAATGGAGAGATACAGGTGTCTGTTGAATGGAGAGATACAGGTGTGTGGTGACTGGAGAGATACAGGTGTGTAGTGAATGGAGAGATACAGGTCTGGTGAATGGAGAGATACAGATGTGTGGTGAATGGAGAGATACAGGTCTGGTGAATGGAGAGATACAGGTGTGTGGTGAATGGAGAGATACAGGTGTGTTGTGAATGGAGAGATACAGGTATGTGGTGAATGGAGAGATACAGATGTGTGGTAAATGGAGAGATACAGGTGTGTGGTGAATGGAGAGATACAGATCTGGTGAATGGAGAGATACAGGTGTGTGGTGAATGGAGAGATACAGGTATGTGGTGAATGGAGAGATACAGATGTGTGGTGAATGGAGAGATACAGATGTGTGGTGAATGGAGAGATACAGATGTGTGGTAAATGGAGAGATACAGATGTGTTGTGAATGGAGAGATACAGGTATGTGGTGAATGGAGAGATACAGATGTGTGGTAAATGGAGAGATACAGGTGTGTGGTGAATGGAGAGATACAGATCTGGTGAATGTAGAAATACAGGTGTGTGGTAAATGGAGAGATACAGGTCTGGTGAATGGAGAGATACAGGTGTGTGGTGAATGGAGAGATACAGGTGTGTGGTGAATGGAGAGATACAGATGTGTGGTGAATGGAGAGATACAGGTCTGGTGAATGGAGAGATACAGGTGTGTTGTGAATGGAGAGATACAGGTATGTGGTGAATGGAGAGATACAGGTGTCTGTTGAATGGAGAGATACAGGTGTGTGGTGATTGGAGAGATACAGGTCTGGTGAATGGAGAGATACAGATGTGTGGTGAATGGAGAGATACAGGTGTGTGGTGAATGGAGAGATACAGATCTGGTGAATGGAGAGATACAGGTGTGTGGTGAATGGAGAGATACAGGTGTGTGGTGAATGGAGAGATACAGATGTGTGGTAAATGGAGAGATACAGGTGTGTGGTGAATGGAGAGAAACAGATCTGGTGAATGGAGAGATACAGGTGTGTTGTGAATGGAGAGATACAGGTATGTGGTGAATGGAGAGATACAGATCTGGTGAATGGAGAGATACAGGTGTGTGGTGAATGGAGAAATACAGGTATGTGGTGAATGGAGAGATACAGATCTGGTGAATGGAGAGATACAGGTGTGTGGTGAATGGAGAGATACAGGTGTGTGGTGAATGGAGAGATAAAGGTCTGGTGAATGGAGAGATACAGGTATGTGGTGAATGGAGAGATACAGGTGTGTGGTGAATGGAGAGATACAGGTGTGTGGTGAATGGAGAGATACAGGTCTGGTGAATGGAGAGATACAGATGTGAGGTGAATGGAGAGATACAGGTGTGTGGTGAATGGAGAGATACAGATGTGTGGTGAATGGAGAGATACAGGTGTGTGGTGAATGGAGAGATACAGATGTGTGGTGAATGGAGAGATACAGGTCTGGTGAATGGAGATATACAGGTGTGTGGTGAATGGAGAGATACAGGTGTGTGGTGAATGGAGAGATACAGGTGTGTAGTGAATGGAGAGATACAGGTGTGTGGTGAATGGAGAGATACAGGTCTGGTGAATGGAGAGATACAGATGTGTGGTGAATGGAGAGATACAGGTGTGTGGTGAATGGAGAGATACAGGTCTGGTGAATGGAGAGATACAGGTGTGTGGTGAATGGAGAGATACAGGTCTGGTGAATGGAGATATACAGGTGTGTGGTGAATGGAGAGATACAGATGTGAGGTGAATGGAGAGATACAGGTGTGTGGTGAATGGAGAGATACAGATGTGTGGTGAATGGAGAGATACAGGTCTGGTGAATGGAGATATACAGGTGTGTGGTGAATGGAGAGATACAGGTGTGTGGTGAATGGAGAGATACAGATGTGTGGTGAATGGAGAGATACAGGTCTGGTGAATGGAGAGATACAGGTGTGTGGTGAATGGAGAGATACAGGTGTGTAGTGAATGGAGAGATACAGGTGTGTGGTGAATGGAGAGATACAGGTATGTGGTGAATGGAGAGATACAGGTGTGTGGTGAATGGAGAGATACAGGTCTGGTGAATGGAGAGATACAGATGTGTGGTGAATGGAGAGATACAGGTGTGTGGTGAATGGAGAGATACAGGTCTGGTGAATGGAGAGATACAGGTGTGTGGTGAATGGAGAGATACAGGTGTGTGGTGAATGGAGAGATACAGGTCTGGTGAATGGAGAGATACAGATGTGTGGTGAATGGAGAGATACAGGTCTGGTGAATGGAGATATACAGATGTGTGGTGAATGGAGAGATACAGGTCTGGTGAATGGAGAGATACAGATGTGTGGTGAATGGAGATATACAGGTGTGTGGTGAATGTAGAGATACAGGTGTGTGGTGAATGGAGAGATACAGATGTGTGGTGAATGGAGAGATACAGGTCTGGTGAATGGAGATATACAGATGTGTGGTGAATGGAGAGATACAGGTGTGTTGTGAATGGAGACATACAGGTCTGGTGAATGGAGATATACAGGTGTGTGGTGAATGGAGAGATACAGATGTGAGGTGAATGGAGAGATACAGGTGTGTGGTGAATGGAGAGATACAGGTGTGTGGTGAATGGAGAGATACAGGTGTGTGGTGAATGGAGAGATACAGTTCTGGTGAATGGAGAGATACAGATGTGTGGTGAATGGAGAGATACATGTGTGTGTTGAATGGAGAGATACAGGTGTGTAGTGAATGGAGAGATACAGGTATGTGGTGAATGGAGAGATACAGATGTGTGTTGAATGGAGAGATACAGGTGTGTGGTGAATGGAGAGATACAGGTCTGGTGAATGGAGAGATACAGATGTGTGGTGAATCGAGAGATACTGGTGTGTTGTTAATGGAGAGATACAGGTGTGTGTTGAATGGAGAGATACAGGTGTGTGGAGAATGGAGAGATACAGGTATGTGGAGAATTGAGACATACAGGTGTGTGGTGAATTTAGGCACAGTTGTGTAGTGAATGGAGACATACAGGTGTGGTGAATGGAGAGATACAGGTGTGTGGTGAATGTAGAGATACAGGTGTGTGGTGAATGGAGAGATACAGGTGTGTAGTGAATGGAGAGATACAGGTGTGTGGTGAATGGAGAGATACAGGTCTGGTGAATGGAGAGATACAGATGTGTGGTGAATGGAGAGATACAGGTGTGTGGTGAATGGAGAGATACAGGTCTGGTGAATGGAGAGATACAGGTGTGTGGTGAATGGAGAGATACAGGTCTGGTGAATGGAGATATACAGATGTGTGGTGAATGGAGAGATACAGGTCTGGTGAATGGAGATATACAGGTGTGTGGTGAATGGAGAGATACAGATGTGAGGTGAATGGAGAGATACAGGTGTGTGGTGAATGGAGAGATACAGATGTGTGGTGAATGGAGAGATACAGGTCTGGTGAATGGAGATATACAGGTGTGTGGTGAATGGAGAGATACAGGTGTGTGGTGAATGGAGAGATACAGATGTGTGGTGAATGGAGAGATACAGGTCTGGTGAATGGAGAGATACAGGTGTGTGGTGAATGGAGAGATACAGGTGTGTAGTGAATGGAGAGATACAGGTGTGTGGTGAATGGAGAGATACAGGTATGTGGTGAATGGAGAGATACAGGTGTGTGGTGAATGGAGAGATACAGGTCTGGTGAATGGAGAGATACAGATGTGTGGTGAATGGAGAGATACAGGTGTGTGGTGAATGGAGAGATACAGGTCTGGTGAATGGAGAGATACAGGTGTGTGGTGAATGGAGAGATACAGGTGTGTGGTGAATGGAGAGATACAGGTCTGGTGAATGGAGAGATACAGATGTGTGGTGAATGGAGAGATACAGGTCTGGTGAATGGAGATATACAGATGTGTGGTGAATGGAGAGATACAGGTCTGGTGAATGGAGAGATACAGATGTGTGGTGAATGGAGATATACAGGTGTGTGGTGAGTGTAGAGATACAGGTGTGTGATGAATGGAGAGATACAGATGTGTGGTGAATGGAGAGATACAGGTCTGGTGAATGGAGATATACAGATGTTTGGTGAATGGAGAGATACAGGTGTGTGGTGAATGGAGACATACAGGTCTGGTGAATGGAGATATACAGGTGTGTGGTGAATGGAGAGATACAGATGTGAGGTGAATGGAGAGATACAGGTGTGTGGTGAATGGAGAGATACAGGTGTGTGGTGAATGGAGAGATACAGGTGTGTGGTGAATGGAGAGATACAGTTCTGGTGAATGGAGAGATACAGATGTGTGGTGAATGGAGAGATACATGTGTGTGTTGAATGGAGAGATACAGGTGTGTAGTGAATGGAGAGATACAGGTATGTGGTGAATGGAGAGATACAGATGTGTGGTGAATGGAGAGATACAGGTGTGTGGTGAATGGAGAGATACAGGTCTGGTGAATGGAGAGATACAGATGTGTGGTGAATCGAGAGATACTGGTGTGTTGTTAATGGAGAGATACAGGTGTGTGTTGAATGGAGAGATACAGGTGTGTGGAGAATGGAGAGATACAGGTATGTGGAGAATTGAGACATACAGGTGTGTGGTGAATTTAGGCACAGTTGTGTAGTGAATGGAGACATACAGGTGTGGTGAATGGAGAGATACAGGTGTGTGGTGAATGGAGACATACAGGTCTGGTGAATGGAGAGATACAGGTGTGTGGTGAATGGAGAGATACAGGTATGTGGAGAATTGAGACATACAGGTGTGTGGTGAATTTAGGCACAGTTGTGTAGTGAATGGAGACATACAGGTGTGGTGAATGGAGAGATACAGGTCTGGTGAATGGAGAGATACAGGTATGTGGTGAATGGCGAGATACAGGTCTATGGTGAATGGCGAGATATAGGTCTATGGTGAATGGAGAGATACAGGTGTGTGGTGAATGGAGAGATACAGGTCTGGTGAATGGAGAGATACAGGTGTGTAGTGAATGGAGAGATACAGGTATGTGGAGAATTGAGACATACAGGTGTGTGGTGAATTTAGGCACAGTTGTGTAGTGAATGGAGACATACAGGTGTGGTGAATGGAGAGATACAGGTCTGGTGAATGGAGAGATACAGGTGTGTGGTGAATGGAGATATACAGGTCTGGAGAATGGAGAGATACAGGTGTGTAGTGAATGGAGACATACAGGTGTGGTGAATGGAGAGATACAGGTGTGTGGTGAATGGAGAGATACAGGTATGTGGAGAATTGAGACATACAGGTGTGGTGAATGGAGAGATACAGGTGTGTAGTGAATGGAGAGATACAGATGTGTGGTGAATGGAGAGATACAGATGTGTGGTGAATGGAGACATACAGGTGTGTGGTGAATGGAGAGATACAGGTATGTGGAGAATTTAGGCACAGTTGTGTAGTGAATGGAGACATACAGGTGTGGTGAATAGTGAGATACAGGTCTGGTGAATGGAGAGATACAAGTGTGAGACATAAATGGACAGGTATAAGTGGAGCCATGACTGTCCAGTCATGGCCTTCCACTTATACCCCTCATACGAGGGGTAAGTATGTGAGATAGAGGGAGATGTAAAAGTTTGTGCCACATCAAGAGGTACATATGTGAATGTATAAAGACATACTTCTGTGGTACACATGTGAGAAGAATGGAGAGGTACACGTATGAGCGGAATGGAAAGGTACAGGTGTAAGATAAATGGACAGGTACAGACATGAGATGAATAGTGTGAGATGGAGAAGTATAGGTTTGAAATACACAGAGAATTACAAGTATAGTATGAATGGAGAGATACAGGAATGGTATGAGACAGGTACAGGCATGGAGAGCTACTGGTATGAGATGAATGTAATAGTACAGGTATGATATAAATAGAGAGTTATAAGTGTGTAAGATGAAAAGACCGGTACAGAAGTGGAAGATAACTGGAGATGTAAGGTACAGAAGTGGGAGATAACTTGACAGGTACAGAGGTGTGAGATAACTGGAGAGGTACAGAAGTGTGAGATGATTGGACAAGAACAGAGGTGTGAGATAACTTGACAAGTACAGAAGTGTGAGATGAATGGACAAGTACAGAGGTGTGAGATGATTGGACAAGTACAGAGGTGTGAGATTACTGGACGGGTACAGAGGTGTGAGATGATTGGACAAGTACAGAGGTGTGAGATGATTGGACAGGTACAGAAGTGTGAGATGATTGGACAGGTACAGAAGTGTGAGATAACTGGACCAGTACAGAAGTGTGAGATGATTGGACAAGTACAGAGGTGTGAGATGATTGGACAAGTACAGAGGTGTGAGATTACTGGACGGGTACAGAGGTGTGAGATGATTAGACAAGTACAGAGGTGTGAGATGATTGGACAGGTACAGAAGTGTGAGATGATTGGACAGGTACAGAAGTGTAAGATAACTGGACCGGTACAGAAGTGTGAGATGATTGGACAGGTACAGAAGCTTGAGATGATTGGACAGGTACAGAAGTGTGAGATGATTGGACAAGTACAGAAGTGTGAGATGACTGGACAGGTACAGAATTGTGAGATGATTGGACAGGTACAGAAGTGTGAGATGATTGGACAGGTACAGAAGTGTGAGATAACTGGACAGGTACAGAAGTGTGAGATGATTGGACAGGTACAGAAGTGTGAGATGATTGGACAGGTACAGAAGTGTGAGATGATTGGACAGGTACAGAAGTGTGAGATGATTGGACAGGTACAGAAGTTAGAGATAACTGGATCGGTATAGAAGTGTGAGATGATTGGACAAGTACAGAAGTGTGAGATGACTGGACAGGTACAGAGTTGAGGTGAATGGAATGGCATGGGTGTCAGATAAGTGAAGAGTGTGTTTTGAGGAGATTTCCATTAAACATATACCCCCTAGTCATCAGTAAAATGATTTTCCCATAAATAATGACAGGTTTAGTTTGGGAGAATGTTTGTACAGTATATAAAGTGGGTGTATTGGCTGATTGTGAACTATGCATCAGTCAGGAGTTGTTTGGTTTTTGGCAAGCGACAAATGAGATATAAACGATAACATTAGAGAGGGGAAATGAAGGTAGAATAAGTGCAGGAATAAAATTGGGATGATGATCATAATGAGAGACGAGTCTTCACAAGACTGACAGCTGCTGCACCCCCCCCCCCCCCCCCGCCCCCTTCATCCTCGTTAAGGCTTCTGACTAATTAATCTTCTCAAATTACAGCATGATTAATTAGACGTTGGTTACCATGGAAAAATGAGCAGAGCAATTCAGGCCTCTGGAAGGGGAAGGGTTAAAAGAGCACCCCCCCCTCTCGGGAGAGATGCCCTGCAGTTGGAGATGCTGGGGGGCAATTACCTTCAATAGGAAGCAATGGGTGACTCTGAAGGGAGCGATACTCTGCAGATTTATAGATGGCGGAAATGTGAAACATTCTGCAGAGAGATGGGTGAGCTTGAAAAAGAAATTGCCACAATTTAACCCAAAAATATCCCCGGGTCAGCCGAGAGATACCCAGCTGCCACCAGCGTTACCGGGGCAGGCCAGTAAGTCTTCCTGATATGCACAGGGGTGAGATTGGTGCTTTCAGATCCTCTAATTAGTGGGAAAGAATTTTTAAAAATGTTAAAAACAGATAACGATAACATTTATTTTAAAAAATAATTAAATATGCAAAGACCTTTAGACATTATTGATTTCAATCCGCTACGGACACCCTGAGATGGTGACAACAAAACAGGCATTGCGGAAGTAGCAGTAGCGCAAATAATTGCAGGCGTGATTATCGCGGTCTATACCAGCGTTACTGCGTCATGTATATGGCGGAAACTATCAGTTTTGCTGGGAGAAGGGATTGTCAGGCCCTTAGCAGGAGACACCCTGAGAATATGGAGATAGCTTAGAACTGTCTGCAGCTAAACATACACATGTAAACCTCTGGAAACAGCTCTCTACAGCACAGGATATAATACTAGCGGCCGGGGAAGATAATAATATCTTATTACAAGTAAGTGAAATATTATTTTAGTACATAACCTTGAAGATATTATGAATTGCTTATTCTACAAGGTACAGATTAAGGCCATTTCTTTTAGGCAATTGATGTGATGGAACGTACATGCCATAGCTCACCAATCGCACTGTTCACGCCTATAGGCACCGACCTATCATTAAATGCAATGGAAAAAGACAGATATTAAAAGTAACTCTATCAGGATGAGCACTAATATCTCAACATAGAGCCCAGCCAGAAGAGGAAATAATATATTACTATAGAGCTCCGTCAGGAGAGGGAATAATATATTAATATAGAGCTCCGTCAGGAGAGGAAATAATATATTACTATAGAGCTCAGTCAGGAAGGGGAATTATATATTACTATAGTGCTATGTCAGGAGAGGGAATAATATATTACTTTAGAGCTCCGTCAGCAGAGGGAATAATATATTACTATAGAGCTTTGACAGGAGAGGGAGTATTATATTACTATAGAGCTCAGTCAGGAAGGGGAATTATATATTACTATAGTGCTATGTCAGGAGAGGGAATAATATATTACTTTAGAGCTCCGTCAGCAGAGGGAATAATATATTATTATAGAGCTCCGACAGGAGAAAGAATAATATATTACTATAGAGCTCCGTCAGGAGAGGGAATAATATATTACTATAGAGCTCCGTCAGGAGAGGGAATAATATATTACTATAGAGTTCTGTTAGAAGAGGGAATAATATATTACTATAGAGCTCAGTCAGGAAGGGGAATAATATATTACTATAGAGCTCTGTCAGCAGAGGGAATAATATATTACTATAGAGCTCTGTCAGCAGAGGGAATAATATATTACTATAGAGTTCTGTCAGGAGAGGAAATAATATATTACTATAGAGCTTCGTCAGCAGAGGGAATAATATATTACTATAGAGCTTTGACAGGAGAGGGAGTATTATATTACTATAGAGCTCAGTCAGGAAGGGGAATAATATAGTACTATAGTGCTATGTCAGGAAAGGGAATAACATATTACTATAGAGCTCCGTCAAGAGAGGGAATAATATAATTCTATAGAGCTTCGTCAGGAGAGGGAATAATATATTACTATAGAGCTCTGTCAGGAGAGGGAATAATATATTACTATAGAGCTCCGTCAGGAGAGGGAATAATATATTACTATAGAGCTTTGACAGGAGAGGGAGTATTATATTACTATAGAGCTCAGTCAGGAAGGGGAATAATATATTACAATAGTGCTATGTCAGGAGAGGGAATAACATATTACTATAGAGCTTTGACAGGACAGGGAATATTATATTACTATAGAGCTCAGTCAGGAAGGGGGATAATATATTACCATAGAGCTCTGTCAGGAGAGGAAATAATATATTACTATAGAGTTTTGACAGTACAGGGAGTATTATATTACTATAGAGCTTTGATAGGACAGGGAAAAATATATTACTATAGAGCTTCGTCAGGAGAGGGAATAATATATTACTATAGAGCTTTTACAGGAGAGGGAGTATTATATGACTATAGAGCTCAGTCAGGAAGGGGAATAATATATTACTATAGTGCTATGTCAGGAGAGGGCATAACATATTACTATAGAGCTCCATCAAGAGAGGGAATAATATAATTCTATAGAGCTTTGACAGGAGAGGAAATAATATATTACTATAGTTCTCCGTCAGGAGAGGGAATAATATAATACTATAGAGCTCCGTCAGGAGAGGGAATAATATATTACTATAGAGCTCTGTCAGGAGAGGGAATAATATATTACTATAGAGCTCCGTCAGGGGAGAGAATAATATTTTACTATAGAGCTCCGTCAGAAGAGGGAATAATATATTACTATAGAGCTCCATCTGGAGAGGGAATAATATATTACTAAAGAGCTCCGTCAGGAGAAGGAATAATATATTACTACAGTTCTCCGTCAGGAGAGGGAATAATATAATTCTATAGCGCTTCGTCAGCAGAGGGAATAATATATTACTTTAGAGGTTTGTCAGGAGAGGGAATAATATATTACTATAGAACTCTGTCAGGAGAGGGAATAATATATTACTATAGAGCTCCATCAGGAGAGAGAGTAATATATTACTATAGAGCTCCGTCAGCAGAGGGAATAATATAATACTATAGAGCTCCATCAGGAGAGGGAATTATATAATACTATAGAGCTCCGTCAAGAGAGGGAATAATATATTACTATAGAGCTCCAGCAGCAGAGGGAATAATATATTACTATAGTGCTCCGTCAGCAGAGGGAATAATATATTACTATAGAGCTCCGTCAGGGAAGGAAATAATATATTTCTAAAGAGCTCCGTCAACAGAGGGAATAATATATTACTATAGAGCTCCGACAGGAGAGGGAGTAATATTTTACTATAGAGCTCCGT
The DNA here is from genome assembly GCF_038048845.1 of Mixophyes fleayi. Classification (NCBI taxonomy): domain Eukaryota; kingdom Metazoa; phylum Chordata; class Amphibia; order Anura; family Limnodynastidae; genus Mixophyes; species Mixophyes fleayi. Next base: position 3,421,507 of record NC_134405.1, read on the forward strand.
CAGGAGTAGGAATAATATATTACTATAGAGCTCCGTCAGGAGAGGGAATAATATATTACTATAGAGCTCCATCCGGGGAGGGAATAATATATTACTATAGAGCTCTGTCAGGAGAGGGAACAATACATTACTATAGAGCTCCGTCAGCAGAGGGAAAAATATATTACAATAGAGCTCCGTCAGGAGAGGGAATAATATATTACTATAGAGCTCCATCCGGGGAGGGAATAATATATTACTATGGAGCTCCGTCAGGAGAGGAAATAATATATTACTATGGAGCTCCGTCAGGAGAGGGAATAATACATTACTATAGAGCTCCGTTAGCAGAGGGAAAAATATATTACTATAGAGCTCCGACAGGAGTAGGAATAATATATTACTATAGACCTCCATCCGGGGAGGGAATAATATATTACTATAGAGCTCCGTCAGCAGAGGGAATAATATATTACTATAGAGCTCCGTCAGGAAAGGGAATAATATTTTACTAAAGAGCTCTGTCAGGAGAAGGAATAATATATTACTACAGTTCTCCGTCAGGAGAGGGAATAATATAATTCTATAGCGCTTCGTCAGCAGAGGGAATAATATATTACTTTAGAGGTTTGTCAGGAGAGGGAATAATATATTACTATAGAACTCTGTCAGGAGAGGGAATAATATATTACTATAGAGCTCCATCAGGAGAGAGAGTAATATATTACTATAGAGCTCCGTCAGCAGATGGAATAATATAATACTATAGAGCTCCATCAGGAGAGGGAATTATATAATACTATAGAGCTCCGTCAAGAGAGGGAATAATATATTACTATAGAGCTCCAGCAGCAGAGGGAATAATATATTACTATAGTGCTCCGTCAGCAGAGGGAATAATATATTACTATAGAGCTCCGTCAGGGAAGGGAATAATATATTTCTAAAGAGCTCCGTCAACAGAGGGAATAATATATTACTATAGAGCTCCGACAGGAGAGGGAGTAATATTTTACTATAGAGCTCCATCAGCAGTAGGAATAATATATTACTAAGGAGCTCCGTCAGGAGAGGGAGTAATATATTACTATAGAGCTTCGTCAGGAAAGGGAATAATATATTACTATAGAGCTCTATCCGGGGAGGGAATAATATATTACTATAGAGTTCCATCTGGAGAGGGAATAACATATTACTATAGAGCTCCATCAGGAAAGGGAATAATATATTACTACAGAGCTCTGTCAGAAGAGGGAATAATACATTACTACAGAACTCCGTCAGGAGAGGGAATAATATAATAATATAGAGCTCCGACAGGAGAGGGAGTAATATTTTACTATAGAGCTCCGTCAGGAGTAGGAATAATATATTACTATAGAGCTCCGTCAGGAGAGGGAATAATATATTACTATAGAGCTCCATCCGGGGAGGGAATAATATATTACTATGGAGCTCCGTCAGGAGAGGAAATAATATATTACTATGGAGCTCCGTCAGGAGAGGGAATAATACATTACTATAGAGCTCCGTTAGCAGAGGGAAAAATATATTACTATAGAGCTCCGACAGGAGTAGGAATAATATATTACTATAGACCTCCATCCGGGGAGGGAATAATATATTACTATAGAGCTCCGTCAGGAAAGGGAATAATATTTTACTAAAGAGCTCTGTCAGGAGAGGGAATAATATAATACTGTAAAGCTCCATCCAGGGAGGGAATAATATATTACTATAGAGCTCCATCCGGGGAGGGAATAATATATTACTATAGAGCTCCATCAGGAGTAGGAATAATATATTACTATATAGTTCTGTCTTGAGAGGGAATAATATAATAATATAGAGCCCCGTCAGGAGAGGGAATAATATATTACTATAGAGCTCCATCCGGTGAAGGAATAATATATTACTATAGAGCTCCGTCAGGAGAGGGAATAATATAATACTATAGAGCTCCGTCAGGAGAGGGAATAATATATTACTATAGAGCTCCATCAGGAGTAGGAATATTATATTACTATAGAGTTCCATCTGGAGAGGGAATAACATATTACTATAGAGCTCCGTCAGGAGAGGGAATAATATAATACTATAGAGCCCCGTCAGGAGTAGGAATTATATAATACAATAGAGCCCCGTTAGGAGAGGGAGTAATATATTACTATAGTGCTCTGTCAGGAGTAGGAATAATATATTACTATAGAGTTCCGTCTGGAAAGGGAATAATATATTGCTATAGTGCTCCGTTAGGAGAGGGAATATTATTACTACAGGTACAACCAAAGTTTGATGAATTTCTATTGAGTTTGTGACTCTCTGAAGTTTGTTTTCCCCCACCTTGCAGATATCCGGGACAGCGGGAAGAAGCCGGTCATGCTGTTTATCCATGGCGGATCTTACATGGAGGGTACTGGGAATATGTTTGATGGTACTGTCCTGGCAGCCTATGGCAATGTCATTGTGGTGACTATGAACTACAGACTGGGAGTTCTTGGTATGTCAATGTTGTGTGTAGAAGTCTTCTCCATTATTCTCTATAATTTACCATTTCCCCTGGCGCAAAGTTGTATGTAAGTTGTATTTTTGAGTTGTATGCATCTGGAGATACATCCAACTCAACATATACACGTTAGTACGTCTTTTTCTATGTTCGTTCAGTGTTTAACCGCATTCTACTCTCAATGTGGCAAAAAGTGTGGAAGGTTTGAAGCTTAAAATGGACAATTAACATTAACATAACATTTTCAATGCATGTCAAGCTTGTTCCTTAGAGAGCATTTTGGAAACTGAAGTATATTTTAATCAATGGTATGACTGCCACGTACAACAGTTCTGGTAGCTTACTGGGAGCACTGTTGTGTCCTTTCAATGGACAATCTGATCAATCAATGTACTGCAACACTAAAGCCGTTGACCTCTGTTGTTGAGCTCATGCTATCTTGAGGAGTGTTCCGAAAATGGAAGCCGTATCATTCTAACAAAATTAATTTCTTGTCTCTAATCTCTAAGGCTTCATGAGTACTGGTGATCAAGCAGCAAAAGGTAATTACGGGCTTTTGGACCAGATTCAAGCTTTACGCTGGCTTGAGGAGAACATTGGACACTTTGGAGGAGATCCCGAGAGAATCACCATATTCGGGTCAGGGGCCGGAGCATCGTGTGTCAGCCTTCTCATTCTCTCCCACCACTCTGAAGGTCAGACCCCTCCTTAATAGTCATCAGCACCTAAATCTACCCCACGTAGTCCCTCTAAAATGGTTCCTGCACCTACCCTTTTTCTGTAACCTTTCTCTATAACTGCTTTCATTTCTTTCGACGAGACTATCAGGTATATGTATTTGTGGTGTACTATTAACATACTGTTAGGAACCCCTCCAGTCGGTACAACACCACCCGGAATCTACTCTGCCAGTCAGGTGTTCACTGGAGCCCCTAGTGGTGGGGACAGACTGGGCTGCAGACTGACAGAGGGTCGTGAAGTGTGTACCGGCTGGGGAGAACCCAGGTAAACGAAGTGAAGTCCAAGCAAAGGTCAAGGGCCGGCAGCAGATAGCAATTCCAATAAACAGGCCAAGGTCAAGGGTCACGAGCAGACAGGAAGGTCGGTAAACACGCCAGAGGTCAGGGTCACGAGATACACAGGCAAGATCCAAATCCAGGCAAAGGGTCATACACGGGTAATCAGCAGAATATTCAACGGGCAGGAAAAAGGCACAGAGCAGGTCAGCAGACTGGCAACAGAAGCTATAACCGGCAGTGAGGCTGCAGACCTCACTGCCTTAAATACATGGTTAGACCAATCAGAGCCTAGCTCTGTAATTACCCACAGGGCCATGTTAATTAATTTAATAAAAGCCAAATAGCCTCCAGTCTATTAGATAACCCTGCGCACGCGCCCGGCTGTCCCCTGTTGCCGGGAAGCAGCGCTACACTGTGAGGCGTCCGGCCGTTGCCTTGGCAACGGTCGGGTGCTGGGTGGAAGTGACGTCCCGGTCGTCAAGGTGACGGCCGGGACGCCGGGGAACACAGTAAGTGAGCCGTGGCGGCTGTGAGTACCGCCGCGGCTCGTGACAGTACACCCCCCCTTGAGGAGGGGTTAAGGAACCCCGACAGCCAGGTTTCTTCGGAAATTTCTTGAAGAATTCCTTCAAATGTCTTGAAGCATGGAGTCGTTTTCGCGGGACCCAGGACTGCTCCTCTAACCCGTGATTCCTCCACTGCACTAGGAAGTGCACCTGACCCTGCACTTCTTTAGAATCAAGGATCTTCTGGATAACGTATTTTTGTGGTTTGTTCGTAGTTCTCACAGGCAAACTTGAAGGCTGGGTTTGATTAGGATATAGTACAGGCTTCAATAGAGAACAATGAAATGTGTTGGGGATTCTCAACGACCCAGGAATTTTTAACCTAAATGCAACAGAAATTAACCTGCTTGATAATAAGAAACGGACCGATGAACTTAGGGCCCAACTTCTTGTAAGGCTGTCTGAGCCTAATATTTTTTGTAGAAAACAATACTTTCTGGCCCACCTTGAGGGAGCAGGTGGTACGGTGGCGGTCCGAATTTTTTTTTTGCAACAAATGAGGCCTGTCTCAATGATGACTGCACTTTTCTCCAGATAACTCTGAGATCCCTGGCAGTGGAGCGAATCTGCGGAATACCAGCGGACTTGAGTGAGTACAAGGAATTAGATCTGGGGTGAAAACCAAAATTGCAGTAAAACGGAGAGGTTTTTGTAGATGAGTGACATGAATTATTATAAGCAAATTCTGCCCAGGGTAACAAGGAGGACCAGTTATCATGGAATTCCGACGTGTAGCATCGTTAAAATTGTTCTAAGGATTGGTTAACTCTTTCAGTTTGCCCATTTGACTGAGGGTGGTATGCGGATGACAAACTGATCTTGATTCCGAGAAGGGTACAGAAGGATTTCCAGAATTGTGCTATGAACTGGGAACCACGATCGGAGACGATGTCGGTAGGCAGTCCATGGAGATGGAAAATATGTTGGATGAATAAGACGGCCAAATCTCAAGCAGTAGGAAGTCTGGTTAGCGGTATGAAGTGTGACATTTTGCTGAACCGGTCTACCACGACCCAAATGGTATTGTGTCCTGCAGAGGGTGGCAGATCGACTATAAAGTCCATGGACAAGTGTGTCCAAGGTTTTGCAGGAATGGCCAATGGAACCAAGTGACCTACTGGACGAATCCTGGGGATTTTATTCCTGGCACAAACCTCGCATGAGAGGACATGACTCTTGACGTCAGCAGATGGTGATGGCCACCAGACCGTACGGGAAAAGATTTCTAGCGTCTTCTGAATTCCAGGGTGTCCAGCAGTCCTACTATTATGCGCCTCTGCAAGAACCGTCTTCCTTAAATGGACTGGAACAAATAGACATCGCTCCGGAGTAATATCAGGGGCTAATCTCTGAAATCTCTGAAGTGTGATACTCAGGTCTTGGGTTAACCCAGCATGGATTATGGAAGGTGGAATAATAGGTTCTGGATTTGTAACTGGAATGTGGTGTGCCAAGAAGCTTCTGGACAGAGCATCTGCCCGGACATTTTTGGAACCTGGTCGGTAGGTGATCACGAAATTAAAACGGTTAAAGAATAACAACCAACGGGCCTGTCTGGGATTTAGGCGTTTGGCCGATTGAATATATTGTAAATTCTTGTGGTCTGTAATAACGGAGATCTGATGTGAAGCACCCTCCAGCCAATGCCGCCACTCCTCGAAGGCCCATTTGATTGCCAATAGTTCCCTATTACCGACATCGTAGTTGGCTTCTGCTGAAGAGAACTTACGGGAGAAATAGGCACATGGGTGTAGACGATGAGTATGAAGATCCTTCCTTGATAGGATAGCACTGGCATCGACGTCAGAGGCGTCGACCTCAAGAACAAATTCCTTAGCTGGATCCGGGTGTCTAAGGACCTGAGCGGACACAAAGGCTTTTTTCAAGCTTTCGAATGAGGCTACTGCTTGGGGCGACCAATTAGTTGGATCCATTCCTTTGCAAGTCAGGGCGACAATGGGAGCCACAATGTCAGCAAAGCCACACATTAACCTTCTGTAGTAGTTGGCGAAGCCCAGGAACCTCTGCACCGCCTTAAGATTGTTTGGTTGCACCCAATCCAAGATAGCCTGAACCTTAGTTGGATCCATGGAGAATCCCTCAGAAGAGATTACGTAACCCAAAAAGGATACCTTCTGCCCCTCGAACTCACACTTTTCTAGTTTGGCGTAAAGGTGGTTTTCTCGCAATTTCCGTAGAACCTGTTTGACGTGATCCTGATGTACGGATAAAGATTTAGAATAGATGAGGATATTATCTAATTGGACGACCACGAAACAATCAAGGAACTCCCTAAGAACTTCATTAATCAGGTCCTGGAATACTGCAGGTGCATTGCTAAGACCAAACGGCATGACCAGATACTCGTAGTGGCCAGAGTGTGTATTGAATGCCGTCTTCCATTCATCTCCTTCTTTGATACGGATGAGGTTATACGCTCCACGAAGATCGATTTTGGTGAAGACTGTAGCACCTCTTAGTTGATCAAATAATACGGAGATGAGAGGAAGGGGATAGGTGTTCTTGATTGTAATGATATTCAATCCCCGGTAGTCAATACAAGGTCTTAGTCCTCCGTCCTTTTTGGATACAAAGAAGCATCCCGCTCCTACTGGAGATTTAGATGGCCTGATGAAGCCTTTCTCCAGGTTTTCATCATTGTATTCCTGCATGGATTTGGTCTCTGGACCAGAGAGGGAGTACAAGCGTCCCTTGCGTAACTTGGACCGAGGAATAAGCTCGATGGCACAGTCGAAGTCACGGTGTGGTGGTAAAGTATCAGCAGCCTTTTTGGAGAACACATCCCAGAACTCATGATATTGTGAGGGAAGCTGCTCCGGAATAAACTGAATCACACGCAGAGGCAGTGTCAAGCAAGACTGTGTACAATAAGAGCTCCACTGGACAATTTCTCCTTTTATCCAATCCATGACAGGGTTATAACGGGAAAGCCAAGGGTGGCCCAGGATCAAAGGAACCGACGGACATTCGATAAGTAAGAAGATTATGGACTCTGAATGGAGAGCTCCAATGTTCAACTGTAGTAGCGGGGTCTCCCAGGTAATCTTGCCGCCAGGCAATGGACTCCCATCTAAGCCACATACAGTAATGGCAGATTTGAGCTTTACCATCGGAATTCCAGCAGAGCGGGCAAACCCGATGTTGAGGACGTTGCCTGCAGCTCCACTGTCAATGAAGGCCGACAGGTCCACAGAACCAGCACTGGACGTGAGCTGTGCAGGGATCAATACAGCATTTTTTGGGGAAACAATTTGCAGACCTAGATGAACTTTCCCCTCATTCCCTAGGCATGCTCTTTTCCTGGCTTATTAGGGCAGGAACGGGAGAAGTGGCCCTTAGTGCCACAATAGAGACATAGGCCTTGTGATCGCCTCCTGTCTCTTTCCTCAGGGGAGAGACGATACGCTCCTAACTGCATAGGCTCCTCACCATCCGCGGGAACAGGAATCAAGGCAGATGGAAGAGAAGTTGCTCCTTCTCAGACTTTCGCTCCTTAATTCTCCTGTCGATTTTAATGGCGAGGTGCATAAGATTCTCCAATGAGGTAGGAGACGGGTATTGCACCAAAGAATCTTTGATCTGTTCCGACAGGCCTAGGCGAAACTGACTGCGTAAGGCAGGGTCATTCCATCCACTGTCAGGTGACCATCTACGGAATACGGCGCAGTACTCCTTTGCCGACCGCCGACCTTGTTTCAAGGCCCGTAGATGAGCCTCAGCGGAGGCCATTCGATCCGGGTCATCATATAGTAGACCTAATGCCTCGAAGAAAGCGTCTACTGACTGCATGGCAGGACTGGTCTGCGGCAAGGAGAAGGCCCAGGACTGGGGGTCACCCTAAAGAGGGAAATGATAATTCCGACTTTTTGTTGTTCTGAACCAGAGGAGCGGGGTCTTAACCAAAAATAGAGCTTGCAGCTCTCCCTGAAATTCCGGAACAGGGATCTATTTCCGGAGAACCGGTCTGGCAGATTCATTTTAGGCTCACAGGTAGAATCTGGAGTGGAGTGTGAAGGTTTTGCAGCTTCTTCCTGAACGGACAAACGCTCAGACAATCCCTGGATCATTTGGTATAGGGACTCGATATGACCCGCTAGGGCTTGCACCGGAGACGGTGCGGTTCCGCTTCCATTATTATTATTATTATTATCATTTATTTGTTCCATCCATTACACCCTCGTCTCCGGTACGTGTGTTGGCCGGTTATAATGTTAGGAACCCCTCCAGTTGGTACAACACAACCCGAAATCTACTCTGCCAGTCAGGTGTTCACTGGAGCCCCTAGTGGTGGGGACAGACTGGGCTGCAGACTGACAGAGGGTCGTGAAGTGTGTACTGGCTGGGGAGAACCCAGGTAAACGAAGTGAAGTCCAAGCAAAGGTCAAGGGCCGGCAGCAGATAGCAATTCCAATAAACAGGCCGAGGTCAAGGGTCACGAGCAGATAGGAAGGTCGTTAAACACGCCAGAGGTCAGGGTCACGAGATACACAGGCAAGGTCCAAATCCAGGCAAAGGGTCATACGTGGGTAAGCATCAGAATATTCAACGGGCAGGAACAAGGCACAGGGCAGGTTAGCAGACTGGCAACAGAAGCTATAACCGGCAGTGAGGCTGCAGACCTCACTGCCTTAAATACATGGTTAGACCAATCAGAGCCTAGCTCTGTAATTACCCACAGGGCCCTGTTAATTAATTTAATAAAAGCCAAATAGCCTCCAGGCTATTAGATAACCCTGCGCACGCGCCCCGGCTGTCCCCTGTTGCCGGGACGCGGCGCTACACTGTGAGGCGTCCGGCCGTTGCCTTGGCAATGGTCGGGTGCTGGGCGGTAGTGGCCGGGGAACACAGTAAGCGAGCCGCGGCAGCTGTGAGTACCGACGCGGCTCCTGACACATACTTGTTTTTATGCTAATAATGTACAAAGGACATGAAGAAACTTTCATTAACCCGTTAGTTCGCTTTCCTATCACATAGATTTCAGTGATTGACTCTACACAAACTTGTCTTTAATAAACCAGCACCTAGAATAGCTTGTTTTACCTTGTAGTCAATATTGTTACATCTACAAATTCCCTGTTTGTAAATCTCTCTATGCTCTCTGTTATATAAAATCTCTTTTCATCACACCCTCAGGCCTTTTTCAGAAAGCCATCGCACAAAGTGGGACTGCGATCTCCAGCTGGTCTGTAAACTATGAACCTCTAAAGTACACCCGTCTTTTAGCGGCTAAAGTTGGTTGTGATTACCCAGATAATTCAGAGATGGTGAGCTGCCTCAGAAGAAAGCCCCACAGAGATCTCGTGGATCAGGATATCCAACCCGCCAGATACCACATTGCTTTTGGACCTGTTGTGGATGGTGATGTAGTCCCAGATGACCCTGAGATTTTAATGGAACAGGGAGAGTTTCTAAACTATGACATATTGATGGGAGTGAATCAAGGCGAGGGCCTCAAGTTTGTAGAAGACACTCTAGAGAGTGAGGATGGGATATCCGCCAGCTACTTTGATTTTACAGTGTCAAACTTCGTGGACAACCTCTACGGCTACCCAGAAGGAAAAGATGTCCTTCGTGAGACCATCAAGTTCATGTACACAGACTGGGCAGACCGTGACAATGGTGACATGAGAAGGAAGACTCTGCTGGCCCTTTTTACGGACCATCAATGGGTGGCACCAGCTGTGGCAACAGCTCGGTTTCATGCTGAATATGAATCGCCTGTATACTTCTATGCTTTTTACCACCGTTGCCAGGCAGAAGGAAGGCCTGAATGGGGAGAAGCTGCCCATGGGGATGAAGTGCCCTATGTCTTTGGTGTACCCATGGTGGGAGCCACAGACCTCTTCCCATGCAATTTCTCTAAAAATGATGTTATGCTAAGCGCTGTGGTCATGACTTACTGGACAAACTTTGCTAAAACTGGGTGAGTACTATATGGGAACTGTGCTTGTTATGACGATGTATTGCTGTCTTCCAGCATTGTCCTACAACTTACAAACAGTAGATAATCTTTTGCCTGTCACAGGCTATTTGTAACCTTTCCAGGCATACCCAGGAAAACTACACATTAAAATGTTATGTTATCTCCCTCCCCATCTATAACGTAATCTCTTCATCTCCTCAACACACTCTACCGTCTACTATTCTCTGTCATCCTCCACCACATCTACTCCTACATATCATCCACCCAGTAACTCACTCTTCTAATAGCACCCCTCTGTCGTTCCCCATTGTCTATCATCCCTATTACTCCATATCTCAACTCCTTACACTTCCAGTATCCCTTCTCTGTCATCCCACATTATACATATTTCTACACGTCCTTACCTCCCCAGTAACTCACTCTTCTAAGGCTAGGTACATACTACAGAAAAATTCTAACAATTAGCGATTTACTAACAACAGGAAAAATAGTCCCTATCAGCAGCCGATTCATTCATACATACACGTTTTACAAGATTTACCTTCAGATCTGTGCTCTTCATCTGTCACAACAATCTGCTGAAAAGATCAAGGGGTAGATGTATTAAACTGCGATCTGCAAATCTCCGATATTCGGTGACATTGACAGCTAAACTTAAAATGGCCACGTCTTTAAGGGCAAGTTTCGTAACTCTGTAAACTCTATGGAGATCCTGATCGTGAGTGCATACGCACTGCAGAATTGAAACGACATTGTACCATCACTGAACGAGATTTTCAAGTCAGTTTAAAAATTCTCGATCAACGATTTCTTGGCTTTGGAACGATAATCGTTCATCGTTCCAGGGTACACACTACTGGCCAATCAGTCGTTTATCGTCTGATTGGCCCGATAATTTGCTGAAAACACTGAAGTGTGTACCCAGCCTAATAGCTTCCATCTGTCATTTCCCATATATTGTCCTTATTACTGCACATTGGTCACACTTCTAGTATCACTTCTGTTTCCTCTATAACAGCTATTACTACATATCTTTATCTCTGAAACGTCTCACACTTCCAGTAGTCACTTTGTCATCTATTGTTTCTGTCGTATCACTAGCACCAGCTACAGGTCTGGTGTAAGTGCCGAGCGATAATGATGAGGGCTGCGTATACATGCTGGAACTTGTAAAAAGGCATTTAATGTATAGTAGATCTTAATAACATCATAATAAATGTTTTTGGAGTGAAAACTTTACTTTCTTTTTTTTTTTTTACAATTAACGATTTTGTCATTAATGACTAAGGGCCTGATTCATTAAGGAAAGTTAAGTAAAAAACTGAGTAAGTAGTATCCTGGACAAAACCAAGTTACAATGCAAGGGGTGCAAATTAGTTAGTTAAATAGCTAGTAAAATAATGTCTGTTTTTTCATGCACAGTCATGGCCAAAGGGTTTGAGAATGACACAACTATTGGTTTTCACAAAATTTGCTGCTTCAGTGTTTTTAGACCTTTTTGTCAGACGTTGCTATGGTATACTGAATTTTATACACAATTTTGCCTAAGAACACAGCCATGAATAAAGAATGATACCAAAATATTCTCCAAGAGCAACTTCTCCCAACCATTCAAGAACAGTTTGGTGAGGAACAATGCATTTTCCAGCATGATGGAGCACCTTGCCATTAGGCAAAAGTGAAAAGTGGCTCCGGGATCTTTGAAATTTTGGGTCCATGGCCAGGAAAGTCCCCAAACCTTAATCCCATTGAGAACTTGTGATCAGTCCTCAAGTGGGGGGTGGACAAACAAAAACCCACAAATTCTGACAAACTCCAAGCATTGATTAGGTAAGAATGGGCGGGCATCAGTCAGTATGTGGCCCAGAAGTTGATTGACAGCATGCCCGGGTGAACTGCAGAGGTCTTCAAAAAGACGGGTCAACACTGCAAATATTGACTCTTTGTATAAACTTAATGTAATTGTCAATAAAAAAGCCTTTGACACTTATGAAATACTTGTAATTATACTTCAGTATACCATAGCAACATCTGACAGAAAGGTCTAAGAACACCGAAGCAGCAAACTTTGTGAAAACTGATACTTGTGTCATTCTCAAAACTTTCGGCCATATCTGTAGTACACAAATACTTGATAGCTTATTTGTACCCTGAAATTTATAGCTGATATTTGTATGCTACATGAAAAACAGACTACTTACTCAATTTTTTACTTAACTTTCCTTAATGAATCAGGCCCTATATTATTAACAGATGACAATCATTTAATACTTTCATATTTTTTCTGTGCGTTCTTTTGGTACTTTATGTTCTACATATGTATTGGATGTATCCTGCAGTGTCTGTTATAGCAGAGCGCACCTAGACCCGTATTCATCACCAGACGTTCGTTTGTTTTGCGTGCCTTATTGAATTAGGCCCAGTATGTGCTCTATTTCTAATAATATACTGTGCTCCATATACCTTGTTACCATATCAATACTTTTATGTATGTATATATATATATTTCAACTAAAATGTTATGAATTACTCATTAAATTAAATAATTTCAGTCACCCCCTGATATTTCTAGAGATTTCACTTTCTTCACGTCTTTAATGTCCAATCCCCCTCACAGTGTTTTTATCCTGTTATGTGTGACAATACTACCTCTTGTATATCACCCTCTTTTATCCTCTCATCTTTTTTTGCAGGGATCCCAACCAGCCTGTCCCCCAAGATACCAAGTTCATCCATACTAAGCCCAACCGTTTTGAGGAGGTGGTATGGACAAAGTTTAACCCTAAAGAGAAACAGTATCTACATATTGGCCTAAAGCCTCGGGTCAGGGACAACTATCGAGCAAACAAGGTTGCGTTCTGGCTGGAATTAGTCCCTCATCTTCACAACCTCAATACTATCCAACACCCATCCACCACCACCAGATTACCCCCCTACAGCACCCGATGGCCAAGTGGTCCCAGGATAAACAGTGGGAGCACCACACGCCGCCCGCATTCCACCCTTCCTCCTGATGGGGAAGATGGAGATGACATGGGGGATCGGCCTCGATTCTCTCCCTTTCCTGGGGACTCCCGTGACTACTCGACTGAGCTAAGCGTGACAGTAGCAGTGGGGGCTTCACTCCTCTTTCTCAACATCTTGGCTTTTGCTGCTCTTTACTACAAAAGAGATAGACGTCATGAACTGCGGCAGAGGCGTCACAGTCCTGGGCGGGGAGGTGCCCCCGGCAATGACCTGGCACATCATGGACCAGAAGAAGAACTTATGTCCCTTCAGATCAAAAGAGGTGGGGGGGCCCCGGATCTTGAACCGCTGAGACCACATGATATACTGCGACCAGCTTGCCCTCCCGATTATACATTGGCATTGAGAAGGGCCCCTGAGGACGCTCCACTTCCGCCACCACCTCCACCTCCTGCCTCTGTTATGGCTCCAAGTACCATTTCGGGCCTGCCCTCATTACATCCTTTCAATACATTCCCCACCACAGCCCACAACAATACCCTTCCCCACCCGCACTCCACCACAAGGGTATAGTGGTACTAGCCATCTGTCCCTCTACACACATTGCCCCCATCTCCCCCTTCCTCTTATGGACAGCAACATTGGCTTTCTGGGTCTACAAAGCCTGAGCTGGATTTTGCCTTATGGCAGGGGATGGGGGTAGATAAAATGACTTGTTTATAATGAGGGGGCCAGAAAACAACTACCCACGCTCCCCATGCCCCTCCTTCTCCTCCTCAGGCTTCTTAACTGCTCCCAGTGATCGACTTTCAGGTGCGTGAAACCTGAACTGGAATTTCTGCCTACGTCATGGGGGAAACAGGGTCAAAAAAAAAGGAAGAAGGGCAGTTATTTAATGGGATGTAGGGGAAGTTAAAGTGTTTTGAACAAATAAATTATACCCCCTGTTTCTCTTTTTAGAAAGGGATGGGGGAGAGTGGATAAAGGAGGAAGAGAGGTCTAATTGATTAGGCCAAAGCCTCCAACGACTCACTTCTACACCTGCTTTATTTTTATTCATGGACAATGTTCATTTGATGGGGACTTTACACTGGGTGGAGGCGTCACAGATACCCTTAGTCTGGTGTGTTAAATGCACTGAATCATCAAGGACTAAACTGCTCCCCAACAGCTGAAATTACCATCCCAGTAAGAAGGGACATAAGAGCTGTCCCCTTAAATGGAGAAGGGGGCAGGGGGTGAATGTATAGGGGAGGGGGTGAATGCATGAGAGGCCAAACTAAGCCCCTCCCCCTTAAACACATACACACAGTGCCAATTATCCCCCACCACCTCTCTGACAAGGTGGCTGACTCATACGTAACAGGGGGTGTTCGAATGGTTAAAAATGTCTTGCCTCTCCACTGCCATAGTCCCCACGAACCCTCTGGGTGGAACAAGAGGGGATGGGAACTGTAAATGTGCCAAAATAATAGTGAGGGAGTTTCTAATGCATCAGATCTTTAATCTTTATTTTTCCTATATTAGGTTTATCATTTTCCCTCAAAACGTATGTGCTCCTATTTCTTTCTGATCCTTAAAGTCCTCTTCATGTCATTGCTTCCCCTCAATATCATCCTTTCCTGGACCCTGTTCCAACATCTGTCTCTCTGTCTGTTCGCCTCCCTTCCCCCTTTTTACCAATTCCTCCTTCTCAGAGGCTGGCTGTGCCCCACCCCTCCCACAGGGGTTAGCAATCAGAAGCACATAGAGATCCCGCTATCCTGCTGTGGACATGGGGCTGATTAATTACAAAGCAAAGACAGGGAAAATCCGGCACATATTGCCAGTCTTGGTTGTTTACAAGAAGATTAAATGGGAACGAGTGGACTAAACCTGGCAAAGCCTAACATTTATAGGGTAAGGCCTCAACCAAACACAAAAGTCCATACATTACGTCATCAGCAACATCCATCCTGAAGGGTTCCCGGAGTGTCTAACAAACAGAACCGCTATGTTATTGGGTCAGAGCAGGGACGGATCAGTGTGGATTCCACCATAGCAGAACTTACGGAAAGGACCAGGCAATGGCGCTCTAGCTTTCCAAGCCTCCGAGAGAGCAGAGTTGAGGCCTCTTCTGAGCACGCGTGGGTTCAACATGCGGGGTTGGCTGTGAATGTGTTGGACCCCATGCTCAGAAGAGGCATCCAATCTGCTCTTTTGGAAGCAGAGTGGGGGCCTTAGAGGGTGGAGCAACATAGCATTGCCAGGACCCATCTGGGCCTCCAGCCCCATATAGGCCGCACCCCTGCAGTGAAGGTAGTTCCACCATTGGTTCAGTGACTCCTACTTTGATGGGATAATAGTTTCTCACACACAGGATACCTATAAGTTATAGGGTCAGTGGATATAAGAAAATACTCTCTTATCCCATCAGAAAGGGATTTAAACTAACCCTATATTTTGTAAAACATCCTTAGTGTACCATGTGTAACAGGGTGGAAACAACGCGTTTTACAATAACATTTTTCTAGAAATTTGTTGGCTGCTGTCCAGTTTAATGTGAACGTTTTACCAGAAACTCCTCCCCCTCCCCCCCTCCCACTGACCTTAACAAGATTTATATGATATAGATTGTTCTATAATTAAAGGGAAATAAGGAATATATAAATATATATTTATGCACTGAATGGTGCATACACAGATATGTGTATATAAACACACACATAAATATATATATACATGAGGATGTGGTCCGTGACATTGTACTAGAAAGCAACATTATGTTTTCCTCTGGTTTAATTCCAGTTATTTTGGTCAGATTGGAAATCTCAGCAAGAGAACTGCTGGCAGTCCAATATCACCAAACAGTATAATGACACGGTTCAACATATATAAATATATGTGTGTAAATATACATTAAGTGAAGGCACGGGAGATGCCTTATTGCCTTTTCGGGTTCTGGCGCAAATTTGGTTAAATACTGGCACTTTTTTTTTTCATTTTCTTCTGTTTTTGGGATCTTGGACTGAAATAAAATGACAAATTTTGGTGACAAAATGGTTGGTTGATTGTTTATTCGGTGATATATAATTTGGGGTTTCTTGAAGGGACAAGACATGACCCTACATGAAGTGTTAAAGACAAGGATTGAGATATGTGCATGTTACTCTTTATTGGGATATAATTCTACGGCTGCTGACTATGAAGGGGATTCTCATGAAACGTAACCGACAGGAGCAATTTGAAGAAAATATGTTAATGCATAATAAGAGTGACATAGATTTGGGGAATCTGGGATAAAATGTAAATTTGGAAAAGCTGAGACCAGACACATATCAGAGACATAGGACAACTAGGACAATCATTGCAATTCATTTGGTGAAATTGGGAATATAGAGAAACAGGACTGAATGATTAGGATTGACTAATCAACATGTAACCTAAGGGGCCTCAAAGAATGGCACAGCTGTTAAAGTCCTATTATCACAGTCATGCCCATTTGGTGTTAGCTGAAGTGGGCGGGGCTTGATGGCATAATTTGCATGTTCCCACCCATCTTGCCTGCTCCCCTGAAATTCCCGTAGGTGTCATCCTTATATGGGAGTAATCTGGACATTTCATGACAGTAGGCAACTATCCTTGGAAAAAAAACATACTCACCAGGGACACCCTATCAGGACTTACATTGCTCACCTCTGTCCTCCCAGAGTGTAATACGGTTTCTGACTAAAGGGCGATACAGCTGATTAATTATGTAACAAGGGCTGTTTAGCCAATCTAACGGGGAAAGCATGGAGAACCAATATGGTGAGGAACATGGAGAACCAATATGATGAGAAACATGGATAACCAATATGGTGAGGAACATGGAGAACCAATATGGTGAGGAACATGGAGAACCAATATGGTGAGGAACATGGAGAACCAATATGGTGAGGAACATGGAGAACCAATATGTTAGACATACATAGATATCAAATGTTATTATCCAATATGAGGAGGCAGTAAGCTTTCCAGAAAGTGCCTTTTAATAGTGGTAAATCTCAACCAAATGATCCTCTCTGGCTTCCATTCCCGCCACAGCCATAGCTGGTACTCTACTAGTTATTTCGGTGAGACTGAAACTGATCATAGCCATCAAAGCTGGGTTTAGAATGTGGAATAACAAACCTCTGTTGTCCAGTTAAAGGGTTACCGCTATTACTTCCAGCAATGTAGGATTTACATTGGGGCTTATGCAACGATGGCCAATGAAGGAGATCCAACTTCCAACCATTCCCATAATGTTGAAGGATTAATCATCTGACCACATCACTTTCCACCGTTGCTCAGTAGTCCATTGCTTTTTGTACAATTGAATTCACAAATGTGTGACTTTTTGACTATAATATCCTACACTGTGGCGTCCTCGCTGGATGGTTTTTATTAAACTGGCTGCTCACACCACAGGCAGAAATTTGTCATCATCTGGTCTGCAGTTGCCGATCTGATTTGAGGTTTGAATTAATGCACAGCTATCTTGGTCCTGGAGTACGCTCTTCATTCCACCCACTGTTACCCTTTGCTGATGATCTTATCCCTCTGAGTTTCATGCTGTCATCATCATTGTTAATTTGTAAGGTGCTCCGGACATTCAGAGTTAGAGTTCTTATATAAAAACAGAACAAGTACATAAAAGGCTGACAAAAGGGGATGCAGACGTGAGACTAAAAATAAGAGGGCCATGCTCAGGAGAGCAGTGTAGGGGGAGGGGGAAATGTTGAGACAATAGGAGCTAGTGGGCATTGTCACAGCTATGGGGCAGAGTTCGTCTCACCAACCATGCAGAAACTAGGAGGACCCTAGAGAGTACCCCCAGTCACCCCAGCACAAGACTGCCACGTTACAAGCTCTTATGCACCCCTATTACTACTAAGATGTTGGATTATTCTGAATAAGGTCACACATAGAATCTACATCACATAAAAATTCAACATCTCAGGCTCTCTTACCACACAGACGAGGGAGCCTTACCATATATTTATAGGAAGGATGAATGCGGCAATTTCCTCCAACAGTCTATTCCTGATGCATTATGGTGGCACCTCCTAGTCTCTTCATTTGATAGTTTCTGTAGAGGTAATAACTTATGCTGTTATGCTAGGTACACAATACAGTGCCTTCAGCTGATAATTGGGTCAATTGGACGATAAACGACCGTTCTGCCCGATATCGCCTTAGTGTGTACAGTGAAACGATGACCAATGGTTGTTCCTAAAGCCACTGAAATCGTTGATCGAGATTTTCAAACCGACTTGAAAATCTAGTTCAGCGATGGAACGATGTTGTTACAATTCTGCAGTGTGTATGCACTCTACAGAACTGGAACGACAGATGAGGGTGGAGACAGGCACACATACCTTGGAATTTAGGCTGAGAGCATGGGAGCGGATCCCTGTTGAGTGATGGTCTAACAACCAGCCGATGGTTATGACAGATGAAGAACACAGATCTGAAAGTAATTGTCTTCAGTGTGTACACATGAATCGGCACGCTGACAGGGAGTTTTGTTTCCGTTTGTAAAACGCTAATTATTTATTTTTACTATAGTGTGTACCTAGCCTCATGTTTACAATCTCTGTACAAAATAAAAGCTGCTGTTCTCCGCCCTGGAATATGTCAACAATTGGGAGTGGGTCGTGGGTGGTGCAGCACTGCTTCCAGCATGCCCTTACAACAAGGATGCAGTTATTCTAAACATTACAGAGGATTAAATAGCACAGTGTTCATCAAGTTCACACAGATAGTCCAAGTTATATACCAGGGCAACATCTGAGGGGAACACAGGGGCACCTGGGATTGTTATAGACGGGGGTGAGGTTCCATTGGCTTAGTCCGTATGCCAAGTTGTTGAGAGACAACCTTCATCACAGGCATGGGGCTGAAGATGTCAAACACAGAGGGAATAGTATCAGTTGGGGATAGGACAAGTTATAGCAAAAAGATGGGTTTCGAGAGAAATTGAAAAATAGAAGGTTGGGGGAGAGTCTGGTCAGGTGGAGGAAAAAGTTACATAAATGAGGAGCAGCACAGGAGAAATTTTGGAGGCGAGTAAGAAGTGATTATCAGTGTGAAGAGGCGTAGATCAAAGAGGGCGAGACTATCTCATGATGACGTCAGAGATGTACCAAGCGGAGGAGTTGGTGAGGGCTTTGAAGTTGAGGGTCAGTAGCTTGAATTGAATTCTGGAGTCAATGCTGAGACAGTGTAGGGATTTTCAGAGAGGTGTAGTGATGTTGAGCCACAGGAGATGTATTTAATCTATGGCATTTAGGACGGATTTTAGAGAGAAAAGACAGGTGAGGGGTGGACCAGATAGCAGGAGGTTGTAGTAGTCAAGGCAGGAGATAATGAGAGAATACATAAGTATTTTGGTAATGTCGAGTTAGGGGTGAATTTTGCCAATGTGTAAAAGGAGGAGGCGAAAGACAGCGCAGGTGTCTTGATCTGTGGAGTGAAGCAGAGGGTGGAAATGAGAATGATACCAAGTCAGCAGATTAGTGGGGGGAGAGTGTGATGTTGTCAACAGTAACGGATATTAAAGGAGGGGTAGTGGCACTAGCAGATGATCAGCTCCAGCTCCATCATGGACATGTTACGCTTTAGGTAAGAGTGAGACAGCCAGGTGAAGATGGCAGAGATGTCATTGGACGTGTGATAGAAGAGAAGAAGAGGTCAGGGGAAGAGGAGTAGATTTGTATGTTGTCGACACAGAAGTAGTAATTGAGGCTGAAAGAGATATAAATTTATTGATAAAAGCAGTATAAAAGGATAAAAACTGTCTGAAAACAGAGCCTTGAGGAACCACTACTTGTATTGTAGTGTTAGCAGAACAGACACTGAAAGAGAAAGGTCGGAGGTGAACCAGGACAGGACAGTGCTGCAAAGGCCAAGGCAGTGAAAGGTGTTTGGGCGAAGAAGATGGTCGACTATATCAAAAGCGGCAGAAAGGTCAAAGAGGATGAGAAGTGACTCTTTGGGCTAGATTTACTAAGCTGCGGGTTTGAAAAAGTGGGGATGTTGTCTATAGCAACCAATCAGATTCTAGCTGTCATTTTGTAGAAGGTACTAAATAAATGATAGCTAGAATCTGATTGGTTGCTATAGGCAACATCCCCACTTTTTCAAACCCGCAGCTTAGTAAATCTAGCCCTTTGACTTAGTCATGGGTAGAAGATCAATCACTTTAGTGAGGGCAGGCTCAGTGGCACGTAGAGGGTGGAAGGCTGATTGCAAAGGGTTGAGAAGACAGTGAGAGGAGAGAAAGTCAGTCCGGAAGTTGTACAGAAGCCTCTAAAGTAATTTGGAAGAAAAGGGGAATTAATGAGGTGATTAATATACAGAAAATAACGTAGTAGTGTTTGCTTTTTTACTTAAATACACATGTCCTCTTGCTCTCTTTTGCTCTGCAGCAGCAGGAGTGATAGGAGCATGGAGGAGGAGGACTAAGCACAGCATAGGCTAATTCCTACACAGGGGAAGACCCATTGATGTCAGAGCAATTCAATTTCTTTATGATCTGTATCAAATCCCACCAGGGTATGTCCTAAAGATCTATAGCTGTCTGTAACGGAGAAATAAGCCTGTGATGCATCTGACTACATGCGAAGGCACACTGTCAGTTTCATGGTCTGCTGCTACAGTGACCTCTGGGTCTATGTTTAAACCCCTTTCTAACTGCCTGTTGTTAAAGCAAGTAAATACCACTAGCTTACCACAAATATGCTTCTCTGATATTCGCTAAACTGGTATTAACACCAGCGTATAGAAAGAGGTGGTCTTAGGATCCGGAAGAAAGATAAATGCAAGTGGACTCCATCCCTGGACTTGTAGGTTTGGAGAGTGTAGTGCCATCTGGTGATGCACAGTAGTCCCATCTGGTGATGCGCAGTAGTCCCATCTGGTGATGCACAGTAGTGCCATCTGGTGATGCACAGTAGAATATGATATCTTATTTTAGAGACCTTGCACCTCATATCCACTTCATGGTTCCCTAGAGACTACCATAATAAGCATTAATACTCATTTTACTGCCCGCTTCTGGACATCTGCACATCCGCCTCTATCTCTGCCCTATCATCTGCCGTCCTATGGGAGGACTGTGCTAATAACCAATGTTTGAGGCGTTATCTCAAGAAATTTGTCAATTTTCAACAACATGACTGAACTGGCCTGTTAACCAAAGCGGACTTTGCATACAAAGAAAAGCCCATTTTATGACGATTGCGGCTACCAGCCTAACCCATACCGTGCTCCACTCCTAGTTGCCAGCTACCGATGTAACGGAGCTTCACAGAAAACGCCAAGAAATATGGGCAGATCTGAACTCTCCAAGAGAAATAGAAGTTTCAGGTGGATACACATTGACAGCTTGCTAAATCATACACAGCAGGATACAAGTCCGACTGACCACTAAGAATCTTAGTCAGGGGCTTCCATCTAGCAAATTGTCACACTGGTTCAATGGACCATTCCACATAACCACCAGACCATCTCAGTATATAGTATTACAATTATGCATAGAAAATACATTGTTTTATTTCCAAGATCAGGGCTATCAAAGCCTGCTTGCAAGAATTGTAGTGAAATTTTGAACTTGGACTTGAAGGGTGGCAGGGCCCTGAAGAGGACGTCCCACTCCATTCTAACTAAAAGAGAAAACCAAGTCTTCCCCGGCCAGGTTCCTTCATTATGTTAACATCCTATGTTAAATGTTTCCAAGCTCTACACCCCACTTCTTGCAACCCAGCTTCACTACCCATTAATGCTTGGAGACATGAAGAATACATTGTAGAGAATATTAGACTGACGCTTACTTGCGTAAGCTCGTATGAGCAGGGCCCCCTCCCCTCCTGTCTCCATACCTGTTCTTCCGCTCCATCTTTACTGCATATGACTGTCCGGAGTTTCTGAAGTATTGGTACTTTTTGTTCATTGTTCTGTATGGTTTCACCCCGTATAGTCTACTGTTAGTACTGTGTGCGGCGCTGCGGATACCTTGTGGCGCCTAACAAATAAATGATAATAATAATAATAATACTTCATGGGCACCTTCAGTACCTTGTCAAGTGTAAAAGCTATGGGTTCCCAGGTTCATGGGATCCCACTGCCAATATCCAAGCTTGATCGATGCCCTTCATGCTTTTGCATTCTCCTAAACCGGAGCGTCTGTAAATCGTCTTGCGATGAGGGGGGTTACTGTTAGGGATGTGCACCGGCGACTTTTGGTGTCTCGTGTTTTGTGTTTTGGATTCGGATTTCCGCGATGTTTTGGGTTCGGATTTGTTTCGCAAAACACCTGCCGAAAGGTTTTGGTTCGGATTTAAGGTTTTGGATTCGGATTTTTTTTGAAAAAAGCATAAAAAGTTCAAAAATCAAGTTTTTGGGCTTATTTTCACTCCTACGCTATTATTAACCTCAAAAACATTCAATAACAATCATTTCCACTAATTTACTGTGTATTCTGAACACCTCACAATATAGTTATTAGTCCAAAACGTTGCAACGAGGTATCTTTCTGGACTGCGTAGTGGAGTGGTCCCCCCAATATAATAAGAAAACCATCAACTGGTCTTAATCGCACCAAAAAATGTACCTGGACTGCGTAGAGGAGTGGTCACCACAATATAATTTAAAAACCCTGAACTTGTATGAATCGCACCAATAAATGTATCTGGACTGCGTAGAGGAGTGGGTCACCACAATATAATAAGAAAACCATCAACTGGTCTTAATCGCACCAAAAAATGTACCTGGACTGCGTAGAGGAGTGGGTCACCACAATATAATTTAAAAACCCTGAACTTGTATGAATCGCACCAATAAATGTATCTGGACTGCG
Source organism: Mixophyes fleayi (assembly GCF_038048845.1). Classification (NCBI taxonomy): domain Eukaryota; kingdom Metazoa; phylum Chordata; class Amphibia; order Anura; family Limnodynastidae; genus Mixophyes; species Mixophyes fleayi. The sequence continues at coordinate 3,444,350 of NC_134405.1, forward strand.
TAGAGGAGTGGGTCACACACTATAATTAATAAAAAACCCTCCACGGGTCTGAATTTCCAAAAAAAGAAATTCTGGGCTGTGTAGTGGGGTGGCCCCGGTACTAAATTTGATACCTGGCCCACAATACCTCCTCCAAGTTCCAAGTGTAGTGTTTATAACATATTAACACTACACTAATTCTAGCACGTCAAACCCTCTTGTTTTAAATAATGACAGGGCATTTAACTTTTGATTAAATATTTTGAATTTGTTGACATTTTCTTTTACTTTTTGAACATGGAAAACGACTGTTGAATGGTCACATAATGCCAAAAAAATAGTTGCAAGATGGAATTGTCCTTGGGCCCTCCCACCCACCCTTATGTTGTTGAAATAGGACATGCACACTTTAACAAACCAATCATTTCAGCGACAGGGCCTACCAAACAACTGTGGCTGAAATGATTGGTTTGTTTGGGCCCCCACACCAAAATAACAATTCATCTCTCCCTGTACAAACTAAACAGGCTCTACTGAGGCAAGATGTCGTCCTAATCCTCATCCTCTGATTCCTCTCCCCCTACAGTGTGTACTTCCTCCTCCTCACACATTATCAATTCGTCCCCGCTGGACTCCACAACCACAGGTCCCTCTGTACTATCTGGAGAGCAGTGCTGTACTTCATTGAGGAATTGATTATTCATTTTTATAAACATCATTTTTTCAACGTTGTGAGGAAGCAACCTCCTTCGCCGCTCACTGACCAGGTTCCCCGCTGCACTAAAAACTCTTTCCGAGTACACACTGGAGGGGGGACAACTCAGGTAAAATAGAGCCAGTTTGTACAGGGGCTTCCAAACTGCCTTTCTTTCCTGCCAGTAACAATATGGACTGTCTGACATGTCTATTTGGATGGTGTCAGCAAAATAATCCTCCACCATTTTTTCAATTGTGACAGCATCCAATGCAGCGACAGTAGACATGTCTGCAATGGTTGGCAGGTCCTTCAGTCCGGACCAGATGTTATCAGCATCCCCGCCAGCGGCTCTTATAGGAAAACTGAGCTTTTTCCTCGCAGCCATAGATGTGGAAGAAAATGAGGGTGGAGCTGTTGGCATGTCACGGTCCTCTTCAGAGGACAATCTCCTGACCAGAAGGTCTTTGCACCGCTGTAGACTTGTGTCCGCCGGAAACAGAGACACAACAACATACGCTTTAAACCGAGGATCGAGCACGGTGGGCAGAATGTATTCCTCTGACTTTAAAAGAGTGACCACCCTCGGATCCTGGCAAAGCGTACGGAGGGCTTCATCCACAAGAGCTACATGCTTTGTTGGATCGCAATGCTTTACCAGCTCCTCCCTCACTTTCTCCAGCTGCTTCTGCAACAGCCTGATCAGGGGAATGACCTGACTCAAGCTGGCAGTGTCGGAACTGACTTCTCGTGTGGCAAGTTCAAACGGCTGGAGAACCTTGCACAACACGGAAATCATTCTCCAGTGCGCTTGACTCAGGCGCATCCCCACTCCTTTGCCTATGTCGTAGGTGGCTGTGTAGGCCTGAATGGCCTTTTGCTGCTCCTCCATCCTCTGCAGCATATAGAGGGTGGAGTTCCAGCGCGTCACAACCTCTTGTTTGAGGTGATGGCAGGGCAGGTTCATGCTTTTTTGATGTGCCTCTAGTCTGCGGTAGGCACTGGCTGAATGCCGAAAGTGTCCAGCAATTTTGCGCAAAACCGCAAGCATCTCCTGCACACCCGTCACTCTTGAGGTAATGCTGCACCACCAAAATAATGGTGTGTGCAAAACATGGGACGTGCTGGAAATTGCCCATATTTAATGCCCGCACAATGTTACTGGCATTGTCTGACACCACAAATCCCCATGAGAGTCTAAGTGGGGTAAGCCACTGGGAGATAATTTCCCTCAGTTTCTCTAATATGTTGTCAGCATTGTGCCTCTTATTAAAGCCTGTAATACACAATGTTGCCTGCCTTTGCACGAGCAGCCATTTTGTAGATGCTGCTACTGATGCAGCTGTTGCTGTTGCTGCGGAACGCGATGCATCTACCAAGTGGGCTGTCACAGTCATATAGTCCTTCGTTTGCCCAGAACCACTTGTCCACATGTCCGTGATTAAGTGGACAGTGGGTACAACCGCATTTTTCAGAGCACTGAGGACACTTGATCGTACTTCTCTGTACATTTTTGGTATCGCCTGCCTAGTGAAGTGGAATCTCGATGGGATTTGGTACCGGGGACACAATACCTCCATCAACCCTCTAAATCCCACTCCACTGATGGCGGACACCGGGCGCACGTCTAACACCAACATTGCAGTTACAGCCGCAGTTATACGCTTTGCAATAGGGTGACTACTATCGTATTTTGTGGTCATGGCAAATGACTGTTGGACGGTCAATTGTTTTGTGAAAGACTTAGCGGTCTTAGGACTTCCCCTCTGGGAAGATGACCGACTAACAGCAGCAGTGGCAGTAGTAGGCGTACCGCTGCAGGATTCCTCGGATGAATCCCATATTGGAGAGGACTCAGTCTGGCTGCTGACTTGGGCTGCAGGACTCAATCTGATGGAGATCGTGGAGGAAGTTGACGAGGAGGGTCTTGCTGGTGTGTATCCAACTGGACCACGGGATTTAGGTGTCCCTGTACCGATGACGGTCCTAGCCCCAGTTCCTGAACTAACCACTGAACTATGAAGGTTATTCAGGTGACGTATAAGGGAGGATGTCCCTAGGTGGGCAAGATCCTTACCCCTGCTTATTTGAGCTTTACATAAGCTACATATGGCCATACATTGGTTGTCCGGATTTGGATAAAAATAACTCCAGACCGAAGAGGTGCATTTTTTGGTCTTCTGACCAGGCATGACGATGGGCTTTTTCATCCCATGGACATCAGCTGTTTCCCCCCCCTGGTGCCTCATTTACAATAACCACATCACCATCCTCATCATCAAGTTCCTCCACAGCGCCAGCTACATCATCAATAGCCTCCTCCCGAGCCACCTCTTCCCGTACAGTGATGGGAAGGTCAGGCTTGACAACCACCAACACCCTTGGACTCGCCTTGGGGATTTGTGATAATTTCTCTTTAGAAGGCAGAGTTGTTTGCTGTTTTGTTGCTGACAGCATAACTCTCTTCAATTTTTTGTAGGGGGGGGGAGGAGGAGGAGAGCTAAGATCCTTGGGTGAAGATGGACCACTAGTCATGAACACGGGCCAGGGCCTAAGCCGTTCCTTGCCACTACGTGTCGTAAATGGCATATTGCCAACTTTACGTTTCTCCTCAGATGATTTTAAGTTTCTCTTTTTGCTTTTTTTTGAGAACTTGGGCTTTTTGGATTTTAAATGCCCTGTACTAGGAGATTGGGCATCGGGCTTAAAAGACGACGTTGATGGCATTTCATCGTCTATGTCATGACTAGTGGCAGCAGCTTCAGCATTAGGAGGAAGTGGGTCTGGATCTTTCCCTACTTTATCCTCCAAAATTTTGGTCTCCATTATATGTAGCACAAGATACTGCAGAATGTGTGAACCTGGTAATATTGCAGACAGTACCAATGGACTTATACTGCAGGATTGGTTTTGCAAATTTTGTTGTAATTAATTTTTTTTTTAATTATTTTTTTGTATTTTTTTTTATAACTTTTTTTTAATTTTTTAAACACTTGGGAATAATGGGGAAAAATAACTATGCCCTTAGAAGCACAGGACACAGGACCACTGGACCACTGGACCGAACAGGACACAGCAAAGGACCCAGCAGCACCACTGAACTCAAAATTGACAGAGCACAGCACACAGCACCACTGGACTGATACTGCAGAACACAGCACAGCACAGCACAACACAGAACTAAAACAGCACAGCACAGAACAAAACAGCACGGCACGAGATCTACCAGGACAGAGGACCACCTAACACACCCTCCCTCTACCCTGATCAATGCCCGAGTGAAGATGGCGGCGACTAGCGGGGAATTTATAGGATCCGAGTATCGCGAGATCCGACAGCGGGATTATGACTCAGAGCCTCGGTTTCAAGTTTTCATTTGGCGCCAATACCCGGTTCTGTCTCGGATCCGACTCGGATCGGAAAGGTTCGGGTGGGCTCGGATTTACAAAATCTCTAGTTACCGTCATGGTCTGCTGCTACTGTGACTTCTGGATCTATGGTTAATCCCCTTCTAATTGTCTACTGTATTAAAGAAATTAATACCACTGTCCGGCCAGGAAATATGAATCTTTGACATTTACAAAACTTGTATGGACACCGGTGAATACTCTTCGGATACAGAAGAAAGAAAAATGCATATGGACTCCTCGGGACAATTTAGACAACAATGTGTCTAATGGTGGCTGTTTAATGTAGCTCTTATTTTTTAGAACTTGGACATCATAAATATTGTTGGAGCATGCACAGTTCAGGCATCCATCCACTTCTTGTTCATAGCCAATTCCCTAAATTCTGGGGCATAAACTGATTATTTTGCTTATGTGCCTTTACATTCCTGCCTTTCTGACTCAATCGACATGTGCCGTCGCTATCTCCTTGGTGTGTACAAGTGCCTGCTTTAATTTTGACTCTTTGGCTACTCCCCAACCATTCCTCCAGTTTGCCATTTGGTCAAGAGCTGCTGAAAATCTTTCCTGACCCGCATCCACCAGCAGAAGTTTAGCAACAGTCTGTAAAACCAAAGCGAAAGCCCAAGGATGAATTCTTTATCAAGTGGTGTCTTTAAACTTTTCAGCACTTGTAGAAAACAATTTACCAGAGAGGATTTGGTCTAAGCCCAGTTTGAAACAGCAGAAAGGACGGTCACCGGGTACTTGAGTTTAGACATTTTTCTAGCCCTATTTGGAGGAAATCAGTTTCAGCCAGTGGCGGAATTACCGCCAATGCAGGGGTGCAGATGCCATGTGGTCTGGAGGTGGGAGTCACCAGTAATGCCAAGAACTCTGCAGTGTTCATCTAAACATGATTGGGGACCGGTAAGGGCCTTGGGAGGGTTGGCCCAGAGATGACACGTTCTGCCCTTGACCAGAAATAAAAGTTTGGACAATCTGGGTAATAGGTATTTGATGTAAATCATGCCAGATCCGTGGTCTGAGCAGTCAGGAAGAGGTCTCTGGTCTACATTATTATATTTCCAAGATCTAGGCCCAGTTTGCAAAGATTGTGTTGAAATATTGAACTTGGATTTAGAAGATGATGGGGAGGCCTTAAGAACACATCCTACTCCATTCTAACGGAGGTTCTCCCAGGCCACTGATTACCTTGGTCTTGTCGTCTCTGAGGACTATGGTATTTTGAGGGGGTATGAAAAAAGACAGATATAATAAACGGAAAGGCCACGGTCCAGATACTTCAGACTGATTTTAACGGCAGATCTTGAAGGATGTCGATGCTTTATCTCTATTTTTCTTATTTATTTAAATGTCAGCAATTTTGTTTCTTATGCAAACATGTTATTCTCTTTTACTGGCCAGAGTCATCTTCCTGTACATTGCAGCCATTAGTGGGTCTACTCTTCAACGTCAAATTTTGAATAATCCAATAATCCAATGAGTGGTGTTGGTCTGTAGGACTAATTTTATCTTCTGAGAGTTCTGGGAGTCAGTAACTCCAGTATTTGTAGGGTACCACAGAAATCAGTCTGCAGAGACCACAAACCAAGGGCTGCCAAGACAGAACTGGGGTGGGTACAAAACCTGATGGTTGCAGCTCTCACAACACCTGCAACTCCAGCTCAGCCACATTAAAGGTTGGGTGTGTGGACCAAGGGCTTTCTATTAGTCCACACAGACACACCACTCCTGGGGATATATGTACTAAACTGCGGGTTTGATAAAGTGGAGATGTTGCCTACAGCTACCAATCAGATTGTAGTTATCATTTATTTAGTGCATTCTGCAAAATGATAGCTAGAACCTGACTGGTTGCTATAGGCAACATCTCCACTTTTTCAAACCCGCCGTTTAGTAAATATACCCACTAGTGAGATTGTGCAGCATCCGTTTTTCCCTACCCTGTACAAGCAGCCTAGGGGGCTGTAACTAGGACAGTATCTGCCACGGCGGGGGAGCTTGGATGTAACTTTTATCCATACTATCCTCCACCCATTATTATATTTCCACTGCACGGCATATTATATTATGATACAGGATAGGTCACCTGTGGTTCAGTCTCTGTGAACACTGATGCACCACAATTCCCATGATGTTAAGTTAATCATTTTTTGCTTGTATTATAAATAGGGCCCAGAGAATAAGAAATGGAGTCCAGGGGGTATATTTACTAAACTGAGGGTTTGAACAAGTGGAGATGTTGCCTATTCCAACAAACTGTTTAGTAAATATCCCCCTGGGAGTTGTCTATTGTTGATGTCTCAGCTGGTCTTTATCTAAGGTGAGTTGAAGTATTGGGAGTAAGTCAGAGAATAGGAGTGGGACATTGTGTTGTTAATGGACCTGGCACTGGCTGTGTTTTGGTTTTTTTTTATTTGCAAAGGTATTGAGTATTTTGCCTGTGTAAAATAAAGCCCAAGAGACAGATACTACAACACAAGAAAAGGTAAAACAAAAAAGCGACTTGTATGTAAACAATTCAGGTTTCCATACATTTACAGTCAGGTATCAACAAAATAGCTGAAGGACAAAAACAATCTCGCCCCAGATAGAACATTTTCAAGCAAACCACCCGCAGGGACTAAATGTCCAAACATGAAGTTGCCATATGTACCATAGATTTACCACAGCTCTACATCCAGGAGATAAGGGCTATTTCCTCACCCAGCTAAAGGCCACATGCGGATTCTTTCAATTTCCAAAACTATACATGAAGCTGAGTTAGGCAGAGTTGTATTCTGGGGTATATCGTTTGGTATTAGCCAAGGATATGGAACTATAGTTTCTACAGTTATTTTAATTCATTAATTTTTATTAACTCAAAATACAGAATTTCGCACAATTTTATCCTTCAATATTGCATTAAATCCTCTGTGGAGGTAAAAAACGACAAGTCCTTAAACCAGTTGTAAAAACTTTGCCTGGAGACTTGGAGGCCACAGAATTTCTTCATCAAGAAAGGGTTTAATGAAGCAGATTCCTGGCATTGTGTGAGCGGAAGTGATAAGCGCTGGATCAGAATCAGCTGCATTACTGCCGTCATAGAGGGAAGAACAAAAATATCACATGAAGTTTATACAAGAGAAGAATCCATCTGAAGTAATATTATACTGGTCAGATTTCATCTATAAGGAATCTGCTCTAGGAATCTTTGTAAACAATAAATAATAAACAGTGCCAACCTCCCCCTCCCCCCGTAGCTCTACCGTCAAGGAATCCATCAAGGGTCTCATTACCCAACTGAAGAGTCCTCCGAGAGCACAAAGATTGACGATCCGAAGCGAGAGAATGCAACTGCCACATATGAGCCAGCTGACAATGGCTCTAGCTATATGAATTCCTCTCAGATGAGCTTTAAAACCACTCGGAGTGTGAAGCTGGAGATAATAATCTGCATTCATCGACTATAAAGTCAGTATATTAATTACTTAGGATATATTTCCTCCTCAATATATGGGACACAAAGAGCATCCATCAGTCATTGAACCTCCAGAGTCCAGGAATTTATCCCAGCACTAAACCACCGATGAAGAGACCTACTAACCTGTAATCTCACCATGAGACCAGCATAAAGTTAAGCCTACTACTACCATCAGGGGAAGGTTGACATTAGATTTTTATTTAATACAGGAGATCATAGGATATCATCAACCAGTTAATTTTATAGAACAGCTTTTCCTGGTTGAAATAAGAGGTCTTCTCTCTTCACCAGGTGGCTTTGACCTGTCCATGATAAACTAGCAGGATGTCTTAAGGTGAGTCCAAGTAAAACGCCCATTATTCCTGGTTATTCAAACTGATGCCAGATACAGGTATACACTATTATGAATATTTCATGAAGGAATGCTCGTAGACATTTTGGCTGATTTGACTCCACCAACGTACTAGAGCCTAAGCTAATTTCAGTTCTATTGCTGTGATTGGATTGGGAGATCTTGGAAAGACCTCTCATGAGAAGAGGGACCCACTGCACAGTAACAGCTGGGGAACATGTTTACCTATCTAGCTTCAATGTTGTTGGACATTTGTAGGGGTTTGAAATGACCTGTAAACTCTGTGATTTGGCCATGAGGGAATGGGTAAAACTATTGGTCACCAAGCTGCAAGGTCCTGCACTGGAGGCCTGTCATTGAATGGCCCCAGAGGACAGTGCAGCTATGTAGTAAAAGGGGCCTTCCTAAAAAGATATGGTAGTACCCCAGGCCTACAGGCAGCTATTTCGCAACTACAGTCATCTGCTCCTTATCGAGGAGAACCTAGGTGCCACCAACTGTAGGTGTCCCACAGTGAAGTTCATCAACTCCTTGCAGTAGTCCTTATTGAGGAACGGACACTCGTTTTCATGGCTGGTGCACACCAGAAGTGAAGAAATGGGTATGGGATCAGGAACCGGGTACATTGTAAGCAGATGCAGGTGCCAATCCATCAGCCAGCCCCAAAGGACTGTGCGAGGAAGAGAACAACCATCTACTGCTCACCACCCTCTTCCCCACCAAGCATGTGCCTACACACTAACAGTTTTCAAGGTACCACAACAAACAACAGCGCTGATAACGGATATACACAATCAATACATAACCAGTCCGTGTGGTACAGATGTTCGCAAACAATTTTTTAAAACAATTTATTAAAATAAATCATAAAATATGAAACACTGGCCAGTGAAATACAGCTGATCATATAAAAGGTCAGATAAACCGACTACATAGACCAACAGCGAAAGAAATGAACCAATTGATCGGTCACTCCTGGAGAGGTAACCAGCTGTGAATCTCACATGGAATCAATTCTAACGTCCAGTGACCCAGTATAAGGACATGAAGTGGAGTAGTAAGATGAGTGTGGCCACACGATCGATGAAGGATGATTGGCACCGTGATGGTGATGAACACCACTTCAATAATTCTTACACATATAGTGCGGAGGTAATTATGCCATAAATGCCTCAATGAAAAACAGCCACTCTTGGATGGGAATCAAAGTCGCTAACTGCTTGAGCAGAAAGCGCAATACAGACCTGGTCCGATACTCAGTCCCGTAATACAGTCTGTATGCGCACGCACCTCATACCCAGGAGAAAACTCCGTGACATCCGTATTGAATCTGCAGCTGAAAATAGCAATCCAAGTGGGGAATAGAGTAGCGGCTGACACGATCTTGGCACCAGATGAATAGCAATGATGTGGCTTGCAGAAGTGGCAACCTCCAAAACTCCACTAGGGATGTGTACTGGGTCATGGAACAGTGATATCCAGCGGCTCAGTGAGAATCCAAATCACCTGACGCGTTTCATCACCTGCCTGGTGATTTCTTCAGAGGAAGTGCTCTGTTGTACTCCAGTGCCTCTTTAAATATCCTTGATATAATTAATCAGTCTACAGCTGATTCACAACGGGCACTTTATACCTATATCATACTTGTAGTGGGATACAAAGATTCGGTTGGCTCAATTGCAGATATTGAAATTTCCTTATATACAAGGGAATACCGATTAATTATAATTCATATTGAGCAAAAACAGAACACTATTATAAAAACGTAACACATAAAAAACATTACATATATAGTGGTCATAATGATCGTACCGACCTCCCAACACGGAACATAATAGGTTAATTCAGGACTCATAGAAAAAACCTTAGGGGGGTATTCAATTGTTTCTTTTAACGCTCTAAAACAAAAAAAAAACGAGCGCTCTAAAAATATTACCGTTAATACGGTAATTACTCGCTAAATTTCATCTCGCAGCTCAGCTGCGAGATGAAATTCAGCGAGTAAACTACCGTATTAACGGTATTTACGCGCATATTACTGTATTAACGCTAATATTTTTAGAGCGCTCGTTTTTTTTTGTTTTAGCGCGTTAAAAGAAACAATTGAATACCCCCCTTAGAGTCCTAAATTCTCACACTGATACCTCAACTAAAAACATAGGTGCGAATGCAATAATGTACAAACACACACCTAAGTCAATCTACATACTAGAACACTATTGACCTAGTCAAAACTGGCAAAAATAATAAATACAAATATATAAAAAAAATATATTTTTTTTTTTTTTAAATTTAGGTAACCGCCCAAGTACCTATACAGGGTACTCAGGATACACATAAAGGAGTATAGGTATAAATATCAATCAAGAAAACTGGTAAGCCCTATGAATATCATATGTAGAGATCATAAATATACAGAAAAAGATCTATACAATCACATTAACCCCATCACTAGGATTTAGATAACATATGTACACCCAAGATAAATTCATAAATACTCATAGATGGACAATATAGCTTGAAGAGTCAGGATTAAGACAACACCTCATTGAGTTCAAGTGCTTCATTCAATCCTCTAGGGCTCAAGGCATCCAATTGATGGATCCAAAAGACCTCTTGTTTACATAGTCTTTTGAAACGATCCCCTCCTCTCGTGGTTTGTTTAACATGCTCTAGACCACATATGGATAAACCTTCTAATCTCCCATTATGAACCGCATTAAAGTGACGGGGAACACTATGATTGGTCTTCCTGTTTAGGATGTTCCTCCTATGTTCCAGAAACCTCAATTTCAGGGATCTGGTCGTTCTTCCAACATAGATGAGGTCACAACTACATTTTAATAAATAAATGACATAACACGTGCTACAGTTGATAAATCCCCTCACTCTAAAGTTTTTATCTGCATGGATGATCTCAGTCACCCTATTGCTGATAAAAGAACAAGTTAAACATCTATTTGAACCACATTTGAAACAGCCTTCTGTTTGTTTGGAAAGCCAACTACCTCTTGCGAATGTCAAATCCACCTTAGTCAGTGGATCCTGGACCAAACTGGGCGCTAATATGTTTTTAAGATTGTTGTTCCTCTTAAAAATAATCTTAGTGTTAGCAGTCGCGGCGGCCGCGGGCACTGCCGCGACTCTCACCTATTTCCTGCAGGCGTCCCGGTCGTCGCTATGGCAACTGGGACGTCACTTCCTGCTTTTACCCGACCGTTGCCAAGGGCAACGGTCGGACGCTATTTACAGGGGCGCTGCGTCCCGGCAGCTGGGAACAGCCGGGCGCATGCGCAGAAGCGCCCACAAGCCTGTGGGCTGATTAATATGGCAGGATTGAGCCTGCCCATGTGATGTCAGAGCTAGGCTCTGATTGGCCACTACTGGTATTTAAGGCAGTGAGGTCTGCAGCCTCACTGCCGGTTATAGCGTTCTGTCCTCAGTCCTGCTGCCTGCTTGTGCTATCCATTTTGGTTCCTGCTACCTTGGATTTGACTACCCGTGTTTTGACCCCTGCTTGTTATTGGACCTGTGACCCTTCTCTTCTGACCTTGACCTGGAATTCGGATTTTGCTTCTCTGCCTGTGAGTTTGACCCTTCGCTTGCCCTTGGATATTGCATCTGTGCTTGTGACCTTTTGACCTAGGATTCTCCTTATACTACAGTCCACCAATCACTCCACTTCTGGGAACTCCTTTAAGTCAGTATACGTTACTCGACCCTCGGTCGGCCCGCAGCCCAGTCTGTCCCCCACCACTAGGGGCTCCAGCGAACACCTGGCCTTCAGAGTAGTTCCCGAGTTTCACTGTACTGACTTGGGAGTTCCTAACACTTAGGATCTTGTGGTAATATTTGTCGAAGTGACTCGTCTTGTTGGAGGATAGGATAATTCCTTGTAAAAATCTTCCTAATTTCCCCCGACTTATTGTTATATTTGGATATAAAGGCAACCAGCCCTTTTGTATCGACTTGTTCCCCATTTTGATTCTTGGGCCTATGGGTCTCACCTTTCTGAAGCAAAGTGTTTCTATCTAGTGCGGACACCTCTTTCAAAGCTTTATTCAGAATATAGCCGGGGTAACCTTTCTTTCTAAAGTCCCCCAACATTGACTCTGCTTGTAGATTAAATGTTTCTAGTGAAGAACAATTTCTTTTAAGTCGCATTAGCTGACCTTTTGGTATATTGTCTCTCCATTTCTTATAGTGTGAGCTTTTGTAATGTAAATAACTCACAACATCAACTTTCTTCTTATAAGTGGAAGTCACCAGCTTCCCATTCTCAATATTCATCTGTATATCCAAAAAATCCATACTAGATGTATGAAAACGACCAACAAACTTTAAATTATATTCGTTATTATTCAGAGCCGAAATAAATGAAAGTGCACGTGATTCACCCCCTCTCCATATGATGAACAGGTCATCGATGTACCGTCCATAGAAGACCAAGTCCGCGCCGAACCCGCCTCCCCACACATGGGCCTCCTCGAGGGAACCCATGTACAGGTTGGCATAGCTCGGCACGAACCTGGTCCCCATGGCAGTACCCATGATTTGCAAATAATAATGGTGATCAAACAAAAAATAATTGTGAGTTAAAATAAATGCAATGGAATCAACAATAAACTTCCCATGTGCGTCATCTACAAGAGAATCTTCTGCCAGCAGCTGTTTAATCACTTGAATACCCTTATCATGCGGTATGTTACTATAAAGGGCCTCTACATCCAAAGTGAGGAACGCATAATTATCTTCCCATTCCAAATTTCTTAGATGGTTCAATAAGTGGAGGGAATCTCGGATATGTGATTTGAGTTGAACCACCCTGGGTTGTAGAACTGTGTCTACATAGAAAGAAAGAGAGGAGGTAAGGGATCCTATCCCCGATATTATCGGTCTCCCTGGAGGAGAGACCGCATTTTTGTGGAGCTTAGGTAGATGATAGTAGATCACTGTAACAGGATACAGCGGATACAAAAATCTAAATTCATCTCGATCGATCACCCCAGATTCTAGGGCTTCATCTAATAACATCCTCAAACTTCTTTGGAAATCCAAAGTGTGGTTGGAATGTAATTTCTTATAAAAAGCTAAATCAGTCACTTGTCTATATCCTTCACTAATATAGTCTGTAGTGTCCTGGACAACTACCCCTCCTCCCTTATCCGCTGCCCTGATGACAATTGTGGAATCCTTTCTTAGTTCCTGCAATGCTGTTCATATCCTTCACTAATATAGTCTGTAGTGTCCTGGACAACTACCCCTCCTCCCTTATCCGCTGCCCTGATGACAATTGTGGAATCCTTTCTTAGTTCCTGCAATGCTGTTCTTTCAAGTTGGGTTAAGTTAGGATGACTATAACAAGTTTTTTTACACAACTCCTTAAAATTTCTTAGAGTTATCTGGTAAAAACATTCAATCTGCGGCCCTTTACATGAAGTGGGAAAGAATTCTGACTTCAATTTGAATCTCTTCAAAGGTAAATCCCTCCCGTTGAGATTTGTAATATCATAAATCAAATCAGAAGTTTCTTCCCCCATACGTCCCCTACCCTCACAGCTAATCTCTTCTAGTATATGGAGACATTCACGATCACTACTATCTAGTACAATGGGACTCAGGTCCGGATCAATTTTCTTTATGCTCTTATTAGCAAAATATTTTTTCCTGCATAAGGTCCGTACAAACCGATTTAACTCAACAAAAAGTTCAAACATATTGGGTTCTTTTGAGGGAGCAAAATTAAGGCCCTTGCTTAAGAGGGATAGTTCAGACTTACTCAATGTTTTGGAGGAAAGATTAAACACCCCCTCAGTGTTTATCTCAGTCTCGGTCTTCTGCCTATATCTCTTTCCTCCTCTCTTACCTCTGACCACTCCCTTGTGCGTTTTGGAGTTCTTTCCCTCAATGGTTGATACGGATTTGGGTGCGTGAAACTCCTGATTCTTACATCTGGATTCTTCTCTAAAAAAGAGGAGACATCTGAATCTTGATATTGGTTAGGGGGACTGTTTCTAGTTCTTTTAGGTCTAGCGCCCACAGGAAATTCCTGAGGCCTGTCCCTCCAAGGTGAATGAGGAGGAGATCTCCTATCACCTCTACCTAATCTCTCTTCTCTTCTTTGGCTAAAATCCCGCCTATTTTGGTAGGGATAATTCCTAAAAGAGTTTGGTTTCCTGAACCCACTTCGTGATCTAGATTTATTCTTATTGGAAACACCAGGATCACGAATTTGCTGTGATCTCCGGAAATTCCTTACCCGATCCAATCTGTAGTCCTCTTTATCTCTATTCAGTTTCTTAGTCTTAACCATAATGATATCTTGTTCATAATCCTCTAGTCTCTTATTGATGATCCTATCTTTCTCTTCAAATATCTCCTCATCCTTATATGTTTCTAGTTCTGATTTGAGGGAATCAATTTCTTGTTCTTTATTCTTAATCTTTTTCTCTCTATATTTCATTAAAATTCTCATGAGTTCTAAAGAACAGTTCTCTAGAGATTGACTCCATTCTTCCAGAAGCCCCGTATCTTCTGAAAATACAAAAGTTTTGAACAGTCTCAGACCTCTAGGTACTATTTTGGCATCAATATATTTTTGAAGATAAACACTGTCCCACCAGTGTCTAGTCTCTGCCTTCAATAATTGTTTGAGTTTTGAAAAACAATGGTATACATTAGTATCATCATCTAACGTATCAGTGTGAGTATTGACAATATCATTTTCCAAATATTTTTGTCTCCTATGTAATCTTTCATCATAGTTTTTAAAAATCATGTCTCCTGCTGCCTGGAACACTAATCAACAATGAAAAAGCAACAACAAAGACCTGGCGCAAGGAGAGATGATACAAAAATAGAGACCCAGTGTAGAACAGTATCTGCAGCAGAAGAGATCAATGAGATCTCAAATAGACAAAAATGCAACACAACAAACAACAGAGCTGAGGTACGCAGGAATATCCTGGCCTACCAATTCATTCTTGATTTTGTCACAAAGTCCTTGCCAGAAGATGGCTACTAGAGCTTCATTATTCAACTTGAATTCATAGTCTGAGGTGCATGAGATAGCATGATACTCTAGTACCATAAGTTACAGAAGACATGCAGAAGAAATATGTCTCAATGAAAATTCTGTAAAACATTGGAATAAAAGCAGCTACATTGTGCAGAATAGTACCATTCTTATTCCAAACAGGTGATGCCTAGAATGGAGCTTCTCCAGATGAAAGAGAAAGAGAAATACGACAATGTGGACTTCCCAGGATGCAGCACTAATTGTATTGCACACTGTTGTCTTGAGGAACCCTATTGTAGCAAGGTGATGAGGGAATGTGTAGGATAGTGACTTGTGATCCACGTTGGTAGACAGACCTTGAAGAAAATGGATAATGTGGTCTCACTTTGGCCTACTGCTACCCAACTTGCTCATTCAGATAAGAATTGTGAGAGTAGGCAACAACTTTTATGAGCTGCAAGAATTCTATTGTGCTTCTCACCTGAGACACAGACTGTCCATTCTGTAGTAGGGACTACTGGAAGGAGCTGATGGACATCACTGTGGCACACCTAGAGTTGGTGGCACCTAGGTTCTGTCACGACTGATAGTGGGTGTATGACTGGTAGTGGGTACCTGCTGTTGTTGGCGCAACTCAGAGGAAGGCGCGGAGTCTAACGTGCCCCTGGTATTCACCAGGAACCCCCGCAAGGAAGTATGGACTCCGCTGCAGGGACACGCAGGTCGCGGTCCTTCCTAGAGTCCACAGCGAGATACAAGGGGGTGTCAGACAGGCCGGTTCAGCAACGTTCAGGTAGAGGAGGTACAAAGGGAAATCCAGAAGAATGGTGAGGCAAGCCGGGTCGGTAACTTTCAGGGAGTGCAGTACAAAGGCAGAATCCAGATAGGGGTGGTCAAACGGTCCGGGTCAAAAGGGTCACAAGCAGCACGAGGAATGTCAGGAACAAATACAGCAACTGGTACACACAAACGCTGGAGACAGGAAGACCTGATACTCTGGCACTGATTAGAGGGCAGGAAGTGGTTAAAATAGTGTGGTGATCCAATCAGCATCAGCGCTGCAGCGCTGTCATACCTGCCGCCGGGAATCCTACATAGCGTCCCGTTGCCTAGCAACGGGGCGCGTCATACAGCAAGGGGTCAGATGGCAGGGGGAATCCGGAAGTGATGCGTCTGGTTGCATAGCAACCAGACGCGCGGTCAGGCAGTCAGGCGGCCGTGCGGACGGCGCCTGACAGTATACCCTCCTCTTCTTCCTCCTGTTTGAAGGAACTTTTTGAGAATTCTAGGAGCGTGAAGGTCCTGCTTGTCCACCCATGATCTCTCCTCTGGGCCAAATCCTTTCCAATGGACAAGAAATTGCTGTTTGCCACGAAGAATGCGAGAGGCCAAGATCCGATTGACTTCGAATTCAGTTCCAGAAGAGGTTTGTATTGGTGGGGGACGACAGGGAGGTCGATAGAATTTATTGAGTACCACTGGTCGTAGTAATGAGACATGAAAAGTATTATGACATCTCAGAGAAGGAGGAAGTTTCAATTTAAAGCATACAGGATTAATGACTTGCATGATGGTGTACGGGCCAATAAATCGAGGAGCCATCTTCATAGAAGGAACCTTTAGTCTTAGGTCCCGGGTGGATAGCCATACTTTGTCTCCCACCTTTAAGAGAGGAGTGGCCCTCCGATGACGATCTGCAAAGATTTTGTGATGCTGAGTAGCCTTGAGTAAAGCCATCTTAGTCTTAGCCCAAATGAGAGAAAACTCCCGATAAAGAGTATCTACGGCTGGAACCGGTGAAGAGGACACTGGAAAAGGATCCGGAAACACAGGATGACTTCCATATACAATAAAGAAAGGGGAGAATCCGGTAGACTCATGAATGTGTTGATTATGGGAGAACTCCGCCCAAGGAAGGAATTGAGACCATTTATTCTGGTTGTCGGAGGTAAAACAGCGGAGGAATGTCTCGAGATCTTGATTGATTCGCTCCGTCTGTCCGTTGGTTTGCGGATGGTATCCCGAAGAGAAGTTCAATTCTATGTTCAATCTCTTACAAAAGGTTCTCCAGAAATGGGATGTGAATTGGACTCCACGGTCCGAAATGATCTCCTTCGGGCAACCATGTAGTCTGAATATCTCTTTGATGAAGATATCTGCCAGACGACTGGCCGTGGGCAGTCCAGTTAGAGGAATAAAATGTGCCATCTTCGAAAATCGATCAATAACCACCCAGATAGTGGTAAACCCTGCACTGAGGGGTAGGTCCGTGATAAAATCCATGGCCACACTTTCCCAAGGAGCATCGGGGATAGGGAGTGGACGAAGAAGGCCTGCCGGAACTCTTCTACAAGTTTTGTGTTGAGCACAAGTGGTACAGGAAGCAATACATTTACCAACATCGGCACGTACATTAGGCCACCAGAAGCGTCGGCAAAGCAGCGATGTTGTCTTCTTTATTCCAGCATGGCCGGCAATGCGGGATGAATGAGCCCACTGCAGGGTCTTGAGCCGGAGATGGGGTTCCACGAATGACCGGCCTGGAGGAGGAGAGGACGTTTTGGTCCTAGTAAGGGCTACGATATTAGAAGGATCAATAATATGCTGAGGAACCAACGGTCTTAAACGATCGGAATCGTCAAATGAGCGAGATAATGCATCGGCACGTCCGTTCTTGGCTCCCGGGCAGAATGTGAGCTTCATGTTAAATCGAGCGAAGAAGGATGCCCAGCGGGCTTGCCGAGGATTAAGGCAACGAGCCTCTTGAATGAACACTAGGTTCCGATGGTCGGTAAACACAGTAACAGGAAATATAGCCCCCTCCAACAGATGTCGCCATTCCTCCAGAGCCGCCTTGATGGCCAGTAACTCCTTGTCCCCTATTCCATAATTACATTCACTTGGAAGAAATCGTCTGGAGAAAAACCCACACGGGTTGTGTGAGCCAGCCGGAGACTCTTGAAAAAGCACCGCCCCAATGCCTACAGAGGATGCATCTACCTCTAAGAAGAAAGGTCGTTCTTGATCTGGCTGGGACAGAACTGGGGCTGAAGAAAATGCTTTCTTTAACGTTATGAAGGCAGACATGGCTTCCGAGGACCAAACCCTGGGGTTGGCAGTCTTCCTGGTTAAAGCTGTAATGGGGGCTATAATGGTGGAGAATCCCTGAATAAATTGGCGATAATAGTTTGCAAAGCCGATGAACCTTTGAATAGCTTTAAGGCCTTGTGGCTGAGGCCAGTCCAGAATAGCTGACACCTTGGTGGGATCCATACAAAGACCTTGACCCGACACAATGAAACCAAGAAAAGGTACCTGGCTAATCTCAAACACACATTTCTCCAGCTTGCAGTAGAGGTGATGTTTCCGGAGTCTACGTAAGACCTCCTTTACTTGTTCCCGATGAGTCTTCAGATCTTTAGAAAATATTAATATATCGTCTAAATACACTACCACAGAAGTGTACAACAGGTCATGGAAGATATCGTTAACAAAGGTTTGGAAGATGGCTGGGGCGTTGCAGAGGCCGAAGGGCATCACCAGGTACTCGAAATGTCCATCTCTGGTGTTAAAGGCCGTTTTCCATTCGTCTCCTTCTTTGATGCGAATCAAATTATAGGCCCCACGGAGATCTAGTTTGGAAAAGATTTGAGATCCACTGAGTTTGTCAAAGAGGTCGGAGATGAGGGGTAGTGGATATCGATTTTTGACAGTGATGCGGTTGAGAGGACGATAATCAATACAAGGCCGAAGAGACCCATCCTTCTTCTTAACAAAAAAAAAACCCTGCACCCGCTGGGGAAGTGGATTTGCGGATAAATCCCCGTTTCAGGTTTTCTGAAATATATTGAGACATGGCTGACGTCTCTGGACGAGATAAAGGGTAGGTCCTCCCTTTGGGGATGGGTTGGTCAGGAGATAAAACAATAGCACAATCCCAGGGACGATGAGGAGGCAAGATCTCCGCTTCCACTTTACTGAATACATCTTGGAATTCTATATAGGCCTCAGGAAGGTGGGTTAGCTCGGAATGAGCCATTACTTGACATTTTGGAGGCAAGACTCTAGACAGACATTCAAAGCGACATCCTGAACCCCACGACATAACTTGAGCGTGGTCCCAATCCATCTGAGGAGAATGTTTTCTCAGCCACGGTAGCCCCAAGATGAGGGGATTAATGGACCTCGGCAACACCAAAAGTTGGATCATTTCGCTATGAAGTACTCCTACCATCAACCGAACAGGAGACGTCACGGAGGAGATGGAGCCGTGAGTGACACGACTTCCGTCGACTGCCGTCAGAGATAACGGTTGGGGCAATGGGTTTAGAGGTATTTGGAGCTGCGAAGCTAGATCTGCCGAAATGAAGTTCCCGGAGGAGCCGGAGTCCACAAAGGCCGTGGTGGAAAAGGTACCCTTGGGGGTGCTCAGGATGACAGCCATCTGAAATTCTGGGGAATTTTCTTTAGAATAGGGAGCAACTGTGGATTCTCCTAAAACGGCCTCCCCGCCACCGTTTAGGAGGAAGAGTTTCCCGGTTTCTTGGGACAAACTCTTAGCAGGTGTCCCGGATCTCCACAATACAGACACAGGCGTTGTTTGAAGCGTCTCTCCCTCTCTTCAAGGGATAATTTAGAGCGTCCTACTTGCATTGGCTCGTCCACTGGCAGGATGGGATTTTGGAACTGGGGTGCTAGCCGTGGTATGAACCGTTTGCCAGGAGAGCGTTCTTGCGTGCGCTCTTGGTAGCGCAAATCCACCTTGATGCACATGGAGATGAGAGAATCTAACTCAGCCGGGAGTTCTCTGGAAATTAGCTCATCCTTAATCCGGTCCACCAGACCTTGCCAAAAGGTTGCCATCAGTGCTTCGTTATTCCATTTTAACTCGGAAGCCAGGGTTCGAAATTGAACTGCGTATTGCCCCACGGACAGGTCACCTTGGCGGAGGTTTAACAAGCTGGTAGCTGCAGAAGCAACTCTTCCGGGATCATCGAAGACTTTCCTGAAAGCTTCAATGAAAGAGTTGGAGTTATTAAGAAGTGGACCCCCTTGTTCCCATAAAGGTGAGGCCCAGGCAAGGGCTTGACCACTGAGGAGGGAGATGAGAAAGGCTACTTTGGTGCGTTCTGAAGAAAAGGCCCCTGGGTTGCACTCAAATTGAATGGCACATTGGTTCAGAAAGCCCCTGCACTTCTTGGGATCACCGTCAAACTTTTCGGGTGTCGGGATGCGTACACCGGAGGCCGCTGTAGAGACCGTAACCACACTGGATGCTGTGGATGCCGCAGAGGTTATGGCTGGTGTAGCGGGTGCAGCATTCTGAAATGTATCGAAGCGGGAAGCAATCCCTTGGACACATTGTAGAAGATGCGCTTGGGCTGCTTCTTGTTGCTCCACTCGTTGAGCCAAATGCAGGAGTAGGTCACGAGCAGACGGTTCACCAGACCCCTCCGTTGTCATGGCCAGAGTATACTGTCACGACTGATAGTGGGTGTATGACTGGAAGTGGGTACCTGCTGTTGTTGGCGCAACTCAGAGGAAGGCGCGGAGTCTAACATGCCCCTGGTATTCACCAGGAACCCCCGCAAGGAAGTATGGACTCCGCTGCAGGGACACGCAGGTCGCGGTCCTTCCTAGAGTCCACAGCGAGATACAAGGGGGTGTCAGACAGGCCGGTTCAGCAACGTTCAGGTAGAGGAGGTACAAAGGGAAATCCAGAAGAATGGTGAGGCAAGCCGGGTCGGTAACTTTCAGGGAGTGCAGTACAAGGCAGAATCCAGATAGGGGTGGTCAAACGGTCCGGGTCAAAAGGGTCACAAGCAGCACGAGGAATGTCAGGAACAAATACAGCAACTGGTACACACAACGCTGGAGACAGGAAGACCTGATACTCTGGCACTGATTAGAGGGCAGGAAGAGGTTTAAATAGTGTGGTGATCCAATCAGCATCAGCGCTGCAGCGCTGTCATACCTGCCGCCGGGAATCCTACATAGCGTCCCGTTACCTAGCAACGGGGCGCGTCATACAGCAAGGGGTCAGATGGCAGGGGGGATCCGGAAGTGATGCGTCTGGTTGCATAGCAACCAGACGCGCGGTCAGGCAGTCAGGCGGCCGTGCGGACGGCGCCTGACAGGTTCTCCTTGCAAAGGAACAGATGATAGAAGAAGGACCAGAAGAGGGACCCACAAGTTGTCAAAGACAGACCAAATGTCAGTCCAGGCAGCACAGACTTAATGTCAGGAAAGGAGCCTAAACTTAGGGCAGGCAGCACAGACTCAGGAGCCAAAGGTTAGGATCACAAGCAGACAGAGATGACCCGTTGTTTGGGCACAATGCTGTGTACTGAACGAACTGTTGAACCTGACGTAGGACAGAGGTGCAGGTGTGCGCTGAAGCATGCCCAGTGAAGAGCCACTTCATGGGAAGCTGCCAAGCATAGCGATATGTGTTGTCCTTATCACACACTATGGTTTTGATGGTCTTAATGAGCTTTGTTGACTGACACTTGTTAATAATTAGAGTGAGCAATAGTTATCACCCTGTGAAAATCATAAGCACATTCAGGGGGCTTTGTCTGTTTCGTCTTTTCCTGCCATGTCTAGACCAGGTCATGACCCCAGTGACATCATGCTGCACCCCAATGATGTTACCCATATTCCTTAAGAGCAGACAACCAAGCTATTGTATTCTGAAATGATTAACACAGTACATTAGCTCATCCTTAAGAGAGAAGGGTAAATAATAGAGGGAGGAAGAAAGAGAGGAGAATAATAGAGAGCTGCAATGAGAGGTGTAAACAATAGAGCGGGTATGAAAGAGGGGTAAATAATAGAGGGGGTAAGAGACTGGAGAAGGGATATTATGGGGTACTGTCTGAGGATCAGAGGGATGATTTGGGGGAAACACAGAAGGAGGGATACCTGAGGAGGATCAGGATCAAATGAATGATTTGGGGTGACACTGTAGGGTGGTTTTGTGGGGAACTGTATGAGGCTTGGGAAGGGGTAAAAGGGATGATTTAGGGGAGACAAAGAAGAAGCGAAAATGGGGGAGCTGTATGAGGTTTGGGAGGGGATCAGAGGGTGATTTGGAGGAGACACAGAAGGAGGGGATATTTGGAGACCTGTATGAGGATCGGGAGAGGATCTGAGGGTTGATTTGGGGGAGGCACTGAAGGAGGGATATCTAGGGAACTGTTTGAGGCACAGGAGGGGATCAGAGTGAAAATTTGATTGTGACACTGTAGGAGGGATAGCTGGGGAACTGTATGAGCTCAGGAGGGGATCAGAGGGATAATTTGGGGGAGACACTGAAGGAGGGATATCTTGGGAACAGTTTGAGACTCAGCAGAGGATCAAAAGGATGATATGGGAAGACACAGGAGGGTTATCTGGGGATCTGTATGTGTCTTGGGAGAGGATCAGAGGAATAATTTGGGGATGACACTGTAAGAGAAATATCTGGAGAACTATTTAAGGGTCAGGGGGGATCAGAGGCATGATTTGTGAGAGACAATGAAGAAGAAGTGATATCTGGGGAACTGTATGAATCTCAGGAGAGGAACAGAGGAATGATTTGGAGGAGACCCTGGAGAAGGAATATGTGGTGAGCTGTATGAGGCTCAGAAGGAGATCAGAAGGATGATATGGGTGAGACACAAAAGGAGCATCCGAGGGATGATTTGTGGGAGACACAGAAGGAGGAATATTTGGGGAGCTGTATGAGGATCGGGAGAGCATCTCAGGGATCATTTGGGAGAGACACAGATGGAGGGATATTTGGGGAGCTGTGTGAGACCCAGAAGGATATCAGAGGGATGATATGGGTGAGACAGAAAAGGAGCATCCGAGGGATGATTTGTGGGAGATTTGTGATTTTTGGGAGACATAGAAGGAGGGATATTTGGGGAGCTGTATGGGGATCGGGAGAGTATCAGAGGTATGATTTGGGGGAAACACAGAAAAAGGGATATTTGGTTTACTGTATGAGGCTCAGGAGGGTATCAGAAGGATGATATGGGGAGACACAGGAGGGTTATCTTAGGAGTGGATCAGAGGAATGATTTGGGGTTGACACTGTAGGAGGAATATCTGGGGTTAGGGTTAGGGTCAGGAGAGGATCAGAGGCATGATTTGTGGGAGACAATGAAGAAGTGATATCTGGGGAACAGTATGAATCTCAGGAGAGGAACAGAGGATTGATTTGGTGGTGATACTGTAGGAGGGATATCTGGGGAACTGTATGAGGCTCGAGGAGGGGATCAGAGGGATGATTTGGGGGAAAGACAGAAGGAGGGATATCTGGGGAACTGTATTAGGCTTTGGAGAAAGATCAGGGGGATGATTTGAGGGAGACACTGAAGGAGAGTGTGAAGATACGTGGTTTCCAAATCAGTCAGACACGGTATTAGAGGAAAAATAGAATGATGCTTTATTCTGTAGAACAGGATTAACTACCACATGGCACCCTTAACAATACCAGGTCCAACAAGTAAGGAAATTAGTTCAAATAAATCTAGTGAGATATGTTCCACAGTGCATCTCTAACAGAGCATCACCTCTTTGCCCAAATCAGTCACACACATGTCCAGCTCCCAGGGTAGCCTCTGTTATCACCTCCTAATCCCACCTTGGGAACTGCCTGACCAGGGGAGTTGCAAAATGTCTGGATTGGTGGGCTGCTTACACTATCCAGCCCCCTCCCCAATCTCCCCCAGGTATCTTTCCCCAGGTGAACCCCACTGGGTCCAGCTCCTGGCTGTCTATAGAGCTCACTAGTGGACAATAGGTAGCAAACAGAAGGAACAATGATATACTCCACTACTAAGTGTTCCCTGTGGAGGTTGAATTTAACCCCTGAAGTGCTTTTCCAAGGAAATGTTACATTTCCATCACTGGTACTTCCTGAGAACAACAGGGTTAAAAAGTGTAGCCTGGGTACAGATAAGAATAAGGAGTTGTCACTCTGGTTCCATACCCCATGCTTGTTTCATTACAGAGGGACATCTGGAACACAGTATGAGGTTCAGGAGGGGATCAAAGGGATGATTTGGGGAAAACACAGAAGGAGGCATATCTTGCAAACTGTATGAGGCTTGGGATAATCAGAGTGATGATTTAGGGGTTACACTTTAAGAGGTATATCTGGGGACCTGTAAAAGGCTTGGAGGTTGACCAGGAGGATAATTTTGGGGAGATACTGAAGAAGGCATATGTTGTGAGCTGTATAAAGCTTGGGAGGAAGATCAGGGGGATGATATGAGGGAGACACTGAAGGAGGGATCTCAGGGGAATAGTATGAGGCTTGTGGAAGGATCAGAGTGTTGATTTGGGGTTGACACTTTAAGAGGTATATCAGGGGACCTGTATGAGGCTTGGAGGAGGGATCAGAGGGGTAATATGGAGGAGACACTGAACAAGAGATATCTGGAGAGCTATATGATTCTCAGGAGTGAGATCAGGAGGATGAGTTTGAAGAGACCCTGGATAAGGAATATGTGATGAGCTGTATGAGGCCCAGAAGGAGATCAGAGGGATGATTTGGGGAGACACAAAAGGAGGGATATCTGTGAAACTGTATGAGGCTCGGAAGGGGTTCAGAGGGAGGATATTGGGGAAACACAGAAGGAGGGATAACTTGTGAATTGTATGAGGCTCAGGAGGGGATCATAGGGATGATTGGAGGGAGACACAGAAGGAGGGATATCTGGTGAGCTGTACGAGGTTCAGGAAGGGATCAGGGGTATGATTTGTGGGATACACAGAAGGAGGGATATCTGGGGAACTATATGAGGCTCAAGAGGCAATCAGAGGGATGACTGGGGGGAGACACAGAAGGAGGGATACCTGGGGAACGGTATGATGTTCAGGAGGGGATCAGGTTGAAGATTTAGGGGAGATAATGAAACAGGGATATCTGGGTAACTATATGAGACTCGGGAGGGAATCAGTGGGATGATTGGGGAGAGACACAGAAGGAGGGATATCTGGGGAACTATATGAGGCTCAAGAGGGAATCAGAGGGATGACTGGGGGGAGACACAGAAGGAGGGATACCTGGGGAATGGTATGAGGTTCAGAAGGGGATCAGGTTGATGATTTAGGGGAGACAATGAAACAGGGATATCTGGGGAACTATATGAGGCTCGGGAGGGAATCAGTGGGATGATTGGGGAGAGACACAGAAGGAGGGATACCTGGGGAACAGTATAAGGTGCAGGAGGGGATCAGGGGTATGATTTGTGGGATACACAGGAGGGATATCTGGGGAACTGTATGAGGCTCGGGAAAGGTTAGGGATAAAATGAAACACTATGCAGATCTGAAAAAGGCATTCTCTCCTCTCATCCTAAGGGATTGTGGGATGAATGCTGATGAGGTTGATTTGCATACATCTAATTTCCTGTCTACACCCCCCATTCATTAGGCAGAAAAGATATTAATTGGGGGGAATATTAATTAGTGGTGGGGCAAAGGTCAGGAGAGAGGTGGGGGGGCCACAGAGTGTGAATGACGTAGCAGGCATCTTTGTGTTGTGTGTACACACCAGACTGATATGAATTATGCATACACGATGTGCGTCTTTCTTTACATACGTGTGTCACAGTGTGTCATGTGTAACTGTGTGCTTTTCTGCATACTACCAATATGTGTCACTCTGCAGTTCCTGGTTGTCATGGGAACAGATGTGGTTGCTATGAGATATTCTGTTGTCATGGAAAAAAAGAAGGACAGCATCTTCCTCATCCAGAGATTCCCACACCTCATAGGCACAGGAAGAGTGTACAATACACACTGATCACCTGGCACAACGATAGCACCATTTTACTAGTGGTATATATCCACACACACTCACATGTCATAAAGCATCTATATCACCCAGGTATATGCAGTCCCCTCACAAACACCCATTTATACCCCATGTATATCCAGCTCCCAGCCCCCCCATCTATACCCCCCATGTATATCCAGCTCCCAGCCCCCCCATCTATACCCCCCATGTATATCCAGCCATCACACAAACACCCATCTATACCCCCATGTATATCCAGCCCCCTCACAAACACCCATATATACCCCCCATGTATATCCAGCCCCCACACAAACATCCATCTATACCCCCCATGTATATCCAGCTCCCAGCTCCCCCATCTATACCCCCATGTATATCCAGCCATCACACAAACACCCATCCATACCCCCCATGTATATCCAGCCCCCTCACAAACACCCATCTATACCCCTCATGTATATCCAGCCCTCAAACAAACACCCATCTATACCCCCCATGTATATCCAGGCCCCACACAAACACCCATCTATACCCCATGTATATCCAGCCCTCACACAAACACCCATCTATACCTCCATGTATATCCACCCCCACACAAACACCCATATATACCCCCCATGTATATCCAGCCCTCACACAAACACCCATCTATACCCCCATGTATATCTAAACCCCACACAAACACCCATCTATACCCCCCATGTATATCCAAACCCCACACAAACACCCATCTATACCCCCCATGTATATCCAACCCCCACACAAACACCCATCTATACCCCCCATGTATATCCAGCCCTCACACAAACATCCATCTATACCCCATGTATATCCAGCCCTCACACAAACACCATCCATACCTCGATGTATATCCAGCCAACACACATACACACATCTATACCCCCCATGTATATCCAGCCCCCACACAAACACCCATCTACACCCCCCATGTATATCCAGCCCTCACACAAAAACCAATCTATACCCCCCATGTATATCCAGCCCTCACACAAACACCCATCTATACCCCCATGTATATCCAGCCCTCACACAAACACCCATCTATACCCCATGTATATCCAGCCCCCACACAAACACCCATCTATACCCCCC
Source organism: Mixophyes fleayi (assembly GCF_038048845.1). NCBI lineage: Eukaryota > Metazoa > Chordata > Amphibia > Anura > Limnodynastidae > Mixophyes > Mixophyes fleayi. Next base: position 3,471,174 of record NC_134405.1, read on the forward strand.
ATGTATATCCAGCCCCCACACAAACACCCATCTACACCCCCCATGTATATCCAGCCCTCACACAAAAACCAATCTATACCCCCCATGTATATCCAGCCCTCACACAAACACCCATCTATACCCCCCATGTATATCCAGCCCTCACACAAACACCCATCTATACCCCATGTATATCCAGCCCCCACACAAACACCCATCTATACCCCCATGTATACCCAGCCCCCACACAAACACCCATCTATACCCCCCATGTATATCCAGCCCTTACACAAACACCCATCTATACCCCCATGTATATCCAGCCCTCACACAAACACCCATCTATACCCCCCATGTATATCCAGCCCCCACACAAACACCATCTATCCCCTCCATGTATATCCAGCCCCCACACAAACATCCATCTATACCCCTGTGTATATCCAGCCCCCACACAAACACCCATCTATATCCAGCCCCCACACAAACATCCATCTATACCCCCATGTATATCCAGCCCCCACCCAAACACCCATATATACCCCATGTATATCCAGCCCTCACACAAACACCCATCTATACAACCATATATATCCAGCCCTCACACAAACACCCATATATACGCCCATGTATATCCAGCCCCCACACAAACACCTATCTATACCCCTCATGTATATCCAGCCCTCACACAAACACCATCTATACCCCCCAGGTATATCCAGCCCCCACACAAACACCATCTATACCCCCACACAAACACCCATCTATACCCCCCATGTATATCCAGCCCCCATACAAACACCCATATATACCCCATGTATATCCAGCCCTCACACAAACACCATCTATACCCCCCACACAAACACCCATCTATACCCCCATGTATATCCAGCCCCCACACAAACATCCATCTATACCACCATGTATATCCAGCCCTCACACAAACACCCATCTATACCCCATGTTTATCCAGCCCCCACACAAACACCCATATATACCCAATGTATATCCAGCCCTCACACAAACACCCATCTATAACCCCATGTATATCCAGCCCCCACACAAACACCCATATATACCCAATGTATATCCAGCCCCCACACAAACACCATCTATACCCCCCACACAAACATCCATCTATACCACCATGTATATCCAGCCCTCACACAAACACCCATCTATAACCCATGTATATCCAGCCCTCACACAAACACCCATATATACCCCCATATATATATATCCAGCCCCCAAACAAACACCTATCTATACCCCTCATGTATATCCAGCCCTCACACAAACACCATCTATACCCCCCATGTATATCCAGCCCCCACACAAACACCATCTATACCCCCCACACAAACATCCATCTATACCACCATGTATATCCAGCCCTCACACAAACACCCATCTATACCACCATGTATATCCAGCCCCCACACAAACACCCATCTATACCCCCATGTATATCCAGCACCCACACAAACACCCATCTATACCCCCATGTATATCCAGTCCCAACACAAACACCCATCTACACCCCCATGTATATCCAACCCCAACACAAATACCCATCTATACCCCATGTATAGTCAGCCCTCACACAAACATCCATCTATACCCCCCATGTATATCCAGCCCTCACACAAACACCATCTATACTCCCCATGTATATCCAGCCCCCACACAAACACCATCTATACCCCCACACAAACACCCATCTATACCCCCCATGTATATCCAGCCCCCATACAAACACCCATATATACCCCATGTATATCCAGCCCTCACACAAACACCATCTATACCCCCCACACAAACACCCATCTATACCCCCATGTATATCCAGCCCCCACACAAACATCCATCTATACCACCATGTATATCCAGCCCTCACACAAACACCCATCTATACCCCATGTTTATCCAGCCCCCACACAAACACCCATATATACCCAATGTATATCCAGCCCTCACACAAACACCCATCTATAACCCCATGTATATCCAGCCCTCACACAAACACCCATATATACCCCCATATATATATCCAGCCCCCACACAAACACCTATCTATACCCCTCATGTATATCCAGCCCTCACACAAACACCATCTATACCCCCATGTATATCCAGCCCCCACACAAACACCATCTATACCCCCCACACAAACATCCATCTATACCACCATGTATATCCAGCCCTCACACAAACACCCATCTATACCCCATGTATATCCAGCCCTCACACAAACACCCATATATACCCCCATATATATATATCCAGCCCCCAAACAAACACCTATCTATACCCCTCATGTATATCCAGCCCTCACACAAACACCATCTATACCCCCCATGTATATCCAGCCCCCACACAAACACCATCTATACCCCCCACACAAACATCCATCTATACCACCATGTATATCCAGCCCTCACACAAACACCCATCTATACCACCATGTATATCCAGCCCCCACACAAACACCCATCTATACCCCCATGTATATCCAGCACCCACACAAACACCCATCTATACCCCCATGTATATCCAGCCCTCACACAAACACCCATCTATACCCCCCATGTATATCCAGCCCCCACACAAACACCCATCTATACCCCATGTATATCCAGCCCTCACACAAACACCCATCTATACCCCCATGTATATCCAGTCCCAACACAAACACCCATCTACACCCCCATGTATATCCAACCCCCACACAAATACCCATCTATACCCCATGTATAGTCAGCCCTCACACAAACATCCATCTATACCCCCCATGTATATCCAGCCCTCACACAAACACCATCTATACTCCCCATGTATATCCAGCCCTCACACAAACACCATCTATACCCCATGTATATCCAGCCCCCACACAAACACCATCTATACCCCATGTATATCCAGCCCCCACACAAACACCCATCTATACCCCCCATGTATATCCAGCCCCCACACAAACACCATCTATACCCCCCATTTATATCCAGCCCCCACACAAACACCCATCTATACCCCCATGTATATCCAGCCCCCACACAAACACCATCTATACCCCCATATATATCCAGCCCTCACACAAACACCATCTATACCCCCATGTATATCCAGCCCTCACACAAACACCCATCTATACCTCCATGTATATCCAGCCCTCACACAAACACCCATCTATACCCCCCATGTATATCCAGCCCTCACAAACACCCATCTACCCCCCATGTATATCCAGCCCCCACACAAACACCATCTATACCCCCCATGTATACCCAGCCCCCACACAAACACCCATCTATACCCCCCATGTATATCCAGCCCTCACACAAACACCCATCTATACCCCATGTATATCCAGCCCCCACATAAAAACCCATCTATACCCCATGTATATCCAGCCCCCACACAAACACCAATCTATACCCCCCATGTATATACAGCCCTCAGCCCCCCCATCTATACCCCCATGTATATTCAGCCCCCACACAAACACCAATCTATACCCCCCATGTATATCCAGTTCCCACACAAACACCCATCTATACCCCCCATGTATATCCAACCCCCACACAAACACCCATCTATACCCCCCATGTATATCCAACCCCCACACAAACACCATCTATACCCCATGTATATCCAGCCCTCACACAAACACCAATCTATACCCCCATGTATATCCAGCCCCCACACAAACACCTATCTATACCCCCCATGTATATCCAGCCCCCACACAAACACCCATATATACCCCCATGTATATCCAGCCCCCACACAAACACCCATCTATACCCCATGTATATCCAGCCCCCACACAAACACCTATCTATACCCCCCATGTATATCCAGCCTTCAGCCCCCCCATCTATACCCCCATGTATATCCAGCCCCCACACAAACACCCATCTATACCCCCATGTATATCCAGCCCCCACACAAACACCCATCTATACCCCCCATGTATATCCAGCCCCCACACAAACACCCATCTATACCCCCATGTATATCCAGCCCTCTCTGGCCTGTCACCACACAGACCTACTTCCAAGACTTGATCCCAGGCACCTAACACCAACTCCAACCCAAATTAGGCTTCAGGAGGCTGGAAGCCAGATCCCAGGATGCAGTCTCTAAGTACCAGGCTGGCGACTTGCCTCCTGCCCTCTGAACCGCACCTGGGGAACTGGTGTGCGATAGACAAAACACCAATGTGCTCTTTCCCCATATACTGCTACTACCCTGGAGCACCTGGAAACTCTCCGAGACCCGATGGCCCCTGTGCAGTTACATTTCACATATGTTACATGTGCATTATACCGTAAAACATTTTCCCTGGCATGTGCACTGTGAGTGGTAAGTCAGAACAGGGGTACCCAGCCATTGTCGCCCCCACTCCCCCCGTTGTCCATGCAGGACACCATGGCATGGTTTGTCTCCGGGGTTATTGGGAGATACCACAAAGCTCCTTGTGGATAATATAAAACTTATTTCGCTCAAAGCTCCACCAAAACAGTCTGTCAATCTCCCCCATGCAGCCACCACATTACTGGGTTGTGATCAGTCACCGAGATCCACATAGGTATTGGACGTATCCTGCAGCGTCTGGTGTAGTAGAGCACAGCAGACCTACACCCGAACTCATCAGCACACATATCTTCAGATCCGTTCCTTGATGAGTTCTGGAGTACGCAAAGCCTAAATACATACATATAATACTGAACGCAGGTTGTGCTTAGAATACAGGCGCCCAGGGAGAGCAAGTGAGGAGGAAGAAGCTCCTTTAGGCCTGTGAGGTTGTAGAAGAGGAGGTCTAGAGAACCGGGGATTGGCAAAGACAGCCTAGCTGAGACAAAAATCTGGACGGATGAATAAATGGAGATAGTCTTATTTCTCCCTTTGTAATGTTTTAACCTGGATCTACTGAGAAGGAACAAGAGTAGAAGGTAGGGGGTGAGAAGAGACGCTATTGATTAATCCCTAGAAAATTTAGGAATTGATACCAATCATTTGCTATATCAGCAAGTGTGAGCAGGAAGAGGAAGCCAGAGAATTGTTTGGCTCTTGTCAGGTATATGGTACAAGATTGGCTGCGCTATGATAAACAATTCAGGCTCAGAAATGGGCCTTTCTAGGATCTTATGGTGCTAGAGGGACAAGTGGAGTACTGACGTCAACAAAGACGGCTTACTGCTGGCAGTTTAATGATGCCCATTGTTCAGATCGAGGCATGAATGTTCAGAGGGTGGAGGCGACCAACCACTTACCAGGTGTTTTAATAGAGGAAGAAAGAAGAAGGCAATGAAGATAGATGCAATGCCTCCCTGGCATAGTAGATAGCAAGACAGGGAGGTGGCATTATTGTTGAAAAAAAGTTTTGCGGGGGAAAATCTAAAGGATGCATGGGTAGGGTGAGGTGCCCCTTTATGCTGCCACCATTGGGTACGCATTGTCTCTCCGGTCACTGTACCCTGAGAGGGCATACGAGGCACTCAAAAGGTGTGGAAACTTTGAGTTGAGCACCTTTAACTTAGTGAGGGGATGGGCACTTGACGTGGATGGTATGGTTTCAGGTTTTAGACATCCTACATGCGGTAAGGAAGGTTAAGGGTTTGGAGAGGTCTCAGGTGGATGCATCAATTTGGCATTTGTGGTGGAGAAGCTTCAGAGATCCCTTTTGAGTTGGGGTATGTTGCAACTCAGACCTTTTCCTTCTATGTCTTTCTACCCTTTACACTTTCTGCAGATTTTGCTCAGAATCTTTCCTTTTGAAAAAAAGGCTTTGCATACAGCTTTAGTGTCTGTTCGTCCGCTGTAGGTATATTATTGTACAAATATTGAATAAAGTTGTATTTATGTCTTTAAATTGGCGAGATGGGCTTCCTGTTATTTGTGCCTATATTTTTTGGTTCTGTTTTAAGAACATTTATGACCTTTTTATGATACACGGACTCCTTTCAAAATTAAGTTTTCCAAAAATTGACAAGTTATTAAATAACGTGTATGTTGTAAGTTTTTAAAATAATAATACAAATCTCAAAAAGAAGATACTATGGAAGTTTTAGCTGGTCCATCATTTGTCCTATCCAAAAAGGGCTTCAGTGTATAATGGGGTTAGCAATGAAATGTCACACACCTCATTTTATGTGGCCATTCAGTGGTTCAGGAGGCTGGCTCTGTTACTGACGATGGATATAGAGTATATCCGGTTGGGATGTGTGTGGAAAGAGAAAAATATGTGGACAACTGTCTGCCTATTACATCATGTGCCTTCTGTGGCCTTTAGCTCCTTCGTAGAGTGAGTGCTAAGGGAGGAAACTGGGAAGCAGTCATTCATATCCTACCTGGATTATTTGTTGTTTATGGGCCTACGTAGATGACATAGCCATCATCAGGAACATCTGGACCATATTGCTCAAGTTCTAAGATGCGTCCAGCAGGCAGGGTTGACTATTAGGACTGATAAGTGTCAGATGGGAATGGGGGAGGTGCAGTATTTGGGGCACAGGGTGGAAAGGGGCAAGATTTACCCTGAGAAGGACAAGGCGGAAGCTATCTTGCAGTGGCCCAGGCCCACCAATCGGAGGCAGGTATGGGACTTCTTAGGTACAACCGGGTATTACCTCAAATTTATGCCCCAATATAGCTCTAAAATGTGTTTTGTTATTGCAGTGATGCTGTTATGCCATTGAATCCAGGTGGGCTATGGGTAGGGATCAGGTGGGTCCAGTTCCAGGATACAGGCGAGGGGGCTGTAGATGCATTCCTTCCCCCTCCTTTCTGTACAGGAAGTCCTGATCAGCCATTCTGAGAGGATCCCATTATCTAAGGGCACCTCTGACCCAGCCCCTGGAGCGTGGGAAATCTTCAGGGTATGGAGGATACAGTGGGAATCAGAGGAGGTTGTCCTGTCTTTTTCCATTCATCCTGGGAATACCTCCAACATTGAAGTCTAGACTTCTGCTGGACAGAATATACTGCTGGGACATCCAGGTGACTGAAGCTCCTGGGGGTAAGGGACAGAGAATGTGGTGAATCTGCCTGGCATTTATTTTATGTTTGTATATAGAATTCTAGTGACTGTTTTTATTACAATAAGTGTACTGTTGTAGTTGTCTAAGTAACTATAAGAACCCTAGAAGGCACTGGGCATGCTTCCCTGGCATAGTAAGGCACCCCTGGGTGGCCAGCCAGCGTGAAGGGGAGGTTTGGGGCGCCTTTAGAGCCAGATAGGCCAGAACACAGAAAATTCATGTACAAAGTTTTTGGGGACAGAGATTGATTCCATAAACATGGAATACAGTCTACCGCAGGCCAAGTTAGTGCTCTTAAGGTCATCGGTACAAAGCGCAAATATGGGGCTGTTGGTTATTTTATGCCTAATGTAGTGTCTCCAGGGTATGTTAAATTTCAAAACTAATACAATCCCAATGGGTACGTTCTTTAGCTTAATTTTAACTACTGGTCGATGGCTGCAACAAATCCAATCCGTGTCCTGTGGTCAAAATCTTTTCACATCATTTGGTAGGATATCCTTGACTACAACATCTATGTCGCCTTCATAATAGGGAGATAATAAAGCCATGAGCACTTCTCTTTGGGCTCTGTCTGACGTGGTGATTTTGGTTACACAACCTTGCAGCATTACAGCAGGATCAACAAGTTGGGTTCTTATCACACTAATTGAAGTCCAAGGGGTAAATATATGAAACTTTGCAGGGGAAATTTAAAGCGGCAATGGCTTTTAAAGGCAAGACTTGCCTTTAAAAGCCATTGCAGTCTTAATCCTACCTGCACAGGTCTCACTTGGACTGACTGGAAGTGACCTAAACATATGCACACAAGTGGTGAAACAGAAAAACAGGTCAAGAACCTCTTTCTGGGTGTCGATGACAACTCCATCCATGCATCTCACCATAAACTGCCACAGCTTGTCCGCAAACTACTTAAGTGATGTGGTTGCCCTCAGGTAGATGCCAAAACTTTTGCAGTAGCTCTATGGTGAATGCATAATGTTTTAACAGGTCCTGCCCTACAAGTTCATAATCCGCACAGTCCTCTGGGGCCACTGTAGGATAGGCCTTTATTGCACATCATTGCATGTACATCATCCCCAGTCAGTGTTTGGTAGGTCATGGAGTCTGCAGGTACTCTCAAACACAAGTGACCATCAATTCTCTAATTCTTAGGAAAGTGCAAGAACCCCAAACTGGGTACAGTGGCAGGTATCTATCTACCTGATCCTTGGGTTCTACAGACTGTGGTCACCCCTTGTTGCTCCATTCTCGGAGAATAAGTTTGTGGACATCTGTTGTGTAACTTCGAGATTAAATCCTCATCTAAGTTAATTAGGTCTTTTCAAGTGTGAGTGTCCAACACTTCTTTTTAGCCTGAAAGCTTACAGTCTAAATTCCCTAACACACACACACATATACAAATTAGGGTCAATTTGATAGCAGCCAATTACCCTACCAGTAATATTTTTTGTTTGTTTGTATTTTCCTGCATAGGCTTCCTCTGGGCATTCCGGCTTCCTTCCATACTCCCAAAAAAAAAATAATTACTGGTAGGCTGATTGGCTTCTCACAATAAATGCACTCTAGAGTGTTTGTGTGTTAGGGGATTTAGGCTGTAAGCTCCATCGGGGCAGGGCTGATGCGAATGATTTCACAATCTCTGGACAGTTCTGGTAATATGATGGTGGTATATAAAAAAAACTATAAGGAATAATAATTATTTCTAGACCAGATGTTCAAGAAGTTTTTTTTTCCTTATTAACATTTTATAGTAAAAGTGAAGGGGTTGTAAGAAGTTTTGAGAAGGATGAAGAAAGTTTTTGGATTGAAGTAATCAATCAGTACACGTATATAAGAGAAAGGAAAAAGTGACAAATAAAAGGGGCAGGATTAGGGAGAATGGTTCAGAGACAGCAAAATCAGGAATAAACCCAGATAGAAGGTGTATATCTCCGGACATGGCTTGTACAACTTACACCTGGATGTGGTCCTATCACTGAGAGAGGTAGTCAGAGTTCTCAGCACTAGGCATCAGTAACAAGTAACATAGAATGACATGAAACAGAAGGTAAAGATGGCACTGCCCAAATGAGCTTACAATCTAAGAGAGTAATGGGTAACCAGCGGGCCTAGTACCGCATGCAGCCCTCCAGGTCTTTCACCTAGGTCATACAGATACATCCTCCTGTATTGTCAGGTTTGTTTGTTATTGCGTGTAACACTGCAAAATGCCTGCTGACATGTTATTACAGATAGGTGTCTCTTTCCTAGATTAAATGTGTTGTTTTAACCTGTTTTAAACTAGCCATGTGCTAGTTCCTGGCTCTGGGCAGTTGGTGATTACAGACACTGTGCTAGTTCCTGGCTCTGGGCAGTTGGTGATTACAGACACTGTGCTAGTTCCTGGCTCTGGGCAGTTGGTGATTACAGACACTGTGCTAGTTCCTGGCTATGGGCAGTTGGTGATTACAGGCACTGTGCTAGTTCCTGGCTCTGGGCAGTTGGTGATTACAGACACTGTGCTAGTTCCTGGCTCTGGGCAGGTGGTGATTACAGACACTGTGCTAGTTCCTGACTCTGGGCAGTTGGTGATTACAGACTCTGTGCTAGTTCCTGGCTCTGGGCAGGTGGTGATTACAGACACTGTGCTAGTTCCTGGCTCTGGGCAGTTGGTGATTACAGACACTGTGCTAGTTCCTGGCTCTGGGCAGTTGGTGATTACAGACTCTGTGCTAGTTCCTGGCTCTGGGCAGGTGGTGATTACAGACACTGTGCTAGTTCCTGGCTCTGGGCAGTTGGTGATTACAAACACTGTGCTAGTTCCTGGCTCTGGGCAGTTGGTGATTACAGACTCTGTGCTAGTTCCTGGCTCTGGGCAGGTGGTGATTACAGACACTGTGCTAGTTCCTGGCTCTGGGCAGTTGGTGATTACAGATACTGTGCTAGTTCCTGGCTCTGGGCAGTTGGTGATTACAGACACTGTGCTAGTTCCTGGCTCTGGGCAGGTGGTGATTACAGACACTGTGCTAGTTCCTGGCTCTGGGCAGTTGGTGATTACAGACACTGTGCTAGTTCCTGGCTCTGGGCAGGTGGTGATTACAGACACTGTGCTAGTTCCTGGCTCTGGGCAGTTGGTGATTACAGGCAATGTGCTAGTTCCTGGCTCTGGGCAGGTGGTGATTACAGACACTGTGCTAGTTCCTGGCTCTGGGCAGTTGGTGATTACAGACACTGTGCTAGTTCCTGGCTCTGGGCAGTTGGTGATTACAGACACTGTGCTAGTTCCTGGCTCTGGGCAGGTGGTGATTACAGACACTGTGCTAGTTCCTGGCTATGGGCAGGTGGTGATTACAGGCACTGTGCTAGTTCCTGGCTATGGGCAGGTGGTGATTACAGACACTGTGCTAGTTCCTGGCTCTGGGCAGGTGGTGATTACAGGCACTGTGCTAGTTCCTGGCTATGGGCAGTTGGTGATTACAGACACTGTGCTAGTTCCTGGCTATGGGCAGGTGGTGATTACAGACACTGTGCTAGTTCCTGGCTCTGGGCAGTTGGTGATTACAGGCACTGTGCTAGTTCCTGGCTCTGGGCAGGTGGTGATTACAGACACTGTGCTAGTTCCTGGCCATGGGCAGTTGGTGATTACAGACACTGTGCTAGTTCCTGGCTCTGGGCAGGTGGTGATTACAGACACTGTGCTAGTTCCTGGCTCTGGGCAGTTGGTGATTACAGACACTGTGCTAGTTCCTGGCTCTGGGCAGTTGGTGATTACAGACACTGTGCTAGTTCCTGGCTCTGGGCAGGTGGTGATTACAGACACTGTGCTAGTTCCTGGCTCTGGGCAGTTGGTGATTACAGACACTGTGCTAGTTCCTGGCTCTGGGCAGGTGGTGATTACAGACACTGTGCTAGTTCCTGGCTCTGGGCAGTTGGTGATTACAGGCAATGTGCTAGTTCCTGGCTCTGGGCAGGTGGTGATTACAGACACTGTGCTAGTTCCTGGCTCTGGGCAGTTGGTGATTACAGACACTGTGCTAGTTCCTGGCTCTGGGCAGTTGGTGATTACAGACACTGTGCTAGTTCCTGGCTCTGGGCAGGTGGTGATTACAGACACTGTGCTAGTTCCTGGCTCTGGGCAGGTGGTGATTACAGACTCTGTGCCAGTTCCTGGCTCTGGGCAGTTGGTGATTACAGACACTGTGCTAGTTCCTGGCTATGGGCAGGTGGTGATTACAGGCACTGTGCTAGTTCCTGGCTATGGGCAGGTGGTGATTACAGACACTGTGCTAGTTCCTGGCTCTGGGCAGGTGGTGATTACAGGCACTGTGCTAGTTCCTGGCTATGGGCAGTTGGTGATTACAGACACTGTGCTAGTTCCTGGCTATGGGCAGGTGGTGATTACAGACACTGTGCTAGTTCCTGGCTATGGGCAGGTGGTGATTACAGACACTGTGCTAGTTCCTGGCTCTGGGCAGTTGGTGATTACAGGCACTGTGCTAGTTCCTGGCTATGGGCAGGTGGTGATTACAGACACTGTGCTAGTTCCTGGCTCTGGGCAGTTGGTGATTACAGACACTGTGCTAGTTCCTGGCTCTGGGCAGGTGGTGATTACAGACACTGTGCTAGTTCCTGGCTCTGGGCAGTTGGTGATTACAGACACTGTGCTAGTTCCTGGCTCTGGGCAGTTGGTGATTACAGACACTGTGCTAGTTCCTGGCTCTGGGCAGTTGGTGATTACAGACAATGTGCTAGTTCCTGGCTCTGGGCAGGTGGTGATTACAGGCACTGTGCTAGTTCCTGTCTATGGGCAGGTGGTGATTACAGACACTGTGCTAGTTCCTGGCTCTGGGCAGTTGGTGATTACAGACACTGTGCTAGTTCCTGGCTCTGGGCAGGTGGTGATTACAGGCACTGTGCTAGTTCCTGGCTATGGGCAGGTGGCTATTACAGACACTGTGCTAGTTCCTGTCTATGGGCAGGTGGTGATTACAGACACTGTGCTAGTTCCTGGCTCTGGGCAGGTGGTGATTACAGGTACTGTGCTAGTTCCTGGCTCTGGGCGGGTGGCGATTACAGACACTGTGCTAGTTCCTGGCTCTGGGCAGTTGGTGATTACAGGCACTGTGCTAGTTCCTGGCTATGGGCAGGTGGTGATTACAGACACTGTGCTAGTTCCTAGCTCTGGGCAGGTGGTGATTACAGGCACTGTGCTAGTTCCTGGCTATGGGCAGGTGGCGATTACAGACACTGTGCTAGTTCCTGGCTCTGGGCAGTTGGTGATTACAGACACTGTGCCAGTTCCTGGCTCTGGGCAGTTGGTGATTACATACACTGTGCTAGTTCCTGGCTCTGGGCAGTTGGTGATTACAGGCAATGTGCTAGTTCCTGGCTCTGGGCAGGTGGTGATTACAGGCACTGTGCTAGTTCCTGGCTCTGGGCAGTTGGTGATTACAGGCACTGTGCTAGTTCCTGGCTATGGGCAGGTGGTGATTACAGACACTGTGCTAGTTCCTGGCTCTGGGCAGGTGGTGATTACAGGCACTGTGCTAGTTCCTGGCTATGGGCAGGTGGCGATTACAGACACTGTGCTAGTTCCTGGCTCTGGGCAGTTGGTGATTACAGACACTGTGCTAGTTCCTGGCTCTGGGCAGTTGGTGATTACAGGCACTGTGCTAGTTCCTGGCTCTGGGCAGTTGGTGATTACAGGCACTGTGCTAGTTCCTGGCTATGGGCAGGTGGTGATTACAGACACTGTGCTAGTTCCTGGCTCTGGGCAGTTGGTGATTACAGGCACTGTGCTAGTTCCTGGCTATGGGCAGGTGGCTATTACAGACACTGTGCTAGTTCCTGGCTCTGGGCAGGTGGTGATTACAGACACTGTGCTAGTTCCTGGCTATGGGCAGGTGGTGATTACAGACACTGTGCTAGTTCCTGGCTCTGGGCAGTTGGTGATTACAGGCACTGTGCTAGTTCCTGGCTATGGGCAGGTGGTGATTACAGACACTGTGCTAGTTCCTGGCTATGGGCAGGTGGTGATTACAGACACTGTGCTAGTTCCTGGCTCTGGGCAGGTGGTGATTACAGACTCTGTGCTAGTTCCTGGCTCTGGGCAGGTGGTGATTACAGGCACTGTGCTAGTTCCTGGCTATGGGCAGGTGGCTATTACAGACACTGTGCTAGTTCCTGGCTCTGGGCAGGTGGTGATTACAGACACTGTGCCAGTTCCTGGCTCTGGGCAGTTGGTGATTACAGGCACTGTGCTAGTTCCTGGCTATGGGCAGGTGGCTATTACAGACACTGTGCTAGTTCCTGGCTCTGGGCAGGTGGTGATTACAGACACTGTGCCAGTTCCTGGCTCTGGGCAGGTGGTGATTACAGACACTGTGCTAGTTCCTGGCTCTGGGCAGGTGGTGATTACAGACACTGTGCTAGTTCCTGGCTATGGGCAGGTGGTGATTACAGACACTGTACTAGTTCCTGGCTCTGGGCAGGTGGTGATTACAGGCAATGTGCTAGTTCCTGGCTCTGGGCAGTTGGTGATTACAGAGACTGTGCTAGTTCCTGGATCTGGGCAGTTGGTGATTACAGACACTGTGCTAGTTCCTGGCTCTGGGCAGGTGGTGATTACAGGCACTGTGCTAGTTCCTGGCTCTGGGCAGGTGGTGATTACAGACTCTGTGCTAGTTCCTGGCTCTGGGCAGGTGGTGATTACAGACTCTGTGCTAGTTCCTGGCTCTGGGCAGGTGGTGATTACAGACTCTGTGCTAGTTCCTGGCTCTGGGCAGGTGGTGATTACTAAGGGTTACTACGATAATAAGGGTACAATCTTCAGTGCCAGGTTGTGGCACTCAATATTCATCATTGATAGCACTGTCCACTGAGTTGAATGTCATCTCGTCAGGGTTTTAGCATACTCACTGATGACCGTGGCAATTTATTTAATGGAATTGTTAAAGTCTAATAAGTTGGGAATTTTCCCTTTAGGATAAAGGTCTTAAACTATATTTTCATACATTTTGCAAATGTGTGGCCGATACTAGATTTATTTCAACGTTATTTCTAATTGAACATTTAGGTTAAAATAATCTTACCTTACACGGTGAGATGTCTGATCACCAGACACGCGGTCACTGCAATGCACAATTTGTGTATATGTATAATATACAGCTCACACTCAACTGATAAGTGTTCTATACCCAGCAGTGACTTTTATACCAGAGCTGAGTGACATCACAGAGGCTGGTTGTGATGTCAGCCAGTCACATGATCACCCAAGTCAGCAGATGCACCTCAGCCTGCCAGAATGTTACCACTGTGGGTAAGGGATCATTGGTTTCTTTACAGGGGAACAATGGCCGCTCCGTAGACCTGAACCAAGGCTGCAGTCAAGGTGTTTCCGAATGTTCCTATTAGTGGTGACCTAGAAGCTGCCATTGTCCCAAATCTCAACTTTCTGTGGCCTCCGATCATGGATAATACATTTTATGACACATATATATATATATATATATATCCATGTATGAACATATCTCCCTCAATATTCTGCATTTATGTAAATAATTGTAAATAACAGATAAGCTCTGAAGCTTAGACGATAGGACTGGGTGATAAGTGTGACATCTGAGGTGCAGGGAGAGGGGATTATTGGTCACTTGGTCGGCAGTAAATATTAGTCGCTACGTTTCGACGCATGAAACGTGAGCGTTGTGTGATTTATGAACTGGCGCAGGTTGGGCGTTGCTGAGCGATGTGAGGCAGCACCAGGGCAGGCGATACTGGGGCAGAGCCAGAGCGTCCATTAATCAGTACAGGCTCCTGCCTGGGGCCCTGTGTCCCTGGGAAGTTTTATGGGGGGATTATTGGACAAACTGAGAACAGGGTCCAAACCAGTATCTCATGGAGGCCCCTCTGGGGAGTTACTCAGGGTCTGCCCTGGAGAACTTGGGGATTATCTCTGTATGTGCCCATAGCCCCCCAGGAGAGGAACAATGACCACGTGCCAGGGCACTCTGGGTGTACCAAGATGACGCCAACACTGTTCAGGTGGACTATGATGGCGGCCTGAGGGGAGCCACTGACCCTCTGACCCCTAATCCCCCGTATCTGAGGTTTACAAAGGGGGTGTAACAACATGGCGGCGCTGGCGGAGTACCAAGATGGCGGAGTCCAGAGAGTCGCAGCAGAGCGGTGCTGTGGGAGTCCCAAGATGGCGGCGCTTCCGGGACGGAGGAGGTGTTACCATAGCGATCCGGTCCCTCTCCCTGTAGGAGCCCGTCAGTGCGCCCGCCGTGACGTCACTCTCCCGCGACCGCCATCACCGACGTCGCCAGAGAGAAAAGAGCGCGGCCCGGAGACCGGGAAGGGGATGAGAGGACCCGGGGGACTGTGCGGAGGATCTGCGGACATGTGCGTGACCCCGAGGCTGTGTGTGTGACCGGGGGAGCTGGGAGATCCCCCCCCCCCTCTCCCCGGCTGTACCCCCGTTATACCGACAGTCATACCCTGCACCCCCCATTATACCGACAGTCATACCCTGCACCCCTGATCTATATCCTGCACCCCCCATTATACCGACAGTCATACCCTGCACCCCCCATTATACCGACAGTCATACCCTGCACCCCTGATCTATATCCTGCACCCCCCATTATACCGACAGTCATACCCTGCACCCCGATCTATATCCTGCACCCCCCATTATACCGACAGTTATATCCTGCACCCCTGATCTATATCCTGCATGACATCTGTGCACCCCCATTACACCGCTAATCATCTGCTGCACCCCTGATATATACCCTGCACCCCCCATTATACTCTGCACCCCCCACCACTTATATCCTACACTCCCTATTATATCAACAATCATCTGCTGCACCCCCCTCCCCGGCTGTACCCCCCAGCAGTTATATCCTGCACGCCCCAATTATACCCTGCATTACATCTGTGCACCCCCAATTATATTCTGATTATATCCTGCATGACATCTGTGCACCCCTGATATATACCCTGCACCCCCCATTATACCCTGCACCCCCCACCACTTATATCCTACACCCCCATTATACCGACAATCATCTGCTGCACCCCTGATATATACCCTGCACCCCCCATTATACTCTGCACCCCCCACCACTTATATCCTACACTCCCATTATACCGACAATCATCTGCTGCACCCCTGATATATACCCCGCACCCCCCATTATACCCTGCACCCCCCACCACTTATATCCTACACTCCCATTATACCGACAATCATCTGCTGCACCCCTGATATATACCCTGCACCCCCCATTATACCCTGCACCCCCCACCACTTATATCCTACACCCCCATTATACCGACAATCATCTGCTGCACCCCTGATATATACCCTGCACCCCCCATTATACTCTGCACCCCCCCCACTTATATCCTACACTCCCATTATACCGACAATCATCTGCTGCACCTCCCATTATACTCTGCACCCCCCTCCCCGGCTGTACCCCCCCAGCAGTTATATCCTGCACGCCCCAATTATATCCTGCATGACATCTGTGCACCCCCATTACACCGCTAATCATCTGCTGCACCCCTGATATTTACCCTGCACCCCCCCACCAATTATATCCTACACCCCCATTATACCGACAATCATCTGCTGCACCCCTGATATATACCCTGCACCCCCCATTATACTCTGCACCCCCCACCACTTATATCCTACACTCCCTATTATATCAACAATCATCTGCTGCACCCCTGATATATACCCTGCACCCCTCACCACTTATATCCTACACCCCCATTATACCGACAATCATCTGCTGCACCCCTTAAATAAACCCTGCACCCCCTTCCCCGGCTGTACCCCCCAGCAGTTATACCCTGCACGCCCCAATTATACCCTGCATTACATCTGTGCACCCCCCAATTATATTCTGATTATATCCTACACCCTCTGATTAAATTCTGCATGACATATGTGCACTCCAGTCATACTCTGCATCCCCCATCCCCCAGATCATACCCGGATTATATCCTACACCCCCCAATTCCCTGTATTACATCTGTTCACCCTCAATTATGCCCTGCCCCCCTGATTATATCTTGCACTCCCCCAATTATACCCTGCATTACATCTGTTTACCCCCAATTATACTCTGCATCCCTTACCAGTTATACCCCGGAACCCCTGATGATATATTGCACCCCCCAATTATACCCTGCAATCTCTCAATTATACACTGCATGTCTGTCTGTGCAACCTAATTTTTTAGTAGTGCACCCCAATGCTACTCTTCATGTCCATTTGTATTCTCTTAATTATGCCATTTACATCTGTGCGTACAACTACACTCTCAATTATGATCCACTCACCCCCAGTTCTTTACCCTCCCTGGTGTCAAACTCTTCCAAGCCTCCTCGTACCCGCAGGAATATCAACGCTATTGATTTTCAACAGTTTTCCACCTCTCTCCAACACCTTCTCTCCCCAATTTTTACATTCTCCTCCCCTGATCGGGCAGTACCCCATTTTCATGAAACCCTAGCAACTGCTCTGGATCAAGTGGCTCCAGCGACACTACATACTTCGCGTACAATTCGTTGCCAACCGTGGCACACTACAGTAACACGAACTCTACAAAAACTTTCTCGTAAAGCAGAACGTCACTGGCGTAAATCTTGTGCCTCTAATGATTTCATCACATATACTGATATCTACCACTCCTACAGAAATGCTCTGGACACTGCTAAACAAATATACTACCGATCTCTCATCTATGCTCAGGCTTCTAACCCCAAACGCCTCTTTAACACATTTAACTCTCTTCTGAATCCTCCCGCCCCAAATCCTCCAACTACCATCAGTGCACAGGATCTTGCTTCCTATTTCAAGGACAAAATAGATAAGATCAGGCTTGAAATGGTATCTCCCTTGACAAGCAATCTGCTCAATTCCTTTGTAGCACCCTCTGACACTCTCTCTTCATTTGATCCCACAAATGAAGGGGAAGTTTCTACTCTCTTCTCATCTTCCTACTCTACCTCCTGTCCTCTTGATCCAATTCCCTCACAAATGGGTATGTCCCTGTCTCCTGTGCTCATTCCCCCTCTAACTAAAATCTATAATCTATCTCTTTCTACAGGTATTTTTCCATCACTATTCAAGCATGCAGTGATTACTCCCATTTTAAAAAAACAGAATTCTGACCCTAACTCTCTCATAAATTACCGCCCCATCTCCCAGCTCCCGTGCCCCTCCAAGCTTCTCGAGAGAATTGCCTACACACGCCTCACACACTTTCTTACAGCAAACAACCTATTGGATCCTCTTCAGTCAGGCTTTCGCTCTCAACACTCCACAGAGACGGCGCTGACCAAAGTTGTCAATGATTTGATCACAGCAAAAAATAATAACCAATACTCTCTTCTAATTCTCCTGGATCTTTCTGCTGCATTTGACACTGTTGACCACTCTCTCCTCATACAAACGCTGCAATCCCTAGGTCTTGAAGGCACTGTCCTATCCTGGTTCTCATCCTACCTATCTAATCGCTCTTTCAGTGTTAATTTCTCTGGATCCACCTCTGCTCCGCTTCCTTTATCAGTTGGAGTTCCACAAGGCTCAGTCCTAGGTCCTCTGCTGTTCTCTATCGACACCACTTCTCTTGGAAAACTAATAAGCTCCTTTGGATTTCAGTATCATCTCTATGAGGATGATACACAAATTTATCTATCCTCTCCTGATCTCTCACCATCTGTGTTGTCTCGCGTTACTGACTGTCTTTCTGCCATTTCATCTTGGATGTCCTCTCGCCAACTCAAACTCAATCTTTCAAAAACTGAATTAATAATATTCCCACCCAAGAACAGAAGCTTCCTGCCTGACATTTCTATTTCTGTCGATAACATGACCATAAATCCCACCCCGCAAGCTCGTTGCCTAGGTGTAATCCTTGATTCACAACTGTCATTTATTCCCCACATCAACTCTATATCTAAATCATGTTACATACACCTAAAGAACATTTCCAGAATACGCACATATCTGACACAAGACACCGTAAGAACATTAATTCATGCACTCATCATCTCCCGCATCGACTATTGCAATTCCCTCCTTACTGGTCTTCCCAAAGGCAGACTTGAACCCCTACAATCTATTTTGCACGCAGCGGCAAGACTGATTTTCCTTACTAACCGTTATTCCTCTGCTGAGACACTCTGTCAGTCTCTACATTGGCTGCCTGTATTTCAACGAATCCAATATAAAATTCTTCTACTAACATACAAGGCAATCAACAAAATTGCACCGACATACATTTCCTCACTTGTCTCGAAATATCTCCCTACTCGACACCTCCGTTCTGCACAAGATCTACGTCTCTCCTCCACTCTCATCACATCCTCCCATTCTCGGTTACAGGATTTTTTCCGGGCTGCACCTACTTTGTGGAATTCCCTCCCTCGCACAGTAAAACTTTCCTCTAGTCTTCAAACCTTCAAGCGTTCACTGAAAACCCACCTCTTCAGACAAGGTTATGATATTCCTCAACCATCATCTTAATTTCCCTAGATTACCCTATTGCCATCCTCTACACAGCTGACACAAGACAACAACCCTCTGACCAACATTGCAACACACACAGCCCACTCAATACTTTTACCTTTGCGTTCTAGCTGGTGCATTGTGCAATATGATGTAGCACATGCCCTTGTGTTTCTAACTCCCATTGTCCTATAGATTGTAAGGTGGGAGCAGGGTTCTCTTACCTCTCTGTCTGTATGTATTACCCAGTATTGTCTTATTGATGTTTGTTCCCAATTGTAAAGCGCTACGGAATTTGCTGGCGCTATATAAATAAATGTTGATGATGATGATGATCCATCTTATCAGTAAACCCCAATTTACACAGTTAATGCCAATTTTATTGCACCAATTATACTTCGCTACATATCAGTACCCCAAATCTCCTTATGTCTGCGACAACACTCAGCATTTATAGAGCCAGGAACTGTTGTGCTATGCGTTCTTAACATGTCTGTATCATCATTTATTTATATAGCGCCAACATATTCCGTAGCGCTTTATATCACTGCACCTTCAATTATATTCTATTCTGCCTTACATCCTTCAGGTAGACGAAGAAGCACTGAAATGGCCCTTTCTTCTGTGTATGTTTGTGTGTGTGTATATATGTATATATATATATATATATATATATATATATATATATATATATATATATATATATATATATATATATATATGTGTGTGTGATCAGCCACAACATTAAAACCACCTGCATAATATTGTGTAGGTCCCCCTTGTGCCACCAAAACAGCTCTGACCCGTCGAGGCCTGGACTCTACAAGACCTCTGAAGGTGTCCTGTGGTATCTGGCACCAAGACGTTAGCAGCAGATCCTTAAGTCCTGTAAGCTGTGAGGTGGGGCCTCCATGGCCTGGACTTGTTTTTCCAGCACATCCCACAGATGCTCGATCAGATTGAGATGTGGGGAATTTGGAGGCCAAGTCAACACCTTGAGGTCTTTGTCATGTTCCTCAAACCATTCCTGAACAATTCCTGTAATGTTGCAGGGCGCATTATCCTGCTGAAAGAGGCCACTGCATCAGGTAATACCGCTATCATGAAGCGGTGTACTTGGTCTGCAACAATGTTTAGGTAGGTTGTACCTGCCAAAGTAACATCCATAGGAATGCCAGGACCCAAGGCTTCCCAGCAGAACATTGCCCAGAGCATCACACTGAACCCTACGGCTTGCCTCCTTCCCATACTGCATCCTGGTACCATCTCTTCCCCAGGTAAACGACGCACGTGCACCCAGACGTCCGTGTGATGTAAAAAAAACCAATAAATCAGACCAGGCCACCTTTTTCCATTGTTCCATGGTTTGGTTCTGGCAATCACATGCCCATTATAGATGACTTCCGCGGTGGACAGGGGTCAGCATGGGCACTCTGACCGTTCTGCGGCTACGCAGCCCCATAAGCAGCATTCACTTTTTCAGCAATTTGTGCTACAGTAGCTCTTTCGTGGGATTGGATCAGGCGGGCTAGCCTTTGCTCCCCACACGCATCAAGGAGCCTTAAGCATCCATGACTCTGTCACCGATTATCTTTCTTTGAACCACTGCACACCGGAAACACTCCACAAGACTTCCTGTTTTATAGATGCTCTGACCTAGTCTAGCCATCATAATTTGGCCAACGTTAAAGTTGCTTAGATGCTTCCTCTTTCCCCTTTTCTTGCTTCCAACACATCAATTTCAAGAACTGACTGTTCACTTGTTGCCTAATATATCTCACCCCTTGACAGGGGCCATTGTAATGAGATAATCAATGTTATTCACTTGTTAGTGGTTTTGTTGTGACCCATCTGTGTGTGTATGTATATATTTTAGACTAAACCAGCGACTGCTCTGTACAACTATGTGTTGGTCGAGGTTGGTGTCTAGGAACACATTTCCTTTTCCTTTCAGATCCCCACGATGAGGCACACCCCAGTTCAGCGTCATCTTCCTCCCTTCTCCAGCCACCTACTGCCCCCCGGAAAGCATGGGAAGCTCTTCCAGATCCAGGAAGACGGATACTGGGGGCGAGATGAGGAAGAGGAGTCACAGCTGAGGAAGTCGTGTAGACAACCACCCAGACAGAGGAGAGGGAGGAGACAGAGGCTGCGCATTATGCGCACGCTTTACCTGGGTCTTTGCAAGCGGACAATTACGCTGCCCTTCTACTGGAAAATATGGGGGAGCCTGGGGGGGAGGCGGAGACAATTGGGGGGCAGGAGAAGGGAAGGAGGAGGTGGCTCTGTGGGCATAGAGTTGGGAAAGCGCAGAGGATCTGTCGAGGAAACATCGTTGGACAATTATTTAGCTGAAGAGGAGACAGGTGAGGAAGTCCCCCACTCCTCCTCTTGTTGATGCCCCATTTCCCATCCTTACCAACTCTTTGTTTTCTCATCAGGTCCCTCACTCGGACTTCCCAATGGATTCTCTCCTCTCCCTGCAGAATCAGACACCATTCTCATCAGCAATGTCTGCAGCATTGGGACCCAAGAAAGCCCTGCCCCAAACGGACCCCACAGCCAAGATGGCTTTACTCCGCCTCCAGAAAAGGAGGTCTCGCCCCCTGCGTTGACGGAGGAGCATGTGGCGTGTGTACAGAGTGAGTCAATCACAATCTCCCCTCCCTCTCCCCATACTGTCAAATTGCACTAAAATAAATTCCCACAATATTTTTATACTCTATCTGAAAAGAGTGACGGTCTCTGTATACAAGTGTGTTATTGGTACTCCGGCGGCATTCCTTCAGGACTATGACAGACTGACAGTGTCGCTGCTCTTCTCCTAGGTATTCTGGACCAGTTTCTCCAGTCTTATGGGAGCCTGATACCGCTGGGAACAGAAGAGGTATTGGACAAGCTGGAGGATGTATTTCAGCAGCCGTTTTCTACCCCGGCAAGGTATGGCTTGGCCTGGTAGTAAGAGCATTGGGTGTACGCTTTCTGTGAGATGGGTGGAGGGAGATGTTGGCCTGCAGGCGTCTGCAGAGAGGAGACTGTACAATATGAGTGAAGCTTTACGTTCCAGATTGGGTAATAATTGCAATACTCTGCAGGAGAGCCGTTGTGCAGCACGTTATCCAGTCGTATCAGCGTCTATCTGGCAACAATCTGCTGCGCTCCTTCCGTGTTACTTATAAGAGGCATGTGCTAAGCATGGATGACCTGGGCACCCTCTATGGACAGAACTGGCTCAATGACCAGGTACAAAACAATACAAATTGTGTGTTTGTAGGAGGTATAGTGACAGAGCTGTGTGTGGGGTCTGAACAGGAATAGTAGAGAGATACAGGATGGAGGTGTAGTGACAGCTGTGTGTGGCGGATCAGTACAGGAATAGTAGAGAGATACAGGACAGGATGGAGGTGTAGTGACAGAACTGTGTGTGTGCGAGGTCAGTACAGGAATAGTAGAGAGATACAGGACAGGATGGAGGTGTAGTGACGGAGCTGTGTGTGTCTGTGAGGTCAGTACAGGAATAGTAGAGAGATACAGGACAGGATGGAGGTGTAGTGACGGAGCTGTGTGTCTGTGAGGTCAGTACAGGAATAGTAGAGAGATACAGGACAGGATGGAGGTGTAGTGACGGAGCTGTGTGTGTGAGGTCAGTACAAGAATAGTAGAGAGATACAGGACAGGATGGAGGTGTAGTGACAGAGCTGTGTGTGTGTGAGGTCAGTACAGGAATAGTAGAGAGATACAGGACAGGATGGAGGTGTAGTGACGGAGCTGTGTGTCTGTGAGGTCAGTACAGGTATATGGAATGAGTGGCAGTGTAGAATACAGGTATGGTAACGGCAGTATTTATGTGATGGGCATCACAGGTGTATGTGTCCTTTTCCAGATAATGAACATGTATGGAGATTTAGTAATGGATGCCGTGCCAGAAAAGGTCAGTATCTTCCAGTCTGGATTTTTATGAGTTAATTAATTTGGTATCTTTAGTCCCCTTCCTTTAAGGAGTAACCCAACCCAAAGAGATACCTTCCACACACCAAATAGTAAAAAAGTTAAAAAGTTGTGGCGCCCTGAAGGCTTGGGGTCTGAAATGCACGTACCCTGACTGATGTTCACCAAGTGTGATATTCATTCTTTTATTTTTCTCAGGTGCATTTTTTCAACAGTTTTTTTTATGACAAATTAAGAACAAAAGGATATGAAGGAGTGAAACGGTGGACGAAAAATGTAAGTGGCTTTTTCCTTTCCATGTGTCTTGTGAACCCCCTTATCTCCTAATACTTTGTAGCCTTTTATTCCAAAGGTCTAATGCCTGTTACATCATGTAATTTGTTGCCCGGGTTTCCACCTAACACCTTGTCGTGTGAATGGTCAATTTATCTTCATATAGCTTTCATCATCTTCTCATGGTGCTGCCTCAGTTTCATCCCTTGATATAGTCCGTTTCTGCACAGGGTCTTCTTACTTCGTGGGTTTTATTCCACTCCCACTTTCCAGCTAATACTGGCCACACACTTTACAATATCTGCAGCAAGTTCTTGGCTCAAAATCACAGCTTGTGCTCCAACGTCCAATGATCGGATGATTATCGAAGATGTTTCTAATTAGATGCGGTGGGAGCATGATTGCAGATGACCTCTATTGACCATAGTGACATGCTCCAACCTCCCTAGTAGGCATGAATGACGGAAGAAGATATCCAGCTTCTCGGCCCATTCAGTTGAATCTTGTCCACTTAGGTGTGTGGCCAAATTACACTGTTGATACTGTAACTTGAGGCAAGATCGTTTTGTGTGTGGCCAGCATAAATTAGGATATGTCGCTTACAATATACGTTATTACCTGTCTATACAACTTCTCAAACTGACGATCCCTATTTCCTCGGTTTCAGGTTGATATATTTAATAAGCAGTTCCTCTTGATTCCAATACACCTGGAAGTCCATTGGTCTCTCATCTGTGTGGACGTTCTTAAACGGACCATTACTTACTTTGATTCCCAGCGTACTTTGAACAGGCGCTGCCCCAAGGTAAAGCCTTTATGAAATAAGTAATTCCCTTTACCTGGATAAATATTATCAATGACTGCTATATATGTCATATTTAAGGAGTTTAGTTTTATTGGATATATTATAGCACTACTGATTTTATAGTACCATGCTACAATAAATGCTAGAAGACACGAGAATGTACGGAAGTTGGTGAATAATGATGTTTTAGAGCGTAAGATGATTTGTGGATGGGAACTGACCACACATTTCACCCAGTCTTCCTGTACGAATGTATTTTACCATAAATATTTCCTCTCGCATGTGGTAGGAATATTTTTCCAAATTAATGTTTTCTACCTCAATCTGAGAGGCTTATCTGATGCGGTTGTATTGGAGTAAAACTCTTGAAAGGTAACAATATCTCTGTGAAGAGCCTTGAAATGAATGTGATGCAGTGGACCAAACAATGTCCTATTGAGAAACCTACAATGTCTGCGCTTAGCAGAACTTGTTATATATTACTTCCTTCAGGTCCTCTACGTGTACGAACAGCCAACTGATCACTAAGCACGTCTGGCTTGAGCTCTCTATCGACTTCTGTATGACTTAAATGTAGAGGTCTGGAAATGGGGTAGATGTTTATGGTACAGGAAATGCATTGAGTGCATCCTTGGGGAATTCCAGGAGTAGTTAAATATATCTGCTCAGGTAATAGAAAATATTAATTTACTGAAGATGTGTGGCATATACCAGCGTGATAAAGAGGTCCGCACGGTTATCAAAAGAAGGACTGTAAGCGCTCCTGTGATACTTATTAGGGAATAGAGCTCAGGGAATATCCAGACACACTTTCATAGGACATTCTTTTCATCTGGGATACACATTATCCTGAGCTGTTTTGAGCCATTAAAAGTACTTGTATGTTTTAATTCTGTCGCCCTTTTCTTTTCATGAGGTAAACCATTTTGTAGCCTTTGTTTGGGTCTTCACATTTATCGATATCCTTTCAAAAGTTTGTTGTCCAAAACTGAATCCATACTGGGAAAGCTCTACAATAACAATCATGTTCAAGCGTGTTCTAGGAAGAATCCGTTGGAAGTAGCTTATTTTACAGCTCCCAATAACAGGACATTTCTACTCTCTTAGCATATAGCCAAATATCTCCAGGCTGAAGCAGTAAAGAAAGAGCGACTGGAGTATGTCAATGGCTGGAAAGGATTATTCAAAATGGTGAGTGCTGGATATTCCTGCTCCCCTGTATTCGGGCTCTTATCAACTGTGCATTGTTGCTCATTTATTTCGTCCTTTTCAGAATGTTGCAAGACAGAACAATGACAGTGACTGTGGAGCATTTGTGTTGCAGGTGAGATCGCTCACCCTCTTTTACGGGCTGCATATCAATGAGACCGAAGAGAAAAGACCATTTAATATCTTCCTGGTTTTTCTTTCTCTTTTAGTACTGCAAGTTCCTTGCTTTGGAGCTCCCATTTACCTTTGGTCAGCAGGACATGCCTAAACTTAGGCGCCAGATGTATAAAGAGCTGTGTCATTGCAAGCTGACTGTGTGAAACCACCTGCGATGCGGAGGGAGCATCCGGACTGAGCCAGGGTTCTATCGCATCATAGAGGGGCTCTATGTGATGGCTTTACTGCCCCACTCTTTGTCTGTACTGAGGAACGTCCTCCCTGACCCACCCCAGAAGGCTTTGTGTGGAGCATTCACTTGTAAATTGATTTGTGGAGTCTTTGAGTTTTTTAAACACCCAGCCAGGGACCCCCGTCTCCACCCTTTTTTTTCCAGCAGACACGTCGATGTCTTGCTAGACTTTTTCAGAGTTTCTGTAATACGCCCTCCTCACCCGTATAAAAAAAAAAAAAAAAACCCCCATGCCTTGTATTTTTTTTTTTTTTTTTTATTATTTTAATTGTATTTTTTGTTTATTTAAACGGTTTCTGGGGGAAAATTGTAGTTTTGTTTTGTTTTTTTGGCAGAAAAACAAGAAAATTGAAAAACAAATAAAAAGTTCTATAGATAATGTGTTCATACTGCTGCTCACACTGACAATATTTCCTTGTTTGTGAAAATATTTGTTGGGACTATGTCTTAGAAGGTAGATGATTACTCCCTCATTGCATTCATATATGGAATATACTGCATTAAAGGGAATAACCAGTGAAGAGGACTGCCATGGAAGGTAAATAAAATATTTAGAAAGCCCCTTTACCCACACAAAAATAAATGTGTAGATACCCTTAAATTTAATAATTTTACAGGTTTTTACAGTAATTGATTATATACATTTAGTATAAGGTGTTAGCTAGTTGTCTATATAGTTATGATAGATAGTAGTGTTGATATTTTATTGAATATGGTGAACGTAGTAATGTAATTCTATTAGGGGAAAACAGGGACATACAAATTAGACAACTTCAATGCCAATGTGAAAACAAAGGGTAGAGGGTCCTGCGTGTGAGAGAGCTTACAATGTCATGGGAAAGGGGCACAGGTAAGAATGGAGAAGGGGACAGTGAGGCTGTACCAGTGGCTTTTAAAGAGTGTTTAAAGATTTGTAGGCTGGGGGAGAGTGATAGGGACGATAGGTGTGTAACACCACGGCATAATTTGTAGGTGAAAGTGAGAGGTGGTTAGAGGAGATGAAGTGCATGAGGGACGGTTTTTTAAATGAGGTTTGAGATAGATGAAGTGGTATTGTTGAGCTTTTGGATTTGGATTCTGGAGGAATTGGGAGAGCCAGGGTAGGGATTTGAGTGGTGGAGCAGTGAGAGGAAGATCAGTTTTACTGTGACATTTAGGATGGATTGTAGTGGGGATGGGTGAGGGGAATACCAGATAGGAGGCAAAAGAACGGATCATCATCAACATTTATTTATATAGCAACTGCAAATTCCGTAGTGTTTTACAATTGGGAACAAATGCAGTAATAAAACAATACTGGGTAATAAAGACAGAGGTAAGAGGACCCTGCTTGCAAGCTAACAATATATGGGGTCAGTTGCGGGTACATCTTGGGTAAGAAAAGGAAGTACTCTAGCAATATTTTAAAGGTGAAGGCATCAGAACGGGGAAAGAGATTAGATGTGAGGTATAAACCATTTAGTGGAATAAAGTGTGACACCAAAGCAGTGGGCTTTGAAGATTGAGGTAATTATTGTGTTGATGGTGAGGGAGATTTCAAGGGAGGTGAGGACTGAGACTAGGGAAATGGATGGGATATGTTGAACTTTTAGGGAGCCTTGTGGCATTACTAGATACTAGAGAGTGGTTACTGGAATCAGCAAAATAGGTTCACAAAGAGGTGAGGTGTACAGGGAGGCTCAGAAAAGCGTTGTGGAGCCCCAAAAAATGGTGAAGATGTGCCATAGACTGAGACACTGAAGGAGCAGTTGGTTAGGTAGGAAGTGAGCAGGAAATTTAAGTCACAAAGGTGAAGGGTGTGCAGGAGAAGAGGGTTATCAAGTAGTTTGGAGAGAAAGAGGGTGGGTCAAAATATTTTTTTTTTATTGGTGAATGTGTATTTAGAGGATGATAGTGCCAGTGAAGAGGTGAGCTGGAACCAGCATGCAGTGGGGGAGAGGCAGTGGTGACGTTGGGAGGGATTAGGGTCAAGGGGGCAGGTATAATATCTTTATATAGGGCAGGGTCACTGGGTGTAATGTGATTGCATAGAGCAGGGTGACCAGGTGGAATATGGTTTTAGGGAGCACAGTAACATTGATTGTTTTGTTTCAATTGGACCTTTCAAGGGATGGGATACATTTGGCAGCAAGTGAACACTCAGTTTTTGAAGCTGATTTGTTGGAAGCAGGAAAATGGGCAAGCATAAGGATCTGAGAGACTTTGACAAGGGCCAAATTGTAATGGTGAGATTACTGGGTTAGAACAATTTCAAAAGGGCCGATTCTTGTGGGGTGTTCCCAGTATGTAGTTGTTAGTACCAGCAGAAGTTGTCCAAGGAAAGACAACCGGTGAACTGTCGACAGGGCCATGAGTTCACAAAATGCATTGATGCATGTGGGGAACGAAGGCTAGCCCGTCTGGTCCAATTCCCCAGCAGTGGTACTGAAGAACAAATTTCTGAAAAAGTTTATGCTGGCTATGCTAGAAAGGTGTCAGAACTCACAGTGCATAGCAGCTTTCTGTGTAGCTGCAGACCGGTCAGATTGCCCATCTTGACCCTTGTCCACCGAAAGCGCCTACAATGGGCACATGAGTTCCAGAACTGGACACCTTTTTTTGGGTTGCTTTCTCACCATCAGTAAGACTGTTACTGACCACTGCTAATGGTGTCATCTGCCACCAGACCGACTTGCGAATGCCAACTGCGCAATAGCTGTAGGACAGGACTGCCACCACCAGGCTCCTTCACAGCACCTGCAACTGCTTACTTCTGGGTTCCGGATCTAGCTCCTGCAGTGCCTCTTTACGGTGTGCTGACTGGTACCTACCGACTGTTTACTATGGATCAGGACTGCTGAGTAATTAGCAGGCGTTTACACAGAGATGCTGGGTTCAATGCAGGACAGCCGGGCAATGGATTAGAGTGTAAGATCTTATTTGTTGGTCACAGGACACATCTGGCCATAGGCAGAGTCTTGAGGCAGTGATGTATATTGCTCAAGGGTTCTTATAAAGGACCGTTACTCGTTAGGTAGAGGTACTAGAGATGATCTAGAAGTACAGATGGTATATACATTACATGGACAACAGGGCTCTTTTTATAGTTTTGCATACATAACCTGGCAGTAGGTCAGGGGTGGGCAAACCTGTCCTCAAGGGCCATATCCAGTTCATGTTTTTAGGATTTCTGTCTGTAGAAACAGGTGGGATAATTACTGACCCAGCCAAATAGATTAACTCAGCTGTACATGATTAAAGAAATCCTAAAAACATGAACTGGATATGGCCCTTGAGGACAGGTTTGCCCACCCCTGCAGTAGGTAGTCCATCCTCATGTTCCTTTAAGCAATCCATGCTGATTCATGCAGCCTGCATGTGAATTAACACCTTAAACATTGTTAATAGTGGGAATCTCCTCTCCACCCCTGGTGCCACTATGTCTAGAGCAGAAGATTTATCTTTAAATCTCCCATCTAAAAATACTTGCAGGGACCTTACCTCGGATCTGGCTCCCCCTGTAGTCGAAATTAGCTTCAGCAAGTAGGCAGCCAGATCCCAGGGAAGCAGTCTCCAGGGTACGGCTCCTGGAGTTCTCTGAGCTACAGTATGACTCTTGGCATGCTGGATTACCCATTCATTCAAATCCAAGATGCGCCACTGAAAGTCCCTGGAAAGCCACAGCAATGAGGCTGCTGGCAGAGAAAATGACAGGGCTGCCCGCTGGACCACCATGGAAGGTAGGAACATGTTTAATTTTATTAATTACACATTTGTTTAAATATATATTTTGTATATGCACGCTCCTGGCGCCCTCACTTGTTGGACCGGCTATTGTTAAGGCTACTGTATGGTATTTAATCCTGTTCTGCAGAATAAATCATCCTACTTCCTCTATGCCACCTTCACCTCAGGCATCTGCGAGGATGTAGGTTGTGGATCACTTCCTGATTCCTTAGTTGGCAAGCAGCAAACCGCAGCTACCGACTCCACACACTCATGTTATGTCTTCTACATATTGTTATGGATGGTTAGGCTGCCACCTACCATCCATATCAAACGACACCACGTAGATGATTTCACTTAGGCATTTTGAGACTGTGTATGGTCCACCCCAGGCAGCCTGGAGCTTGTTCTGACGCATGAGCACAAAAACAAATACCTTCTGCCCAGCCTCAAAAACTCTGGCACTCATGCCCTGTTCATACCAAGTCTACTACTTGGTCTTCTGCTAGGTTAGTTTGTACAAGCCCCATGAAAAGCTCTGACTGATCTCTGAGCTTTCACACTTACTGTGGCGCGGAGAAATCTCACATAAAAAACAGGTCGAGGGGTACTTTGTGGCCACATAGCAACTCAAAGGGTGAGAAACCGGTAAACTTCTGCAGTATCTCTTAATAAGCAAAATGGATGTGTGGCAGTTAGCGTTCTCAGTCTCCGCCCAAGTTAGCTGCTTTAGAGTCCCATTCAACTGCTCACACAGTCTGTCTGGGAATACTGTATTAAGAAGAGTCACGTTTTGACGCGACATAATTTTCCCCAGTCAGAACACATTGGGATGTCGCATAACTTCATCTGTGTCATGGTAAGTCGTTTTTTTTTAGGTCGGGGTAGTAGTCTTCGGAATTGCCATGTCATTGTACTCAGGATGGTCAGTATCGTTAAACTGACTACCATCATGGGGCCAGTCCATTATAGACCTTCATTGCATGGCCTTCTAGACTAGGGACCAAATTCTTGACCCACTCCCTTTTGAGCAAATCATGGAGTCCACAGAACATTTTCCAACACCTGCAAATGTCCATCAATATCTCCAATGTTATCAAATTTGGTAAAGTGGAGGGATCCTAAACTGGGCACAACAGATGGATGAACACTGTAGGAGGTGGTTGCCCACAACTTGATAATGAGCAGGCGCTTCATCCCAGAGGCTGTCTTTTATGGACTCTAGCTGGCACATTAGTAAAGAAGAGTTGCCATGAGGACGTTGAACTTGTGCCACTGGTTCATTCAGTGGGAGAGGGCTGTTGCTGGGAAGAGATACTAGATTCTGGGAAATTAATGAAAATATCTCTATATTTGGTGTTGGCCTCTCCTCTTGGTCAATGTTGCAACTAGCTTCCTCATCCATTAACCTGTGCTGCTCGTTCCAGGCCATCAACACCCCTTTCGTTTTGCTCTTTGTCACAGAATACGGAATTTCAATGTTCCTTGCTTGGGACGGAATTGTGAGGTTCACCTTGGACTTTATGCTGTATTTAGCCATCCTGTGCCCCTGTGCTGTAGGTACTTTTCACTTGAATAACTCGACTCTCCCAAACTGGTCTCCAGAAAACCACCTGGGATTATCCCACCAGATATAAACTGTGACTATGTGGACTTACTTTGCTACCTGTTCTGGGAGGAATCTTTCACAATTTATCAGGGTTACTTTCTCACTGTCAGTAACCAACTGTTACTGATCACGCCTAGTGGTGTCACCTGCCACCAGACACTTGCGAATACAAACTGTAATAGTTGTAGGATGATAGGGCTGCCATCTCTAGCATCCTTCACCGGCACCTAGAACCGCTTACTTCTGGGTATCTGATATAGCTGCTGCAGCATCTCTTTGCTGTGGACTGGCTGCTACCTCTTGACCACTTACTATGGATTAGGACTGGGTAGCAGGCAGAGTGTTGACACAGAGACGCTGGATTCAATGCAGGACAGCTGGGGATCTGATTAGAGTGTAAGCTCTTATCTGTTGGTCATAGGATAAAGCAGGCAATAGGTGGCAGGCAAAATTGAAGCTGTGATGTTTATTGCTCAAGGGTCTGTATAAGGACCGTTGCACACTAGTTGGAGGTAGAAGTGATAATCCAGCAGTACAGCTCTCTTCTTATCTTCCTACTCTACCTCCTGTCCTTGTGATCCTATTCCCTTGCAAATTGGTAGATCCCTGTCTTCTGTGCTCATTTCACCTCTAACTAAAATCTGTAATCTCTCGCTCTCTACTGGCATCTTTCCATCACTATACAAGCATGCAGCGATTACTCCTATTCTAAAAAAAACAAGTTTCTGACCCAAACTCTCTCTCAAATTACCGTCCCATCTCTCAGCTACCGTGCCCCTCCAAGCTTCTAGAGACTTTCCTATACTCGCCTCACACGCTTCCTTTCCGCAAACAACCTGTTGGATCCTCTTCAGTCTGGCTTTTGTCCTCAACAATCCATGGAAACTGCGTTGACTACGGTTGTCAATGATCCGATCACTGCTAAAACTGAACGCCATTACTCTCTCCTAATGCTCCTGGATCTCTCGGCTGCATTTGACACTGTTGACCACTCTCTTCTCATACAAACACTACAATCCCTAGGGCTTCAAGACACTGTTCTATCCTGGTTCTCATCCTACCTTTCTAATCACTTTTTCACTGTTAATTTCTCTGGGGACACCTCTGCTCTTCTTCCTTTATCAGTTGGAGACCACAAGGCTCAGTCCTAGGTCCTCTACTATTCTCTATCTATACTGCTTCTCTTGGAAATCTAATAAGTTCCTTTTGGATTTCAGTATCATCTTTATGCGGATGATACCCAAATTTATCTATCCTCTCCTGATCTCTCGACATCTGTGTTGTCCCGTGTAACTGACTGTCTTTCTGCCATTTCATCTTGGATGTCTTCTCGCCAACTCAAACTTAATCTTTATAAAACGGAGTTAATAATATTTACACCCACCAACAAGAGCATACCTGACATTACTAGCTCTGTTGATAACATGACCATAAATCCCACCCCACAAGCTCGCTGCCTAGGTGTAATCCTCGAATTACACATATCCTTTGTTCCCCACATTGACTCTATAACTAAAACATGTTATATAAATCTAAAGAACATTTCCAGAATTTGCACATATCTCACACAAGACAGTGCAAAAATCCTCCGCATTGACTATTGCAATTCCCTCCTTACTGGTTTTCCCCAAAACAGACTCAAACCCCTACAATCTATTTTGCACACAGCGGTAAAATTGATTTTCCTTGCAAATCGTTATTCCTCTGCTGAATCACTCTGTATGTCTCTACACTGGTTGCCTGTTTTCTACCGAATCCAATATAAAATACTTTTACTAACCTACAAGGCCATCAACAAAGCTGCACCAACATACATCTCCTCTCTTGTCTCAAAATATCTCCCAACTCGGCAACTCTGTTCTGCACAAGATCTGTCTCTCTCTTCCACCCTCATTACATTCTCCCATTCCCAGTTACAGAACTTTTTTCGGGCTGCACCCACTCTATGGAATTCTCTCCCTCGCACAATAAGGCTCTCCTCTGGTCTACAAACTTTCAAGCGTTCTCTGAAAACCCACCTATTCAGATAAGCTTATAATATTCTTCAATCACCCTCTTACCCTCACTACATTACCCTATTACCATCCGTTACACAATTTCACACAAGACAACTACCCCCTGACCAACATTGTTGTGCGACAGTAACATTTAGCTTATAAATCACTTTTACATTTGCAGTCTGGCTGGGCCGAAATGCAAAATGTAGCCTTAGCCTCATGTATCAAACTCCCATTGTCCAATAGATTGTAAGCTTGCGAGCAGCCTTCTCACCTCTTTGTCTGTTTTACCTGGTTTGTTTATTAGTTTAGTGTTTGTCCCCAATTGTAAAGCGCTACGGAATATGTTGGTGCTATATAAATAAATGATGATGGTACTACATTATACATTACATGGACTTCAGGGCTTTTTTATACAGTTTTACAATTTTGATATCTGTGCTGACTCTGTGGGCCAGATACTGCGGTTTCCATGGTGAACCCTTCACTGTATTTAAGGGTTACTTTGGTATAACAGATAGTCCTTTAATATTTATCCATGTTGTAATATGAAGACCTAAGTAGGGACTCATAGCACGGGTAGAAAATAGGTGTATTGATATTGATGTATGGCGGTAATAATGCTCCTATATTCAATAGGTGCACAGATACACCGTGTCAATAAAACACCAAGATTGCCTACTGCTGGAGTAGTTGCAGATAAATTCAAGTGTAACAAGTTATTACAGCACATATTGTACCAGACCGTGGGGCCTATAGACACCACCTCCCGATCTCGAAGGTAAAAGAAGTCCTGGAACTACAGCTACCAGCACTACATCAAAGGACTTCAATGGACACAGCACATTAATTTAGACAGCCACTTAACAGCTGCAACACGGATTAATATTAAAGTTATATCAATCATACCGAAGGACCTTACAATACAGTGAAGGGCTCACTTTAGAAACATCACTGTATCTGGCTCATGAAGTCAGTCAGCCTAGATATCGAGGTTGTAACATGTAACATCTCAAGTTCATCTCTTCCCCTATAGTTCTCATCTCCTCACCCTATCTTCCCCCCACCCCTTAGATTGTAAGCTCCCTTGCTCAGGGCCTTCCATCCTCAGGTTCTCTTTCTCCTGTTTACCTCTGCCCCGGCTCACCCCCCTCTTTTCTGGTCGTCGCTCGTCTTCTGACGCTGTCTCTCCTCTTCTACCTGGCCTCCGCCTCTTCACCATTGCCCAATCCTTCTTCTGGTACCCACACTTATGGACTCAGCCTCCTCTCCCACTCTTTCTGTGCAACGGTAGTCACTCTTACCTCTTTAAACCTCTTGTCTGCGGAGTTTGTAATTGCAGTACTTTTTGCACATTGTAATGCCTGTAAGCCAGGTACTGTTAACCTGTACTGTTGTCCCTAGCTCTATGTACGGCGCCTCAGAACTAAATGATAATACTAATTTATGTTTAATAGTTTTAGATATTTCAATACCACACTCTCATAGTCCTTATATTACACACACACACATCCACACATTGGGTACCACCCTGTTTCTTATTTACTCCAACACCTTTAACATTGTGCTAGTGGCAGGGGGTGTGTAATTCCCCCCCCCCTATCCAGGTGGTACTATCATCATCATCATCATTTATTTATATAGCGCCACTAATTCCGCAGCGCTGTACAGAGAACTCATTCACATCAGTCCCTGCCCCATTGGAGCTTACAGTCTAAATTCCCTACTATAGACACACACTCACACACAGACAGACAGACAGACAGAGAGGGAGAGACTAGGGTCAATTTTTTTTTTTTTGATTGCAGCCAATTAACCTACCAGTATGTTTTTGGAGTGTGGGAGGAAACCGGAGCACCCGGAGGAAACCCACGCAAACACAGGGAGAACATACAAACTCCACACAGATAAGGCCATGGTTGGGAATCGAACTCATGACCCCAGTGCTGTGAGGCAGACGTGCTAACCACTAGGCCACTGTGCTGCCCTATGTCTAAAGATACTTCCAGGGTCCTTTTGTTGGGGTCTTGCGTTACCCTGTAGCCAAAATTGGCTCCAGCGAGTACGCTGCCAGATCCCGGGGCAGCGGGCCCCAGGCTGACGCTCCTGGGGCTCTCAGGGATCCATGACACTTACCATGATGGGCTCTCCAGCATCTCATGGCTTCATGTAGACCCAGGAGGTGCCATCGAAAGCCCCTCTGACAGCCACTGTATGAAGGCTGCTGGTGAGGGGCTCCTGGGGCCACCAGTGGACCACCATGGGGGGCAAGAACATATATCATTGTACTGATTACACATATATTGTATATATTCACACTCCCAGCGCCCATACATGTACATACAGTTCATGATATCACACATACATGTACATAATATCACATACATGTACATACAGTTCATCATATCACACATACATGTTTACACTCCCAGGCCTGGTTTACCATGTTCAATGTCGCAGCACACTTAGAATACATTCATTTTCACTCATCAAATACAGATTAAATAATGACTTTCTACATGAGGCGTCCATCACATTAATCCCCCATCCCCGCAGCACTTTACGGATGGCCGCCATTAGTCGGCCAGAGGCCTATACCTACGTATATCTATATAACTGGGTGAGGATGGGTACATATATGGGCCAGCACCCGGGGGGT
Organism: Mixophyes fleayi; assembly: GCF_038048845.1. Taxonomy (NCBI): domain Eukaryota; kingdom Metazoa; phylum Chordata; class Amphibia; order Anura; family Limnodynastidae; genus Mixophyes; species Mixophyes fleayi. Next base: position 3,507,330 of record NC_134405.1, read on the forward strand.
AGGACGGGGCACCGGGCCCCGGTCACCGCCTCACACATTCTCCTCATCACGTAACGTTTTCTGTGAGGACGGCGATAGCAAAATGACTTCCTGGACGGGGCGAGCTCGAGCCGTGCGCCGCAGCCAATGAGCTGCTGGGAATATAGGACAGACGGCAACGTCAGCCAATCAGATACTCAGAAAGTCTGACTGACAGGGAGAACCAATGACGGAGGACGACCTATTTGGCGGGCTCTGCGATGTGGTAATAAATCACGTGTTACGGTTGGCCAATAGCAGACGGCGTAAGAGCAAAGGGGCTGATTAGAGGAGGATAAGAAGAAACGTGAGCCACATAGATTGGGGCGGGGCTTATCAGCTCCAGCGTCCAATGGCTTTCCGAGCTCGCGGGACTGACATCGGCCTCATCCAATGAACACGTGTCCGGCCCACTGGCTCTACACAGCCGTCCCTACGTCACTGCAGCCCCGCCACGTCGGCCAATGAGAAGGCGCCTGGGCGGAGCTACGGGAGGACTATATAAGAGGCGCTCACCGGCTCCCAGAAAGCTTCCGCTCTGAAGAATGTCTGCGAGTTACGACAACCGGTAAGTGTCCGCGGCCTGGTGCGGCCTAGTGCCCCGGCCTGAGGCCTGGTCCTGTGTGTGTGACCGGGGACCTGTCCTCCTCCTCCTCACACCCGGGCTGGGTCACCTGATGACGTGTACCTGAGGGGGGTGATCTCACCCGGCCGCCCCATCCTGCTCCCTCACCGCCCGCTGCCCCCTCACCCGGCCTCCCCGGGTCACCTCACACCCGCTGCGCCCTCCTCCCGGCCCCCGCCCGGCAGCACGTGGCCCCGCTCAGGGTGCGGGGAGAGGACAAGATGGCGGCCGCGCTGAGAGCTGCGACTCCGAGCTTCCCTCTAAGATGGCGGCCACTTCCGGTGCTGCACGTGGCCCCGGGGGGAGGGGGAGGAGGAGAGACCCCGATACCGGGTTATATTATGTTATATACCGTGTTATATCACTGATCCCATCTATCATATCCCCAGCCTAGACCCTCTATCATTATATATTATATATATCGTGTTATATCACTGATCCCATCCTGTGTCCCTGTGTTATATCCCTATATTATACTGTATTATATCACTGATCCCATCTATCATATCCCCAGCCTAGACCCTCTATCATTATATATTATATATATATACCGTGTTATATCACTGATCCCATCCTCTGTCCCTGTGTTATATCCCACTGATCCCATCTATCATATCCCCAGCCTAGACCCTCTATCATTATATATTATATATATATACCGTGTTATATCACTGATCCCATCCTATGTCCCTGTGTTATATCCCTATATTATACTGTATTATATCACTGATCCCATCCTATGTCCCTGTGTTATATCCCTATATTATACTGTATTATATCACTGATCCCATCCTATGTCCCTGTGTTATATCCCTATATTATACTGTATTATATCACTGATCCCATCCTATGTCCCTGTGTTATATCCCTATATTATACTGTATTATATCACTGATCCCATCTATCATATCCCCAGCCTAGACCCTCTATCATTCTATAATATATATATATACCGTGTTATATCACTGATCACATCCTATGTCCCTGTATTATATCCCTATATTATACTGTATTATATCACTGATCCCATCCTCTGTCCCTGTGTTATATCCCTATATTATACTGTATTATATCACTGATCCCATCTATCATATCCCCAGCCTAGACCCTCTATCATTCTATAATATATATATATATACCGTGTTATATCACTGATCACATCCTATGTCCCTGTATTATATCCCTATATTATACTGTATTATATCACTGATCCCATCCTATGTCCCTGTATTATATCCCTATATTATACTGTATTATATCACTGATCCCATCCTATGTCCCTGTATTATATCACTATATTATACCGTATTATATCACACTGATCCCCAGTGTAGACCCCTTTATCTGTGATACACTGTATAATATACTGTATTATACACACTGATCCCATCTCTCTTAATACATTGTATAATATGCTGTATTATAAACACTTATCCCCAGTCTAGGCCCATGTATCTATGATGCATTGTATAATATACTGTTATATCGCTGATCCCCAGCTTAGACCCCTTTATCTGTGATACTATATTATACTGTTATATTAGTGATCCAGTGTATCATCCCCAGTCTAGGCCCATGTATCTATGATGTATTGTATATTATACCAGTGATCCCATGTATCATATACCCAGCCTAGGCCCCTATATTTGTGATGCATTGTATATTATAATGTATTGTATCCCTACACAAGCCCCTCTGCATAATGTAGTGTAATATGCAATGTATATCACTCATCTGATATATCCACATCCTAAGCCCCTCTATCTGAGATACATTGCATAATACCCCCCTCTGTCCTACATACATGTAGGATATACTGTTATATCACTCACCATCTGATATCACCACGTCTATTTCTGATACACTATTATACACTGTATAATCCATCCCCAGCCTCCATCTGAGATGCATTGTATATACAAGTTATGTTCTGCCTATTAGTGAATGTACTTTGTGTTGTAGTATCAGTAGATCCCCATACTGGGTGTTCTGTAGTGGGGGCTGGTTACACAGTAACTGACTAAGCAGCTTTATACTCATTGATAAACTAACCCCTGAGATCAGCAGTTCCGCGTGAGGGGGGTGGCTCTATGTACTGTTACAGTAGACATAGGCCTGAACCTCCCATGGTTCCTTGTATAATAAACATACTACTGTGCAGTTACTCTGCCAGGACAAGCTCACATTGGTGTGGTTCAGCAGTAGCCATAAGATGGTGGCACAGTGGGTTTGCCGACGGCTGTCACTTGCCCAGTTTTTCCTCAATGTCACTATTTTCTACCACCATTTTATTGCATCACAATTTGCATACTGCATGGAGCCTGTAAGGTGACATGTTTCCCAACAATGTGACGTATAAATGTATTTCCATTGTAATAGCTGACCCTCATTCTTGTACCTTGTGTTCGTTATGTGTTGTGGATCACATGTACAGCAGTGTTTAACAGGTTTGGTTTTTGTCTTTAGATCCAGAGACAATGGACCCGAAGGCATGGAGCCTGATGGTATCATTGAGAGCAACTGGAATGAAATTGTGGATAGCTTCGATGATATGAATCTGTCGGAGTCTCTCCTGAGAGGAATTTACGCCTATGGTTTTGAGAAACCGTCTGCCATCCAGCAGCGCGCTATTCTACCTTGTATCAAGGGTAAGTGTGGTCTGTGACTGCTTCAGTGGGACATAGATTGGTGGTGTGGGTCGGGCTCAGCAGAAGTTATATAATTGGGGGTTTGTCTCCTTGGGTATGACACTAGTCAGTTTAATGATTATATCCCATGCGTGTCATCTGACTCCCTCATATCGTCTGCATTGGCTCTCTAGTCTGCGTTTTGCAGGCCAGAATAGTTTTTTGCAGAGGATTGTGGGGAATGATCACGTCACATTATCTGAAAACTGACTGCCAAAATTATATAGCCCATAGAGGCTATTTCACCCTTTTCTGTCAGATCTGAGCATTTCTCTTGTGCTTCTGCACCATGTTGGTGGTAACATTACTTAATTTCTACCTTGTATCAAGCGTGCGTGTGGTCTGTGACCTCTTCCATCAGAGGGAGATGGTGTCAGGGTTCAGTGGAAGTTGTATCATTCATTTTATTCACATCATTGACATGTAGTTATGTATACATTCTAACAGTGTTTCAGGGTACTTTAATGCTAATCCACCAATCCTTTTTAAGGTCACCACTAAAGCAGCAGGGGGCGGTAGCTGCAAGACTTCTGACTAGCCTTTGTACTGCCATAGTGTTCAGCTGGGGCTGTAAGATGAAGCAGAGCCCTGGGATAGATGGCTGTATGTTGTGGATCCCCCATTGCACCCTGGGTAGGCGGAATCTGTCTACCTGAGTGCTGTCATTTCTAGTGCTAGATACCAACAGGTGAATAATGTACATTTATATAGTGCTTTTTTCCCAGTTGGATTTGCTTGACCCTATGTAGACTTAGTAGATGTTAAAGACATCTAATCAGTCTCAGTCTTGCCCCGGTTTATGTTGGTCTGTTCTCTGAACATTAACATCTCTATTTCAGGTTACGATGTGATTGCACAGGCTCAGTCTGGAACTGGGAAAACTGCCACTTTTGCTATTTCCATCCTCCAGCAAGTAGAGCTGGACATGAAGGCCACACAGGCCCTGGTACTGGCCCCAACCCGAGAGTTGGCCCAGCAGGTGAGTGACCTTCAGTGAGGGGGATGTGAAGCACATGTTTCCTTTCACCCCATACTGATGTGTGGACTTCTTCTTCTAGATCCAGAAGGTGGTGATGGCCTTGGGAGACTATATGGGTGCCTCTTGCCACGCTTGCATTGGTGGCACCAATGTACGGGCAGAAGTACAGAAACTCCAGTCAGAAGCTCCACACATAATCGTGGGCACGCCAGGCAGAGTCTTCGACATGTTGAACAGGCGCTATCTCTGTAAGTATCTCTGCCGCATGGATATCCCCCAACCCCTGTCACTGGGCAAGGATGCGTCCTGTGGCGTTTATTCTTATATCTGACAGGGGCAGAGGAAACAACCCCATATTCATCCCAGCGCAGCTGTCATGTGACTGTCAGCTGGTTCATGCTGTGGGGACACTGATGGCCCTTCTGGCTGACTGCGCTGTTCAACAACTAACCTGGTGGGCTTTCTCTTTGCAGCACCCAAATACATAAAGATGTTTGTGCTGGATGAGGCTGACGAAATGTTGAGTAGAGGATTCAAAGATCAAATCTATGATATTTTCCAGAAGCTGAGCAGCAACGCTCAGGTAAGAGGAATGTTCTGTATACACGGAAATGTTGTTCAGTCTGCTTCTGATCTTTATTACAGCCACTAGGTGGCACTCTTGTAACATCCAGTTTCTACATACAGAATACATAAATGGGACTCATGGATATAGTCACTTCGCCATTGTTTAATGATGATAACCCATGCGTGTCATCTGACGCCCTCATATCTCTCTGCATCGGATCTCTAGTCTGCGTCTTGCTGGCTAGAACAGTCTGTTGCAGAGGATTGTGGGGAATGATCACACCACATTATCTGAAAACAGCTTCTCTCTGTACTTGGTATATAATGGAGTGACTTTCACGCTTTATCTGCTGCATGTGAGCTTTTCTCTCAAGCTTCTTTCTGCACCATGTTTGTAGTAAAATGTCTTAATTCCTGGTTGTCCGTTCATGCTAGGTGGTGCTTCTCTCGGCCACCATGCCGGCAGATGTGCTCGAGGTAACCAAAAAGTTCATGAGGGAGCCCATCCGCATCTTGGTCAAGAAGGAGGAGCTGACCCTGGAGGGTATTCGGCAGTTCTACGTCAATGTAGAGCGCGAGGTGAGTGTCTGGTTCATGTCCCCCCTGTCACTGGGCAAGGACGCGTCACGTGGCGTGTATTCTTATATCTGACAGGGGCAGAGGAAACCCCATATTCATCCCAGAGCAGCTGTCATGTGACTGTCATCTGGTTCATGCTATGGAGACAATCTTGTATACTACCCCTCCTTGTCCCTTCTGGATGGAGTGCTGTTGTAGTTCTGGGTGGTGTGATTATCCTCCAACCGACCAATATCTGTCTTTCAGGAGTGGAAGCTGGACACACTTTGTGACTTGTATGAAACCCTTACAATCACACAAGCCGTAATCTTTATAAACACCCGTCGGAAGGTCGACTGGCTGACGGAAAAAATGCACGCACGAGACTTCACCGTGTCTGCACTGGTAAGTTTTGTTTCCCTGTTCTGTTTGTCCCCCCTGTCACTGGGCAAGGACGCGTCATGTGGCGTGTATTCTTATATCTGACAGGGGCATATAAAATCACCCCATATTCATCCCAGCGCAGCTGTCATGTGACTGTCGACTGGTTCATGCTATGGGGACATGCAACCATCATGTGTTGTATATTGCTATAATATAATTTCTTCCTCAGCACGGTGATATGGACCAGAAGGAGAGAGATGTCATTATGAGGGAGTTCCGATCTGGTTCCAGTCGTGTCCTGATCACCACAGATCTTCTGGTGAGTTGTTGGTATTCTGTTGTCCATTCATTGCTTCACCCCACAAGTAGCGGCCTCTTGTGTGCAGTATTAATACTCTATTTCCTCCCAGGCCCGAGGTATTGATGTGCAACAGGTCTCCCTGGTCATTAACTATGACTTGCCAACCAACAGAGAGAACTACATTCACAGGTGAGTGTCGTGGCACAGCGTAGATTCCTACCAAGAGCATTCCCTCTCTGCACAGCCTCCATGCTGATCGCAGAACGTAGGCTTTTGGAAGAGTGATTGTGACCATGCTCCACCGCGGTTAATGCTGTACTGTCGCGTTCCGCAACTTAAACATGGCCCACATGAAGCCTCGTATTCCCTTTATTACATGTTTATGGTGATCCGTTCTGGTACATTGCCGTTTCCTGTCTACGAATGGGCCCCCATAACATTCCCCTTCTGTTGCAGGATTGGCCGAGGCGGACGTTTCGGTAGGAAAGGAGTGGCGATCAACATGGTGACTGAGGAAGACAAGCGTACGCTCAAGGATATTGAGACTTTTTACAATACAACCATTGAGGAGATGCCAATGAATGTGGCAGATCTAATCTAAGCTTCCCAACAAGGGGAAATATTTAAATGGAAAAACAGAAAAAAACAGTATAACTGAAAATACAAAAAACACCCTCTCTGCCCCCTCGCCCCGTGCAGCGGGGGCAGAAAGGGCCTGCACAGCTTTGTTTATAAAGCCCCATAACATTTGGGCTTGCCCCCCTACTCCCTGTATGACATAAATGATTTTTGTTTTTTTCTGTTTCAAATAAATGTTATTTTGAGGTATTGTGGCCGTAAATACTCGTTTTGTTTTGTGTTTTCTTCTACAAAGTGAACACTAATCCCTCTCCCTTCGTCTTTTCCCACCAAATCAGTGGACCAAACAGAATTCCTAGAATTCCCCTAAATCAGACAGATCAATTTGGATTTTTTTGACTTTTTTTATTTACAAAAAACACCCCAAAAAAGCTTAATTGTTAAATTTTTATTTGCTTTCTGTATAGTATTTATTAAATAAAAACTTTTTTTTTGCAACATAGTTTGTCTCTTGCTTTCCCTGCCCTTCCCCATGTCCGCCCTTCCCGACTAGCTGCCCCTCTCCCTGCCTTTAGTGCTGTTTTTGGTGGGAAATGGGTTAATGTTGTCGTGGCTTAACTGCAGGTCAATACTAAGACCATTAAATATCTGGGTAATTCATTGTCTGAGACTGGCAGTGATGGAGATCTGTGAGGCCTGCTGCATACATCTCAGAAGACCTGGTAGGTGAAGGGGTCTCCTGGAGATCAGCTGTACATGTGACCTGTTGCCCTCAGTGCTAGAGGCTTCTGGGTAATGTGTTCTAGTTTCCCTTATGGTGTGTGGTTGATTTGTTACTGGGGAAAGACTGCAATGGTGCAGGTTTAGGCTGTGGGAACTGCTAGATGAGGTAGTGTGGCTCTAAACACAACACAATAACATTGTGGAGGTAGCCAATTTGCTTGAAGGATTATCTCAAATAGTGATCAAGAAATTGCCAAAAAGCTGTCACTTGGCCCCAGTGCATCTCAGCATCCTTCTATCAGTCTTTAGGCAGAAAATGTAGAACTGAAGATGTGAGGCTGTATTGTGGATAGAGGATGAGAAAGGAAATTTTGCTCAAGGGTGGGATCCCCATATAACCCCCAACAAAGTGACTGTCTTTACATGGGCAAGCCTGCAGGGTTGGTTATAGCCCAACACTAACCTGTCTTCTCTGGCAACCAGGTCACAGTACAGTTTTGATGTTGCAGTGGTACAGGCAATACAAAATCTCATATTACAGTTGCTTTATGAACATTGTTTTTACCTACAGATGTTATCAGCAGTTGGTGGTCTCCTTCCCCACTACACTGGTGCCAGCATGGCATTTGAGGTATATGGACCCATTTGGTGATGGGTATCAGGCACTAGGTATAAGATGTATTGGTTTATAAAGCATTTATGCCTTGATAGGGTACTCCCCCAAAAATAAGTCTGGCTTATCAAATGCCAGCTCTTAACTGTCGGAGGTTTGGTAATGGAAGCTGTTACGGGATGGTAATAACACTCTTTTTGATTTAGGGGCCTTACACCAGAGTCAGTGGTTAGCTGGATGGGGGCTGTACACACTAACTGGGGGTAGGGTTCAGAGTCAATGCTGGACCTATTTAGGGAGGTTAAATCTCTAGTAATTGCACCACACCAAAGGTATATTGACCTTAAACATGGCTCCTAGTGCAGCAATGCTCTTACACCCAAGAGTTGAGGTTGATCATCTGCAATCAGTACACGCTGGGCTGGTGTATTGGTAGAATGGTACAGGTGGTGGTTGTCCCAGACTTTAATGGTATATATGGGCATTTATTAGGGAGGAAGAGAAGTTCTTATGGAGAGAACAGTAAATCAGTCAGGGATGGGGGTCTGCTGACCCATTTGTGCCAAAAATACCCAAACTGGATGTGAGAGGCCAGCTATGACTTTATCTTGCATGAAATCTGCATAATACATAGCAAGGTGGCATTAGGCTCCATCTATCTTGGTAAGACATATAAATAGACCACCATTCTTAGGGATTCCCTCCCATTCAGAAACAGTGGCTTGTACCTTCTGAATAAAGTCATTTAGATGAAGGATGGTTCTAAACACGTGTTCGTCGTAGAAGAATTAATGTTCTCACTGCCGGGAGACCCAGTGAGCCCACCATCAATTCAGTACTGATTTGGTTTCTATGAGGGGCAAAATGTAATGAATAGATATTGGATATTTCAATTCCCAAATATCAAATCCTTTTAGATTGTCAGGTTTAGGGGTGTTTGCTCTGTAGGGTATTGGCAGAGCTTTGGTCTTTGCTAGTACAGCATGCAAGGCGGTCAGTGAAACCTCCGGAATATAGAACATTGTCCACAGAGCACAATCTGGATTTGGTTCTTTTTAAAGGCAGAGAACATTCTAATTGTTAGCTATGGAAGCCCTTTGCTGAGACAGACTCGTAGGGACAGTGTGCAGCCCTGTGTGAGGGGGAATATCTCGGTTGTAGCCATAGATGGCAAATGCCAACAGTGTGCATACCTCTAAAGCCCCCTTTCCTTGGCAAATTATAAAATGCCATTCTCACAAGTGGGCAGGTTATTTGGTGTCTTGGTTGGGGGGCCTCCTGTTCTGCATTGGGGGCAGAGTAATAAAGGAAGTTACCATAAAGTGTCACCTGACCAGAGTCCCACATTATACTAGAAGGGTAATAATACACTTGTATACAGACAAACCTCCAACAGACAGGATAAAGAAATACATTTGGGTTCAGGTAAAAACTGGTAGCATATGCTTAAAAATGGGGTAGCAAGTCTGATAGGGAAGACAAGAGAGCCAGGGTGCATCTGGAACTGGGGTGATACTGGGAGACAAGGAAATGATATGGTAGAAGGAAGGGTGAGATTCAGCTCAATAGGTGACAGATTCTACTGGTGCTAGAAGGAAGGAGGATGGGAAAAGAGGTTGTGGACTTCTGTAATGTACTTATAAGATCTTAAACACAGTACTACTAACATAGCACCTGACTTCAGGATATTGATGTTCTGTATCGGTAGGACAGGTGGCCTGGAGGCTTGGTGAGATGGTCTATTGGGTGAGGGTCTTTAATCCTGTTTCTGGGAGACTGGTGGGATTGTCTTCCCATTCCTATTTATTTTTTTAGCACCACTAATTCCACGGAGCTGTACAGAGAACTCATATCAGTCCCTGTCCCATTGGAGCTTACAGTCTAAATTCCCTAATATACACACACACAAACTGAGCGAGACTAAGGGCAGTTTAATAGCAGACAATTAACCTACTAGTATGTTTTTGGAGTGGGAAACCAGAGCACCCGATGAAACCCACACAGATAATCTGATGGTTGGGGATTGAACTCATGACCCCAGTGCTATGAAGCAGAAGTGCTAACCACTGAGCCAACGTGCTTCTTATCTACTGTTATATTGACAAGGAAGACCCAGCAATATGTGACACCAGCTTGAGTGGCCTGCTGATGGGTCTCTGGGATCATTTGGATGGTTTGCATTGGCCCGCATACATCTTGGAAGATGTGGCACTTTCAGGATCTGTTTTTTAAGAGGAAAATGCCCATTGGCACATCTCTGCTAGAGGACACTTGGCAGAAGTGTTCATGACATGGCGGGCAGGACATTGTGCTGATCGTCAGATCCGTCTCTGAGGGCAATGAGAGCAGACTATTCATACTAACCGGCCATGTGCTGATCGATCACTATGGGATTTGACAAACACCTCTATCTAAGTTTCTGCTACAGCAAGTTGGGTTTTATGCTGCTTTGTGTTGTTTGAGGCCATGAATCGGTGCACTGTACCTCTGTCCAACATCGTCATGATTGCTGACTTCTCAGCTTCTAGGACACAATCGTGATCAAGGCAGTGGTAAACTCCTCACACAAACGTAGTGCAGATGTCAAGGCCACAATAATAAACATAAGTGGTGTCGTAGAATGAATTTCATCTCACAGAGCAGAGTCAGTAACTCAGGTACAGAGCCGCCAACATTTGACTCGTTTATATTCATGTGAGTCACTATAAACGCTGGAAATAATTATAATAACAGTTCTCATGAAATCTCGAGAGGAAAGTGGAAGAATGTGAAAGAGTTCTTACAATGACTGTACAATTCTACAACATATTTAGTTACACTCTTCACTTAGGATGTAGAACATTTTGTTATTCCTCACCCCCCCCCCCCCTATCCCCCATGCTTCTCAAGAAAATAGTCACTTTGTAGTCTCTGTTTGCTCCCATTTCAGGAAATGTCATGCCCCCTTTTCAGTAGGCCACACCTCTCATATTATGGAGGTGGGACCCCTGTTAATAGGTTGTGGCCCTCGGGACAATATGCTTACATGAAAGACTATACAAATGTCTATTTTCTTTGAAATAAAAATACAGACATATACCAGTAATAGGCTACAGACGGCCCGGGGACCATTTGTGGCCCACAGAGGCTTCACCTGCCCCCCCCCAGTTCCTTCCTACTTTATGCCAGGTCGGACCCAGCTCTGGTCTTCTGCTTTATACTGCACCGAGCTCCATCCACAGCCCCAGCTCAGCTGGACATAAATCAGAGGGTACCCTGACATTGTTCTTTGTCTGAAGGAGCCAACTTCAGCATCACATGACTTCTGCTCATCACATGACCTCCTCTGCGCATCACATTTGGGATGAGAGGCATGTGCGGTCTATGTCACGTGAACTCCCTCCCTCCTGCGCGACTCCTGCTTCATTAGTGCAAGGGAAATCATTTTATGTAGGCTTGTATTAGTTATAAGATTAGTAGGTTTCTGGAGAGTTTTACGTGGAGTCTAAGGGGCTTGGGGTGAGTGGAGAGGCTCAGGGGGTGTTTTAGGGCCAGTTGGAGGAATGAGAGGCATTTGGGGGGGGTGGTAAATAGGGTTCTAATGGGCATATGGGGGAATTGTGAGAGGTATTGTGGGGCAAGTGAAGGGTTTGATTGGCATGTGGCATGAGTTTTGAAGCCCATGTGGGATCTCTTCTGAGGGCACATGTCTCTCTCATTAGATGTATTCTTTAATGCATTCCTGAGATGTGCAGCAGTTTTGAAGGTTAGAAGTGTATATCAGGTTGCCCATGACTTTCTTTTATACACATTAAATCCTTATTATAGTACAATACTGGATATAAACATTTATAGTAACCAGTTGGATTTACCTATAATGTCATTAATCAGTACTTTTCCTCCATAACAGCAGAATGTCTTTGGTTTAAGCATTATTGACCGGAGAGCTGCAGCCTCTTTCTCACCAGACCAGTTTTCACATTTCCACTGAAATAAGGTTTCTCCTTTTACATTATTATTCTAGGCAGCTCCTAACCACTGTGAAAACGCTAATAAATAAGTTACTGAGCACAGAGCTTAGAGGCTCATAGTGGGGGGACCACGGACATCTTCCAAGGAAGTCTGTCTAGATCCTGACCAGTTACTGTGCAGTTGAACAGGACCATTGATTGTCATCCAGTGGATGGGAGCTGTGGCCAGGTCCCCCTCTTACCCCACTATATAAATGTACATATCACATGTGCTATGTCTTCTATGTGTCTAAAGATATGTTAAGTAAAATTACACTTACACAGTGGCTTAGTAGCGAGAGAGGAAGGGGTGGTATGATGCTGCTGACCTTTGTCCCAAGTGCGGGATCTCTGGGGGTGATGGGAAAAGGGTCTAATGGTGTTTGGGTGCCGCACTCTGCATTGATCGGAGAGTAGCAGTGTTGGAGCTTCTTATAATAGCACAAGTCATATTATAATGAATCTGGGAGTCACTCTGCCACCTTGGAGTGCCACAACAAAGCTATGAGAGCTCTGGCAGCAGCAGCAAGTGGACTGGCACAACGGTGTCTACTTGGGCCAATTGCAGTTTGGACCCCAGGGACAACAACCCTGGATCAAGATTGGGAATGGAGCTGAGCTACACCCAGCTCTGGCTGTATGTGGATGGGAAAGAAAAAGCGTTGTGTGGACTGATGCACATGATGGGAGGACCAGCCTGAACTGGGTAAAGGGACATGAGGTTTGTTTACCACATAGCTTAGTGGAGAGATTCACTTGTGTGGGAAATAGGCTGCCACAAAACATGTGGCCACCTCCAGCCGGTTCACATGAGATCTTTGCAGGGTAGAGCACTAAGAGATCTGGGGGTAAATGTATCAAGCGGAGAGTTTCTTGTGGGTTTGAAAAGTGGAGATGTTGCCTATAGCAACCAATCAGATTGTAGTTATCATTTATTTAGCACATTCCACAAAACAATAGCTAGCATCTGATTGGATACTATAGGCAACATCTCCACTTTTCAAACCCACCAGAAACTCACACTTTTGCCCCCTGGAGTTCCTTGATCTTGCTGCTGCATTGCAGTGTTGTATTGCCAAAGTTATAGTGCAAATAGAGTCTAATGAGAAGTGCCCTCGGCTATGGTATGACTCAACTTAGTCAATTATGTCATGGGGATGACAGTCATGGACAACAGATGTGTCAGTCCTCACAACAGATGTGGTCCTGGGGAACGATCTTGGCCAAGGTTTGCTGATGTACTTTGTCACCCTCGTCATTTAGAATCAAGACTAGAGTTTGCAGGAGGAGCTCCAACAGCATTACCCAGCCTGGATCCAAGCTGCCAGATGATCCAAATTATCCAGCACCGTCCCATAGCAGTGCAGAAGATGTTGTTTACAACCAGACGGATCTGGTGGGATTGCCTGGTAATGTTTCATTACTAGTAGCAAGCCAGATTCTGGGCCCACCCTGACTCAACCTTGTGACTGTCATCCTCTATAGAATGTCCCCAAGTAATTGGGAGTGAGGAGAGAGTCCAGGGAAGCTCAGCTCTCAGATCCTTTTTTGCAAGGCATTAGGAGTAAAGATGGCGGGGGAGTGTGACCTGGCATACCTGTCCTAATGTATCTACTGTTCAGAAAGCTATAATTGAATAGATTAGTAATGGAGCACATTCAACTGTATTTCCCATATGTTGTACAAGTTGCTAACTTCACTATCCCACTCAATCCCTCTGGCCAAACAGCAGGGAAGGGAATGTACACTAAAGTATCTGACACAGATGTCCAACGACATCCGCACTTTCTATGAGTCCTATGCAGCTTGCCATCCACACTGTCATGGAATACGTCTCACAATATCCTAAGGTTGTAGCTCTATCCGCGATCACTGCAGAACAGGTACCGGTTGCACTGCTAAGAACACAGAATAGGAATTACTCTGTGTACCCAGCAGCACATCTGCTACGTTCCTGGAATTTTGGGAAGGAGAGCTTGCCACCCAGGATACATCTGTGGTGGAATATGGGGTAAGACTCAGAGATTGACTAGAGGGTAATGGGGCTTGTATAGGCAAAATTTGTAAGAGAGCATGCCAAGCATACCTATGACCTGGGGTATGCTAAAGCTACTAAGGTAGGGCAGAAAGTGCTGTTTCTGATGCCAAAACATCAGAAAAAGAAACAGCCTGGGCTGAACTGTACATGGTTCATCACATCTCATAGTCCATGGACAGCCTGTGCTATGTTGATCACATCTCATAGTTCATGGACCGCCTGTGCTATGTTGATCACATCTCATAGTCCATGGACAGCCTGTGCTATGTTGGTCCCCAAGAAGGACAAAACAACCTGGTTTTGCGTGGATTACTGAAGACTGAATAATATATAACCATGTCATACACGTATCACCTGACCTGTAATGATGAACGGGAGATTTAAATACCCACAGGGAAATGGTGTCAGCACCTTCGTCACCAAGACTGGACCAATTGAGAAAGTCTCATTGTATTAATTTAGTATGAAATGTAAGAGCCACCATTATAAAAAATTATATAGCAGAGGGTGTGGCCTGGCAGCAATTTTGGGAGGACGCATCTCATACGAGTTACTCTGAACCCGCTATATTATAGCCTTATATCAGTTTTATTTCCACCTTGATTGCTCCTGAAACAAGAATCTACCAGCTTTTAAACATCCTAGACTGCTCCTTGGTGCCTTAGAACCTTGCACCAGTCAACGTCTGAGCTACCAGTGCCAGGAGGACTATCTGCCTAACATCTAGGGACAGCCTGGAGGGTCCCGTTGCGGATGAATCACCGTCTGGCACTCAACAGGTGGCTTCCCTCCCTTCCTGGATTGTGGGTGTCCCTTCTTTGGATGTCTGGTGGCAGCTCCTGGACTCTATCTCCACAATTGTTCCACATTACAATTGATGAGCTTGGAATACATAGCTGCAGATGGCCTATTATAGCTGTACTATATTATCTCAAAAGAAGGGTTAACGCATCACCCAGTGACAGAAATCTTGATCATCATGCAAAAAATCCAGTTCGAGAAGCAAAAAAGGAACCCAACCTGGGTCTCTACAATATATGTCACTCCAAGAGTAGCTGACAATTACCATCTCTCTTCCCCGCCTTCTCCTAAGATAGCGCCCGATGTCGCTGCGGACACCTCTGTCGCTCTTGCCTTCATTCATTGCTTTTCCAATATTTTTTAGTTCCAGGTGGGCAGAAAGTTTGTCCGCTTGTCCAGTCCAGCCCCAACAACATAGGATCTTCTTCACCTCTGTGGTCGCTCTTCACTATTCCTGTGACCGTCTGATCACTCCTTTTCCCTTTCTCCCTACTTTTATCCTTCCCTTCTTTATCCATTCCCCTGTAATCCTTTCGTTTAGTTACCTCACCAGCCCATTAAACCAAAGTGTAATGTGTCTCTCAAGCTAGTTTCAATTAAGTGAGCCTCTTTGTCTGTCAAGAGGAGTGGACTAGCCATAATGATCCACAATTCTGTACCATAATCTAAACGCCCCCAACTCAGGTTTTTGATATCTTCACAGAAATACTGGCACTGGACTCACCTGATTCAAGTTATACAAAACCCCAGAATTTTTTAAAAAAACAACTATCTGTTCAATTACAAGAATCATTTGATCTGAATTTACTTTGGGATCCCAACGTTCTCCGATCTGGGAAGCCCACACAACATTTTTTTTAGAGGCAGCATAATTAAATATGCTTAATTCCGTAAAAAGCCCAGTCACATAAACTAGACTCAACAGCTTGAGCAAACTCATAAACAAACCCATTCGAGATTTGTTTACAAACAGATTTTGAGTGAGAGGATAGAACTTCCAACGCGTTTAGCATAAAAAACTGAAAAGCCCTCCGCTGGAAATACCAGAAATTCTATGAGAGAGGCAACAAGTCAGACACTCTGCTTGGCAACAAATTAAGAGCTAAGAGAGCAGCACAAGCCATCATGGCCGTTAGGGACAAAAAAAAGGGAAAATTAGCTACAACCCTGTCGTAATAAATAAATCTTTTCACCAACTCTATAAAGCCCTTTATAACCTATATAAAAGGATCTCCTCCTCTCCTCAAACTCCTTCTGTTATGAAGCAGTAACTAAATAGTTACAATTTACCCAAATTACAGAGTCCTAGCCAATAAATTAAATTCAGATATAACAAAGGAGGAAGTGAAGGAAGCTCTCAATGCCCCCAAACCCCCTAAGGCCCCTGGCCCTGATGGCTTTCTCATGGCTTATTATAAATGCTCTTCACATATCCAAATTCCACACTTAGTCTCAACTTTTAACTACATTCTAAGTGGTGGAAAATTCCACCCAGTCACCACACGCTCCAATATAATTGTCATCCCAAACCCTAACATGGACGCTACTTTATGCACCATCACTGCCCCATTTCTCTGCTAAACACGGATATCAACCTATTTGCGAAAGTCCCATCAATCAGACTAAACTCTGGTTTGACCCAGTTTATTCGCCCAGATCAAGTGATTTTGTCCCTGCTAGACATGCCGTGGACAACACCAGAACAACTGTGAAATTGATCTCCTACCTAAACTAATCTAAGATCCCTTCATTGGTTTTGTCCTCGTACACTGAGAAGACCTTTGACATGCTTTCATGGCTATTCATGTTCTAGACCCTGAGACATTTTAGATTTTTGGTAATTTTCTCTGAGCTATCCAGGCATTCTACCACAATCCATCATCTTCAGTTTCTTTGAATGACTTGAATTCTTCCATGTTTAGACTCAGTAATAGGACACGGCAAGGCTGTCCCCGATCCCCTTTAATATACGCCCTACGTATTGAATTCTTTGCCCACTAGGGTCAGACAAATTCCAGATTAAAACGGGATTCAAACTCAATACAAACTCTCGTCATTTGCGGACGATGTCCTCTTAACCTTGTCCTCACCTCAAACTTATCTTCCCCATTTATTAGTGGAACTTGAAAAGTACGACACACTATCAGGATATAAAGTAAATAACTCTGAGTCTGAAGCACTTGCTCTTCTCCTCCCAATTAGTTAGGAAGGCTGATAGGCTTGAATAAAGAAATGAGTCTTAAGGGCACGCTGGAAGCTTTGCAGAGTAGTCGTGGAAGATCACTCCATAGTTGGATGCCCGGGCTGCTGACCACACTCTCCAGTTCTATTATATCCAAATGAAAAGCTTCATATAAGCCCAGAGCCCAGATACAATCCTCAAAGCTAAGCCTCCCAACACCATTTGAACACAACTGCATGTGCAACCCTGCAAGATGTGTCAATATCTCTATACTATATAACTCTACCCTCTCAGTCTGCAGAACCACATGAACAATCATGAGAAGAGGACTTGGTGGCCTTGTTGGACCAGGAAGGATGGTCACTTATTTGTTCAAGGCTAGCAAAATCATCAATTAACTCGACTCTCCAAGAAAATGCTTACAAGATGTATCCCCCATGGTACATGGTTCCCACCAAGCTACAAGCTATATACCCTTACGCTGGAGGAATTGCAGGGAACAAGGTACCTTCTTGCATATATGGTGGAAATGTCCAAAAATATCCAAGTTCTGGGACAACGTATTAAATTTAATCATTTAGACAACTAACATAAAACCTGCCAAAGATCCTTTGATTATACTTCTCTGCTATCCAATCAGATTAGTTGATAAGTCCGCTAACAAACTGGTTCATCTTGTATGTAACGAAGCCAAGCTCCAAGATGCTGCTTCCCAACCATCCATGAATGCTGTCGTCAACAGTATCTGTCCCGCAGCCTCCACATCACCAGCCTTTTACAGTTCAATAAAATCGGGACTTTATCTCCAAAATAACAGCACCCCCCAGATATGATATATACTGGTATGCAGATAGAAAACACAAATGCTGCCCCTTAATATAATTCACAGATTCACCCCCCTCTTTTTTTTCACCTCTTTATTTTAACTTCAGTTGATTTATTGATTATTATACTTGTATAACTTTCACATATTTTGTATATCTTGTTTGAAAAGACCTGCATTTAATTGTAGGCTGCTGTTATAAAAAAATGAAACATGCACAGACAGGGGGCAGCGATGAGCCATAAACTCAGAGAGGCCTGGTCCCCACAGGGAGATACACAGGTACTGGTCACATCAATGGAAAACTCAAAACAAAGGGGAAACCCGACTCCAAGATGATTCTCTGTCGGCTACAATGGGAGAGAGGCCGTGTGTGTATTCGGGCTGTAATCGCTCTTTCTCTAAGCTTTTCCTTCAAATGCAATAAATATTTGTATTCAGCATTTGTAACTTTCAGACCATCCCCCTGTACTGCATAAAATACACATAAACAATACTACCATGCAAATACAAAACAAAATTATCTGTGGCTGTCCCACCCTGTGACGTTATTCAGAGGTGTGTGACTGTCCTGTGTGTTTGAGTCACGATGTAGAATTGTCACTTCCCGGCACTAGAGGGCTGTGTGATACAATCTGGTGGAATTCTCAGCCATAAACCACAAATCTATATCCGATCCTTACACCATGGCTCAGTAACAATATGCAAACAGCTGATGTGTAATGCAAAATCCTCTTTGGTTCCACCATGCTCCTCAATATGCGGAGTCGCTCTGAGATTCCTGGATTGGGATTCGGATCAAGATGGCATTTGCGGAGGGACAGAAGGATGCACTAGCCAATAGGAGGAGCTGGACAGGAAAACACATTTCTAGCAGAACTTTCACCTTGGTCTAGGGAGCAAGGTATTGGAGACAGGGAGATAAGTAGTCTAAATGACTCATCCAAGCTCAAAAATAGTCAACGCTATTAGTTTCCACCACTTCCCTCTGCGTCATTGTCATCCAGTTCTTAATTTAACTTATAGCGCACAATGGTTTTGTCACAGTGCAATCTTGCACCTAACTGGAATTTCTCCTAACTCTGAGGTCCACAGTGAGAGAAAAGGATAACGGGCACAGGAAAGTGTCACTGAAACTATTTTCAAATGTTTGTAACTATGAGTATCGATGGGCCTGCGTTCTCTATGGGAGAGGTCGAGGTGAAGACCACCAACCGTTACATTAGATGATGAAATTGTCTGTGTATAGGGTCCTTGTTTTGCATTGCTGCTAACACAGAACCAGGAAAACTGCCATGGTAAATAGTGCAGACGGCAAACAACTAATATATAAACTATTCATAGGTGAAATGAGGTATTGAAACATCCCCAATAGTGCAGCATCTGCAAAGAAAAACGCCTGCACTTCCCTTTATGTCATAAGCGAAGTCACATGACTGTCATACTAGTGAGACATCTCACACTCGGATGAGTCAGACGTGCAGAGTACTTTCACCACCCTTGTCCAGAGAGGGACGCCTGAGCGGTGGATAAACCAACATCTTCTGTCTGTAACGTTTGTTATATCTTCCCTGCTAGACACATAGAATCACATGTAATGTCTGCTTAAAAGAGTGACGTAGTGTGTAGCCAGACCCTTTGGTGGCATCAAGGTGGGGGTCACCAGGAGGGGAGACTGAGAGCTGAGGCTCAGGACCAGGAGCGGTCAAGGTTGAGTGGTAGAGTGCCAAAGAGCCTTGGTGCTAAACCTGGCTAAAACGTGGGTAACCCAGTTCTTACAAGTACTCCCACAATAAGAATGCCCTAACTCAAGGAGAGAGTACCAGGACTGGAGACAAGGAAGAGGACATCTCAGGTTCCTGAAGTATGGAGCATGACAAGACGCCCCCTGGGTGCAAGAGAGATCCCCCAAGGAGATGGGAAAGGCTCAGTGGTAGCCAGTAACAGTGAGTTGGTTGAGGATCAGGGCTACATAGAACCCCAGAGACAGAGGGAGAGGGATAAGAGCCCAAAGAGAGGTTACAGAGAACCCCTGAGCGGCTGAGTGACAGAGGGGTGAGATCAGGCTGAGAGACGCACAAATACCCTGAGTGAGCATCCTGCAGGGAGCATGGAGCGGCGGAGATTCTGGAGAACTACAGAGCCCAGGAGGCTGAGATCTGTCTGGGGAGTGAGACAGCTACTGAGAGTGAGTTTGCATTGCCCGTTCACGTTATTGCGGCCGTACAACTAAACCATGTTGATGTGGACTGTCCTTAATGCGGCAGAGGCAGGAGAAGGAGGAATACTCTGCTGTAGTTTGGGACTGTAACCTAAGAACTGTGCAGAGGAGAAGGACCTTCTGTTCTGTGATCACTGTAATTTAAACCAGTATGGAGGAGAGAAGTGTAGGAGATGTATATACACCAATCAGCCACATCATTAAAACCACTGACAGGTGAAGTGAATAACACTGATTATCTGGTTACAATGACACCCGTCAAGGGGGGGGATATATTAGGCAGCAAGTGCACAGTCAGTTTTTAAAGTTGATGTGTTGGAAGCAGAGAAAATGGGCAATGTAAGGATCTGAGCGACTTTGATAAGGGCTAAATTGTGATGGTTAGAGGACTGGGCCAGAGCATCTCCAAAGCGGCAGGTGTGTGGGTTATTGCCGGTATGCAGTGGTTAGTACCTACCAAATGCGGTCCAAGGAATTACAACTGGTGACAGGGTCATGGGCAGCCAAGGCTCATTGATGCATATAGGCAGTGAAGCCTAGCCTATCTGGTCCAATCCCACAGAAGAACTACCGTAGTACAAATTGCTGAAACAGTTAATGGCTATGGTAGAGAGGTGTCAGAACACACAGTGCATCTCAGCTTGCTCTGTATCCACAGACCGGTCAGAGAGCCCATGCTGACCCCTGTCCACCGCCGAAAGCACCTACAATCGGCAGGTGAACGCCAAAACTGGACCATGGAGCAATGGAAGTAGGTGGCCATTTCTGATGAATCACGTTTTCTTTTATATCATGTGGACGACCAGGTGCGTGTGCATCATATACCTGGGGAATAGGCGCACCAGGATGCATTATGGGAAGAAGGCAGCCGGTGGAGGCAGTGTGATGTCCTGAGCAATGTTCTGTTGGGAAACCTTGGGTCCTGGCAGTCATGTGGATGTTACTATGACACGTACCACCTACCTAAACATTGTTACAGACCAAGTACACCCCTTCAAGGCATCAGTATGCCCTGATGACAGTGGCCTCTTTCAGCAGGATAATGCGTCCTTCCACTCTGCAAAAATGGTTCCAGGGGAACATGAGGAACATGACAAACAGTTCAAGGTGTTGACTTGGCCTCCAAATTTCCCAGATCTC
The DNA here is from genome assembly GCF_038048845.1 of Mixophyes fleayi. Lineage (NCBI taxonomy): Eukaryota > Metazoa > Chordata > Amphibia > Anura > Limnodynastidae > Mixophyes > Mixophyes fleayi. The sequence goes on from NC_134405.1 coordinate 3,528,558, forward strand.
AATTCGATTATCTATGGGATGTGCTGACAATGGAAGTTACAGGATCTCCTGCTAACCTCTTGGTGCCAGATACCACAGGACACCTTCAGAGGTCTTGTGGAGTCCATATCTCGACGGGTCAGAGCTGTTTTGGCGGCACGAGGGGGAACCTACACAATATTAGGCAGATGATTTTAATGTTGTGGCTGATCGGTGTATATTTATGATTATAAACAGGTGATGAGAACATTTATGTAATCAATGAATATTGTGGTCAATCTGCATCCACGCAAGTGTCAGTCCTTGGTGGACGACATTGTGTACGTCATCATGTAAGTGAATCGTTATTGACACTGCACAGTCATGTAACATTCACCTGTCTACAGTTGTTCTGTGAGATAGAACAACAAGAGGTTTACTAAACAATATGTCACAGACAATGCAGTGGCGATCTGTGCATATCACGCACTTGTTTTATCACAAGTCAGAGAGATCATCAGACATGAACTCTAGTGTAGGATTACGTAACTTTACTTGAACAGACACCCTCCCCCATATCTCTTACACATACTTGCCAACTCTCCCGCATTGTCCGGGAGACTCCCGCATTTTGCGAGAGTCTCCCGGACGAGTGTGGCAATCTCCCTGATAGGAAGGGGGAAAAATTTAGTTTAAACGCCGCGATTCACCCGGAATCGCGGCGTTTAGCCCCGCCCCCACTGTAAAATGACGCGATTTGCGTCATTCCGTCACGGGGGCGGGGCCAAAATGACGCGATTTCGCAGCCCCGCCCCCTGCACGCCCACGTCCCAGCCGGCATCTCCCGGAAGAAAAAAAAAAAATGTTGGCAAGTATGCTCTTACACCCCAGCAGCTGTGGTGGGAGGGCTCATTGCACATAGCTGTCTAGCCATAATGTTCCTGTTATGTTTTATTGAATTTGCAAATAGCCACCAATTTGCCCCATAATAAACCATCAGAAAGTGATTTAAAGACCCACTTATCAAAACAAGAAACTAAACTGCTCTCTACACCCCTGCTGAGTCTACTGGTCTAGGAGAAGCTGACACTTAACCCCTTACTGTCCTAGTAACATTTGGTGAATGGCCATACCTGGGGTGGGATGGGGGGATAGTGTATGAAGGTAGATGACTGTGAGCCACTGGTCACAACTCCAGAACAAGCAGAAGACTGATAGCCAGGGTAACAGGGTAAATAGAAGACGAAAAGCTACAGCCACGGAGCAGTCCCTGGAAATAAAAGAGACTCTGGGATCAAGGGTCCATTTTCGTAGTGTGCCTTCTTGGTTTGTAAATGTCTCTTATTATCATTCATCCATAATGTAACGATGCCCAAGTCACCTGTCGAGCTGCTGTTGATGGACATGGCTGAGAAGGTCTTCAATGAAGCCTTCTCTGGTGCCGTCACCAGGGACATCATTTGTGTTTAGACCAGTGGAACCATAAACTTTCTTACTTCCAGGCACCCTTAGGGTCTCAAGATTTTTTTCAAGGCCAATGTAATTACCAAGTAGTCCCCCGACTTGCGTACCACTGGCTCTGGTCGCGGCACCCCTGTGAGATGGCCGCACAGTTTGGGAACCACTGGTTTAGACACTTAATGCACGTTTTAATGACACTGTGAATGCCCACCAACCGTGACAAGGTGACCTCATTCAGATGGGACCTACTCTGACAATTCACTTCCTGCCTCCCTCTGTAGCATCTGCATACATGTTATAGATAATGCTGGTAGGTAAAAACATCTAGTAATAAATGGGTGGGCTGCTGGGCCAACGTGAGGGCGGGTACAGATGGTGGCCAGGGAAAAGAATGAAGAAAAGAGATGAGAGAAGAGAGAAAACATTTTTATGAAATTTGAAGTTGAGTTGTAAGAGAAAATAGTTGAAGACGAGTATTGGATAAATGTTTCTCACCACCCTCCCCTTTCAATCAGTGCCTCTTCCCCTTCTCGTTTCCTTTTACTGATATAGAAAAAGGAACTGAGGGATAGTGACAGATCACGAGAGAGACAGTGAGCGAGAGATATCAGGACTGTAAGAGACAGAGAGCAATACAGACAGAGATACTAAAAATGGGATATCTGTGGAGAGCCATAATCTTCTGTGTCTATATATCAGGTAAGCTGACCACCCCCTACCAATGCCCCCTTCTCCTCGTATCTTCCATTACTATGCCCGCTTCTGTGTATACCATGTACTGTAAGATGTGGCCACCTGCATCCTCTATCTCTATATATCCGTCACGATGAGCACCTATCATTACCCCCCTATCTCTATGGACCTGGTATAATGATCACCTGTCCCACCAATCTACAGCCTTCGTTATTACCTCTCCTCAACACCGACCTCTATATCACTCTCTCTTTATATGGTCTCTATTTCGCAGGTATGATGACCACCACCATACCCCTCAATTTCACTCTATTATTACTCTCCCCATATGCAGACAAAAGGGACAGTGTTGGCCTTCACTCCCTAAATCTCACTTTCTCAAACCTTCCAAATTTCCACATCTACGTTGAGTGACCACCTTATTATAACAACTCTGGTGGGCTCTCAGATGAGCCTTATTTTGTTGGGGTCTGAGCTCGGCGAGGTGTGGAAAGCACAAGGACGCTGCCCCATGTCCACTCTCATGACTCCCGGGGTTGTTGTAATATCTGTTGGTGGCTCTTACGCTGAATAACTGTAATGTATGAAAACTCAGCGTCTACAATGACATTCTTTTCATATCAATTATTCTACTATTATCCCTCTCTATATACTAACTAGGGTCATCCTGACAGTCACAGTCTCTACTGTTAGCACCCACCCTATACCTCTCTCAGTAAACTGGCTGTATAAATGGAGGGACTATCACATCCCTCCCCCAAACTCACTACTCCTCTATCATATAATACGTGGTACAATGACCCCCCCCCACCCCCCCCCCCTCTTACAGTCTGTACCGTTACCCCCTACCTCTATATCTCTCTGGGTTTATAAATAGAGGGACTATCACATCCATCTCCCCTAACTCACTGCTCCTCTATCATACTGTACGTGGTACAATGATCCCCCCTCTTACAGTCTATACCGTTACCCCCCCCCCTCCCCCTACCTCTATATCTCTCTGGGTATATAAATACAGGGACTATCACATCCCTCCCCCTAACTCACTGCTCCTCTATCATACGTGGTACAATGACCCCCCCCCTCCCCTCCCTCTTACAGTCTGTACCGTTACCCCCTACCTCTATATCTCTCTGTGTATATAAATACAGGGACTATCACATCCCTCCCCCTAACTCACTGCTCCTCTATCATACTGTATGTGGTACAATGATCCCCCCTCTTAAAGTCTGAACCGTTACCCCCTACCTCTATATCTCTCTGGCTATATAAATAGACGGACTATCACATCCCTCCCCCAAACTCACTACTCCTCTATCATATAATACGTGGTACAATGACCCCCCCACCCCCCCTCTTAGACTCTGTACCTTTAACCCCTACTTATATATCTCTCTGGGTATATAAATAGAGGGACTATCACATCCCTCCCCCTAACTCACTGCTCCATTAGTACCCTCTAAGATGTGAGGAGGTACTAATGAGGAGGTAGATGTGAGGAGGTACTAGTGAGGAGGTACTAGTGAGGAGGTACTAATGAGGAGGTACTAGTGAGGAGGTACTAATGAGGAGGTAGATGTAAGGAAGTAACAGTGAGGAGGTACTAGTGAGGAGGTACTAATGAGGAGGTAGATGTAAGGAAGTAACAGTGAGGAGGTACTAGTGAGAAGGTAACAGTGAGGAAGTAACTATGAGGATGTACCAGTGAGGAGGTGCTAATGAGGAGGTAGATGTGAGGCGGTAACAGTGAGGAAGTATTAGTGAGGAGGTACTAGTGAGGAGGTACCAATGAGGAGGTACTAATGAGGAGGTACTAGTGAGGAGGTACTAGGGAATGTGAAGTCATGTTTGGTGCCTGATTATTGAAGGAGCAGTATTCATTTCATATAATGTCAATTTGAATTTATTGGGACATAAAGTACTGGACTTTGCCGCTGTCTGGATGGCTGTGAGACCTGTTACTGACCTATGAACAAGAGCCCCTCATCCCAGCCATATAACTGTCTTCTTCTTCTTGTGTTTGTATTACAGCCTGCAGTTGTAACAATGTGATCCCAGACCCTGCATCTACACAAAGTACCACACAAGGCATCGAGTTCCCTAGAAAAACTACTACACGGCACACAACTCAACATACCAGCCACACAACTACAGCACAGACAACGCTACATACCAACCACACAACTACACCACAAACAACGCTACATACCAACCACACAACTACACCACAAACAACGGTACATACCAACCACACAACTACACCATACACAACGCTACATACCAACCACACAACTACACCATACACAACGCTACGTACCAACCACACTACACCACACACAACTTCACATACTAACCACACAACGCCACATAATACCACAAGTCCTCACACACAACATACAACACAACACCCCACCACGTTGCCCCCATCCTGGGAATATTTTGTTAACAGTACCTCGGAAGTCTGTCTAAGAATCAGGGCATCCTTCCAGATTCAGGTCAATGATACCCGGATAAGAGAGGTGAGTTACCGCAAGTCTTTTACCATAGTTATAGACTCTTCTGAGCTATCGTAACACAATACTAATTATTTACCACCTTTATTTGCATAACGCATCACTTTACAGAGAATCCCAAACCATTCACACCAGTCACTACCTCATCTGAGGTATATTGTGCTACCACCTTGACATACTTTGTTGTCTTCACTCTCTCTGTCCTTCAGATTGTGATCCCACCACCGCCGAGCACAAAGGCCTCTGGGAACTGTTCTGCGCAGAACGCACAGCTGACACTGACCTTTCCAGAAGGACAGCTCTGCCTCACATTCACACAGGTACTGACGCCATAAATTTGGGGGATGCTGAACAATCAGCCAGGACTTGGGGTAAGACACGTGAAGTGGGTGAGAATCTCAGACAGTCAACCAGGCACCGGGGTGAGAATATACAGTTGGTGAGAGAGTCTTGGATGACGAGGTAGGTACCAGGAGGAAGACGTGACAAATTAGGGGCAAGAGATCATCTTAGAGTTAGAAAATTTGGGGTTATGCTCTAAGGAATCGTACACAAAGATTTTTCTGATTGACACTTTCCGCATTTTTGCTTCTCAATTTGCAGAATTCTACAGACAACAAATTCTACCTGGGAGCAATTAATATAACACTTAAGGACAGAGGTAATAAACCAACTTTATTAGTTCTCAGGACAATCCAATATCAACATGCATAAATAAAGTCTTACTAGTTATTCAGTACTAACCCCAGCTATGCTTTTCAGTAAACCCCCATGTGCCAGTTCTGTGTTCTTCCTTAATCTTTTTTTGTAAGAGACACAACATGCTCCACATCTAGTCCTACCCAGCACTGTATCCACATCTACTAATCCTAGTCATACCCAGCACTGTATCCTCATCTACTAATCCTAGTCATACCCAGCACTGTATCCACATCTACTAATCCTAGTCATACCCAGCACTGTATCCTCATCTACTAAAACTAGTCATACTCAGCACTGTATCCTCATCTACTAATCCTAGTCATACTCAGTACTGTATCCTCATCTACTAATCCTAGTCATACTCAGTACTGTATCCTCATCTACTAATCCTAGTCATACTTAGTACTGTATCCCCATCTACTAATCCTAGTCATACTTAGTACTGTATCCCCATCTACTAATCCTAGTCATACTCAGTACTGTATCCTCATCTACTAATCCTAGTTATACCCAGTACTGTATCCTCATCTACTAATCCTAGCCATACTCAGTACTGTATCCTCATCTACTAATCCTAGTCATACTTAGTACTGTATCCCCATCTACTAATCCTAGTCATACTTAGTACTGTATCCCCATCTACTAATCCTAGTCATACTTAGTACTGTATCCCCATCTACTAATCCTAGCCATACCCAGCACTGTATCCTCATCTACTAATCCTAGTTATACCCAGTACTGTATCCTCATCTACTAATCCTAGCCATACTCAGTACTGTATCCTCATCTACTAATCCTAGTCATACTTAGTACTGTATCCCCATCTACTAATCCTAGTCATACTTAGTACTGTATCCCCATCTACTAATCCTAGCCATACCCAGCACTGTATCCTCATCTACTAATCCTAGTTATACCCAGTACTGTATCCTCATCTACTAATCCTAGCCATACTCAGTACTGTATCCTCATCTACTAATCCTAGTCATACTCAGTACTGTATCCTCATCTACTAATCCTAGTCATACCCAGCACTGTATCCTCATCTACTAATCCTAGTCATACCCAGCACTGTATCCTCATCTACTAATCCTAGTCATACTCAGTACTGTATCCTCATCTACTAATCCTAGTCATACCCAGTACTGTATCCTCATCTACTAATCCTAGTCATACTCAGCACTGTATCCTCATCTACTAATCCTAGCCATACTCAGTACTGTATCCTCATCTACTAATCCTAGTCATACCCAGTACTGTATCCTCATCTACTAATCCTAGTCATACCCAGTACTGTATCCTCATCTACTAATCCTAGTCATACCCAGTACTGTATCCTCATCTACTAATCCTAGCCATACTCAGTACTGTATCCTCATCTACTAATCCTAGTCATACTCAGTACTGTATCCTCATCTACTAATCCTAGTCATACTCAGTACTGTATCCTCATCTACTAATCCTAGTCATACCCAGCACTGTATCCTCATCTACTAATCCTAGTCATACCCAGCACTGTATCCACATCTACTAATCCTAGTCATACTCAGTACTGTATCCTCATCTACTAATCCTAGTCATACTCAGTACTGTATCCTCATCTACTAATCCTAGTCATACTCAGTACTGTATCCTCATCTACTAATCCTAGTCATACTCAGCACTGTATCATCATCTACTAATCCTAGCCATACCCAGCACTGTATCCTCATCTACTAATCCTAGTCATACTCAGCACTGTATCCACATCTACTAATCCTAGTCATACTCAGTACTGTATCCTCATCTACTAATCCTAGTCATACTCAGTACTGTATCCTCATCTACTAATCCTAGTCCTACCCAGCACTGTATCCACATCTACTAATCCTAGTCATACCCAGTACTGTATCCTCATCTACTAATCCTAGTCATACCCAGTACTGTATCCTCATCTACTAATCCTAGCCATACCCAGCACTGTATCCTCATCTACTAATCCTAGTCATACCCAGCACTGTATCCACATCTACTAATCCTAGTCATACCCAGTACTGTATCCTCATCTACTAATCCTAGTCCTACCCAGCACTGTATCCTCATCTACTAATCCTAGTCATACCCAGCACTGTATCCACATCTACTAATCCTAGTCATACCCAGCACTGTATCCTCATCTACTAATCCTAGTCATACTCAGTACTGTATCCTCATCTACTAATCCTAGTCATACTCAGTACTGTATCCTCATCTACTAATCCTAGTCATACCCAGCACTGTATCCTCATCTACTAATCCTAGCCATACTCAGTACTGTATCCTCATCTACTAATCCTAGTCATACTCAGTACTGTATCCTCATCTACTAATCCTAGTCATACCCAGCACTGTATCCACATCTACTAATCCTAGTCATACTCAGCATTGTATCCTCATCTACTAATCCTAGTCATACCCATCACTGTATCCTCATCTACTAATCCTAGTCATACTCAGCACTGTATCCACATCTACTAATCCTAGTCATACTCAGTTCTGTATCCTCATCTACTAATCCTAGTCATACTCAGTACTGTATCATCATCTACTAATCCTAGTCATACCCAGTACTGTATCCTCATCTACTAATCCTAGTCATACTCAGTACTGTATCCTCATCTACTAATCCTAGTCATACTCAGTACTGTATCATCATCTACTAATCCTAGTCATACCCAGTACTGTATCCACATCTACTAATCCTAGTCATACTCAGTACTGTATCCTCATCTACTAATCCTAGTCATACTCAGTACTGTATCCTCATCTACTAATCCTAGTCATACCCAGCACTGTATCCACATCTACTAATCCTAGTCATACTCAGCATTGTATCCTCATCTACTAATCCTAGTCATACCCAGTACTGTATCCTCATCTACTAATCCTAGCCATACCCAGCACTGTATCCTCATCTACTAATCCTAGTCATACCCAGCACTGTATCCACATCTACTAATCCTAGTCATACCCAGTACTGTATCCTCATCTACTAATCCTAGTCCTACCCAGCACTGTATCCTCATCTACTAATCCTAGTCATACCCAGCACTGTATCCACATCTACTAATCCTAGTCATACCCAGCACTGTATCCTCATCTACTAATCCTAGTCATACTCAGTACTGTATCCTCATCTACTAATCCTAGTCATACTCAGTACTGTATCCTCATCTACTAATCCTAGTCATACCCAGCACTGTATCCTCATCTACTAATCCTAGCCATACTCAGTACTGTATCCTCATCTACTAATCCTAGTCATACTCAGTACTGTATCCTCATCTACTAATCCTAGTCATACCCAGCACTGTATCCACATCTACTAATCCTAGTCATACTCAGCATTGTATCCTCATCTACTAATCCTAGTCATACCCATCACTGTATCCTCATCTACTAATCCTAGTCATACTCAGCACTGTATCCACATCTACTAATCCTAGTCATACTCAGTTCTGTATCCTCATCTACTAATCCTAGTCATACTCAGTACTGTATCATCATCTACTAATCCTAGTCATACCCAGTACTGTATCCTCATCTACTAATCCTAGTCATACTCAGTACTGTATCCTCATCTACTAATCCTAGTCATACTCAGTACTGTATCATCATCTACTAATCCTAGTCATACCCAGTACTGTATCCACATCTACTAATCCTAGTCATACTCAGTACTGTATCCTCATCTACTAATCCTAGTCATACTCAGTACTGTATCCTCATCTACTAATCCTAGTCATACTCAGCATTGTATCCTCATCTACTAATCCTAGTCATACCCATCACTGTATCCTCATCTACTAATCCTAGTCATACTCAGTACTGTATCCTCATCTACTAATCCTAGTCATACTCAGTACTGTATCATCATCTACTAATCCTAGTCATACCCAGTACTGTATCCACATCTACTAATCCTAGTCATACTCAGTACTGTATCCTCATCTACTAATCCTAGTCATACCCAGCACTGTATCCACATCTACTAATCCTAGTCATACTCAGCATTGTATCCTCATCTACTAATCCTAGTCATACCCATCACTGTATCCTCATCTACTAATCCTAGTCATACTCAGCACTGTATCCTCATCTACTAATCCTAGTCATACTCAGCACTGTATCCTCATGTACTAATCCTAGCCATACCCAGCACTGTATCCTCATCTACTAATCCTAGTCATACTCAGTACTGTATCCTCATCTACTAATCCTAGTCATACCCAGCACTGTATCCACATCTACTAATCCTAGTCATACTCAGCACTGTATCCTCATCTACTAATCCTAGCTATACTCAGCACTGTATCTTCATCTACTAATCCTAGTCATACTCAGTACTGTATCCTCATCTACTAATCCTAGTCATACTCAGTACTGTATCCTCATCTACTAATCCTAGTCATACTCAGTACTGTATCCTCATCTACTAATCCTAGTCATACTCAGCACTGTATCCTCATCTACTAATCCTAGTCATACTCAGTACTGTATCCTCATGTACTAATCCTAGTCATACTCAGTACTGTATCCTCATCTACTAATCCTAGTCATACCCAGCACTGTATCCTCATCTACTAATCCTAGTCATACTCAGCACTGTATCCACATCTACTAATCCTAGTCATACTCAGTACTGTATCCTCATCTACTAATCCTAGCTATACTCAGCACTGTATCTTCATCTACTAATCCTAGTCATACTCAGTACTGTATCCTCATGTACTAATCCTAGTCATACTCAGTACTGTATCCTCATCTACTAATCCTAGTCATACTCAGTACTGTATCCACATCTACTAATCCTAGTTATACTCAGCACTGTATCATCATCTACTAATCCTAGCCATACCCAGCACTGTATCCTCATCTACTAATCCTAGTCATACTCAGCACTGTATCCACATCTACTAATCCTAGTCATACTCAGCACTGTATCCTCATCTACTAATCCTAGTCATACTCAGCACTGTATCATCATCTACTAATCCTAGCCATACCCAGCACTGTATCCTCATCTACTAATCCTAGTCATACTCAGCACTGTATCCACATCTACTAATCCTAGTCATACTCAGCACTGTATCCTCATCTACTAATCCTAGTCATACTCAGTACTGTATCCTCATCTACTAATCCTAGTCCTACCCAGCACTGTATCCACATCTACTAATCCTAGTCATACCCAGTACTGTATCCTCATCTACTAATCCTAGTCATACTCAGTACTGTATCCTCATCTACTAATCCTATCATACCCAGTACTGTATCTTCATCTACTAATCCTAGTCATACTCAGTACTGTATCCTCATCTACTAATCCTAGCCATACTCAGTACTGTATCCTCATCTACTAATCCTAGTTATACCCAGTACTGTATCCTCATCTACTAATCCTAGTCCTACCCAGCACTGTATCCTCATCTACTAATCCTATCATACCCAGTACTGTATCCTCATCTACTAATCCTAGTCATACCCAGCACTGTATCCTCATCTACTAATCCTAGTCATACCCAGCACTGTATCCTCATCTACTAATCCTAGTCATACCCAGCACTGTATCCTCATCTACTAATCCTAGTCATACTCAGTACTGTATCCTCATCTACTAATCCTAGTCATACTCAGTACTGTATCCTCATCTACTAATCCTAGTCATACTCAGTACTGTATCCTTATCTACTAATCCTAGTCATACTCAGCACTGTATCCTCATCTACTAATCCTAGTCATACCCAGTACTGTATCCTCATCTACTAATCCTAGACATACCCAGCACTGTATCCTCATCTACTAATCCTAGTCATACTCAGTACTGTATCCTCATCTACTAATCCTAGTCATACTCAGTACTGTATCCTCATCTACTAATCCTAGTCATACTCAGTACTGTATCCTCATCTACTAATCCTAGTCATACTCAGTACTGTATCCTCATCTACTAATCCTAGCCATACTCAGTACTGTATCCTCATCTACTAATCCTAGTCATACCCAGCACTGTATCCTCATCTACTAATCCTAGTCATACCCAGTACTGTATCCTCATCTACTAATCCTAGTCATACTCAGCACTGTATCCACATCTACTAATCCTAGTCATACCCAGTACTGTATCCTCATCTACTAATCCTAGTCATACTCAGCACTGTATCCTCATCTACTAATCCTAGTCATACCCAGTACTGTATCCTCATCTACTAATCCTAGTCCTACCCAGCACTGTATCCACATCTACTAATCCTAGTCATACCCAGCACTGTATCCTCATCTACTAATCCTAGTCATACTCAGTACTGTATCCTCATCTACTAATCCTAGTCATACTCAGTACTGTATCCTCATCTACTAATCCTAGTCATACCCAGCACTGTATCCTCATCTACTAATCCTAGCCATACTCAGTACTGTATCCTCATCTACTAATCCTAGTCATACTCAGCACTGTATCCTCATCTACTAATCCTAGTCATACTCAGTACTGTATCCTCATCTACTAATCCTAGTCATACTCAGTACTGTATCCTCATCTACTAATCCTAGTCATACCCATCACTGTATCCTCATCTACTAATCCTAGTCATACTCAGCACTGTATCCTCATCTACTAATCCTAGTCATACTCAGTACTGTATCCTCATCTACTAATCCTAGCCATACTCAGTACTGTATCCTCATCTACTAATCCTAGTCATACCCAGTACTGTATCCTCATCTACTAATCCTAGTCATACTCAGTACTGTATCCTCATCTACTAATCCTAGTCATACTCAGTACTGTATCCACATCTACTAATCCTAGTCATACTCAGTACTGTATCCTCATCTACTAATCCTAGCCATACTCAGCACTGTATCCTCATGTACTAATCCTAGCCATACCCAGCACTGTATCCTCATCTACTAATCCTAGTCATACTCAGTACTGTATCCTCATCTACTAATCCTAGTCATACTCAGTACTGTATCCTCATCTACTAATCCTAGTCATACTCAGTACTGTATCCTCATCTACTAATCCTAGTCATACTCAGTACTGTATCCTCATCTACTAATCCTAGTCATACCCAGCACTGTATCCTCATCTACTAATCCTAGCTATACTCAGCACTGTATCTTCATCTACTAATCCTAGTCATACTCAGTACTGTATCCTCATGTACTAATCCTAGTCATACTCAGTACTGTATCCTCATCTACTAATCCTAGTCATACCCAGTACTGTATCCTCATCTACTAATCCTAGTCATACTCAGTACTGTATCCTCATCTACTAATCCTAGTCATACTCAGCACTGTATCCTCATGTACTAATCCTAGTCATACTCAGCACTGTATCCTCATCTACTAATCCTAGTCATACCCAGCACTGTATCCTCATCTACTAATCCTAGCCATACCCAGCACTGTATCCTCATCTACTAATCCTAGTCATACCCAGTACTGTATCCTCATCTACTAATCCTAGCCATACTCAGTACTGTATCCTCATCTACTAATCCTAGTCATACTCAGCACTGTATCCTCATCTACTAATCCTAGTCATACTCAGTACTGTATCCTCATCTACTAATCCTAGTCATACTCAGTACTGTATCCTCATCTACTAATCCTAGTCATACCCATCACTGTATCCTCATCTACTAATCCTAGTCATACTCAGCACTGTATCCTCATCTACTAATCCTAGTCATACTCAGTACTGTATCATCATCTACTAATCCTAGTCATACTCAGTTCTGTATCCTCATCTACTAATCCTAGTCATACTCAGTACTGTATCATCATCTACTAATCCTAGTCATACCCAGTACTGTATCCTCATCTACTAATCCTAGTCATACTCAGTACTGTATCCTCATCTACTAATCCTAGTCATACTCAGTACTGTATCATCATCTACTAATCCTAGTCATACCCAGTACTGTATCCACATCTACTAATCCTAGTCATACTCAGTACTGTATCCTCATCTACTAATCCTAGTCATACTCAGTACTGTATCCTCATCTACTAATCCTAGTCATACCCAGCACTGTATCCACATCTACTAATCCTAGTCATACTCAGCACTGTATCCTCATCTACTAATCCTAGTCATACTCAGCACTGTATCCTCATCTACTAATCCTAGTCATACTCAGTACTGTATCCTCATCTACTAATCCTAGTCATACTCAGTACTGTATCCTCATGTACTAATCCTAGTCATACTCAGTACTGTATCCCCATCTACTAATCCTAGTCATACTCAGCACTGTATCCTCATCTACTAATCCTAGTCCTACCCAGCACTGTATCCACATCTACTAATCCTAGTCATACCCAGTACTGTATCCTCATCTACTAATCCTAGTCATACTCAGTACTGTATCCTCATCTACTAATCCTAGTCATACTCAGTACTGTATCCTCATCTACTAATCCTAGTCATACTCAGTACTGTATCCTCATCTACTAATCCTAGTCATACTCAGTACTGTATCCTCATCTACTAATCCTAGTCATACCCAGTACTGTATCCTCATCTACTAATCCTAGTCATACTCAGTACTGTATCCTCATCTACTAATCCTAGTCATACTCAGTACTGTATCCTCATGTACTAATCCTAGTCATACTCAGTACTGTATCCCCATCTACTAATCCTAGTCATACTCAGCACTGTATCCTCATCTACTAATCCTAGTCCTACCCAGCACTGTATCCACATCTACTAATCCTAGTCATACCCAGTACTGTATCCTCATCTACTAATCCTAGTCATACTCAGTACTGTATCCTCATCTACTAATCCTAGTCATACTCAGTACTGTATCCTCATCTACTAATCCTAGTCATACCCATCACTGTATCCTCATCTACTAATCCTAGTCATACTCAGCACTGTATCCTCATCTACTAATCCTAGTCATACTCAGCACTGTATCCTCATGTACTAATCCTAGCCATACCCAGCACTGTATCCTCATCTACTAATCCTAGTCATACTCAGTACTGTATCCTCATCTACTAATCCTAGTCATACCCAGCACTGTATCCACATCTACTAATCCTAGTCATACTCAGCACTGTATCCTCATCTACTAATCCTAGCTATACTCAGCACTGTATCTTCATCTACTAATCCTAGTCATACTCAGTACTGTATCCTCATCTACTAATCCTAGTCATACTCAGTACTGTATCCTCATCTACTAATCCTAGTCATACTCAGTACTGTATCCTCATCTACTAATCCTAGTCATACTCAGCACTGTATCCTCATCTACTAATCCTAGCTATACTCAGCACTGTATCTTCATCTACTAATCCTAGTCATACTCAGTACTGTATCCTCATGTACTAATCCTAGTCATACTCAGTACTGTATCCTCATCTACTAATCCTAGTCATACTCAGTACTGTATCCTCATCTACTAATCCTAATCATACCCAGTACTGTATCCTTATCTACTAATCCTAGTCATACTCAGTACTGTATCCTCATCTACTAATCCTAGTCATACTCAGCACTGTATCCTCATCTACTAATCCTAGTCATACTCAGTACTGTATCCTCATGTACTAATCCTAGTCATACTCAGTACTGTATCCTCATCTACTAATCCTAGTCATACTCAGTACTGTATCCTCATCTACTAATCCTAGTCATACCCAGCACTGTATCCTCATCTACTAATCCTAGTCATACTCAGCACTGTATCATCATCTACTAATCCTAGCCATACCCAGCACTGTATCCTCATCTACTAATCCTAGTCATACTCAGCACTGTATCCACATCTACTAATCCTAGTCATACTCAGCACTGTATCCTCATCTACTAATCCTAGTCATACTCAGTACTGTATCCTCATCTACTAATCCTAGTCCTACCCAGCACTGTATCCACATCTACTAATCCTAGTCATACCCAGTACTGTATCCTCATCTACTAATCCTAGTCATACTCAGTACTGTATCCTCATCTACTAATCCTATCATACCCAGTACTGTATCCTCATCTACTAATCCTAGTCCTACCCAGCACTGTATCCACATCTACTAATCCTAGTCATACCCAGCACTGTATCCTCATCTACTAATCCTAGTCATACTCAGTACTGTATCCTCATCTACTAATCCTAGTCATACTCAGTACTGTATCCTCATCTACTAATCCTAGTCATACCCAGCACTGTATCCTCATCTACTAATCCTAGCCATACTCAGTACTGTATCCTCATCTACTAATCCTAGTCATACTCAGCACTGTATCCTCATCTACTAATCCTAGTCATACTCAGTACTGTATCCTCATCTACTAATCCTAGTCATACTCAGTACTGTATCCTCATCTACTAATCCTAGTCATACCCATCACTGTATCCTCATCTACTAATCCTAGTCATACTCAGCACTGTATCCTCATCTACTAATCCTAGTCATACTCAGTACTGTATCCTCATCTACTAATCCTAGCCATACTCAGTACTGTATCCTCATCTACTAATCCTAGTCATACCCAGTACTGTATCCTCATCTACTAATCCTAGTCATACTCAGTACTGTATCCTCATCTACTAATCCTAGTCATACTCAGTACTGTATCCACATCTACTAATCCTAGTCATACTCAGTACTGTATCCTCATCTACTAATCCTAGCCATACTCAGCACTGTATCCTCATGTACTAATCCTAGCCATACCCAGCACTGTATCCTCATCTACTAATCCTAGTCATACTCAGTACTGTATCCTCATCTACTAATCCTAGTCATACTCAGTACTGTATCCTCATCTACTAATCCTAGTCATACTCAGTACTGTATCCTCATCTACTAATCCTAGTCATACTCAGTACTGTATCCTCATCTACTAATCCTAGTCATACCCAGCACTGTATCCTCATCTACTAATCCTAGCTATACTCAGCACTGTATCTTCATCTACTAATCCTAGTCATACTCAGTACTGTATCCTCATGTACTAATCCTAGTCATACTCAGTACTGTATCCTCATCTACTAATCCTAGTCATACCCAGTACTGTATCCTCATCTACTAATCCTAGTCATACTCAGTACTGTATCCTCATCTACTAATCCTAGTCATACTCAGCACTGTATCCTCATGTACTAATCCTAGTCATACTCAGCACTGTATCCTCATCTACTAATCCTAGTCATACCCAGCACTGTATCCTCATCTACTAATCCTAGCCATACCCAGCACTGTATCCTCATCTACTAATCCTAGTCATACCCAGTACTGTATCCTCATCTACTAATCCTAGCCATACTCAGTACTGTATCCTCATCTACTAATCCTAGTCATACTCAGCACTGTATCCTCATCTTCTAATCCTAGTCATACTCAGTACTGTATCCTCATCTACTAATCCTAGTCATACTCAGTACTGTATCCTCATCTACTAATCCTAGTCATACCCATCACTGTATCCTCATCTACTAATCCTAGTCATACTCAGCACTGTATCCTCATCTACTAATCCTAGTCATACTCAGTACTGTATCCTCATCTACTAATCCTAGCCATACTCAGTACTGTATCCTCATCTACTAATCCTAGTCATACCCAGTACTGTATCCTCATCTACTAATCCTAGTCATACTCAGTACTGTATCCTCATCTACTAATCCTAGTCATACTCAGTACTGTATCCACATCTACTAATCCTAGTCATACTCAGTACTGTATCCTCATCTACTAATCCTAGCCATACTCAGCACTGTATCCTCATGTACTAATCCTAGCCATACCCAGCACTGTATCCTCATCTACTAATCCTAGTCATACTCAGTACTGTATCCTCATCTACTAATCCTAGTCATACTCAGTACTGTATCCTCATCTACTAATCCTAGTCATACTCAGTACTGTATCCTCATCTACTAATCCTAGTCATACTCAGTACTGTATCCTCATCTACTAATCCTAGTCATACCCAGCACTGTATCCTCATCTACTAATCCTAGCTATACTCAGCACTGTATCTTCATCTACTAATCCTAGTCATACTCAGTACTGTATCCTCATGTACTAATCCTAGTCATACTCAGTACTGTATCCTCATCTACTAATCCTAGTCATACCCAGTACTGTATCCTCATCTACTAATCCTAGTCATACTCAGTACTGTATCCTCATCTACTAATCCTAGTCATACTCAGCACTGTATCCTCATGTACTAATCCTAGTCATACTCAGCACTGTATCCTCATCTACTAATCCTAGTCATACCCAGCACTGTATCCTCATCTACTAATCCTAGCCATACCCAGCACTGTATCCTCATCTACTAATCCTAGTCATACCCAGTACTGTATCCTCATCTACTAATCCAGCCATACCCAGCACTGTATCCTCATCTACTAATCCTAGTCATACTTAGTACTGTATCCTCATGTACTAATCCTAGCCATACCCAGTACTGTATCCTCATCTACTAATCCTAGTCATACCCAGCACTGTATCCACATCTACTAATCCTAGTCATACTCAGTACTGTATCCACATCTACTAATCCTAGTCATACTCAGTACTGTATCCTCATGTACTAATCCTAGTCATACTCAGTACTGTATCCTCATCTACTAATCCTAGTCATACCCAGCACTGTATCCACATCTACTGATCCTAGCCATACCCAGCACTGTATCCTCATCTACTAATCCTAGTCATACCCAGCACTGTATCCTCATCTACTAATCCTAGTCATACCCAGCACTGTATCCTCATCTACTAATCCTAGTCATACTCAGTACTGTATCCTCATCTACTAATCCTAGTCATACCCAGCACTGTATCCACATCTACTGATCCTAGCCATACCCAGCACTGTATCCTCATCTACTAATCCTAGCCATACTCAGTACTGTATCCTCATCTACTAATCCTAGTCATACTCAGCACTGTATCCTCATCTACTAATCCTAGTCATACTCAGCACTGTATCCTCATGTACTAATCCTAGTCATACCCAGCACTGTATCCTCATCTACTAATCCTAGTCATACCCAGCACTGTATCCTCATCTACTAATCCTAGTCATACCCAGTACTGTATCCTCATCTACTAATCCTAGTGATACCCAGTACTGTATCCTCATCTACTAATCCTAGTCATACCCAGCACTGTATCCTCATGTACTAATCCTAGTCATACTCAGTACTGTATCCTCATCTACTAATCCTAGCCATACTCAGTACTGTATCCTCATCTACTAATCCTAGCCATACCCAGCACTGTATCCTCATCTACTAATCCTAGCCATACTCAGTACTGTATCCTCATTTTATAATACTAGTCATACTCAGCACTGTATCCTCATCTACTAATCCTAATCATACTCAGTACTGTATCCTCATCTACTAATCCTAGCCATACTCAGCACTGTATCCTCATCTACTAATCCTAGTCATACTCAGCACTGTATCCTCATCTACTAATCCTAGTCATACTCAGCACTGTATCCTCATCTACTAATCCTAGTCATACTCAGTACTGTATCCTCATCTACTAATCCTAGTTATACCCAGTACTGTATCCTCATCTACTAATCCTAGCCATACTCAGTACTGTATCCTCATCTACTAATCCTAGTCATACCCAGCACTGTATCCTCATCTACTAATCCTAGTCATACTCAGTACTGTATCCTCATCTACTAATCCTAGTTATACCCAGTACTGTATCCTCATCTACTAATCCTAGTCATACTCAGTACTGTATCCTCATCTACTAATCCTAGTTATACCCAGTACTGTATCCTCATCTACTAATCCTAGCCATACTCAGTACTGTATCCTCATCTACTAATCCTAGTCATACCCAGCACTGTATCCACATCTACTAATCCTAGTCATACTCAGTACTGTATCCACATCTACTAATCCTAGTCATACCCAGTACTGTATCCACATCTACTAATCCTAGTTATACTCAGTACTGTATCCTCATCTACTAATCCTAGCCATACTCAGTACTGTATCCTCATCTACTAATCCTAGCCATACTCAGTACTGTATCCTCATGTACTAATCCTAGCCATACTCAGCACTGTATCCTCATCTACTAATCCTAGCCATACTCAGTACTGTATCCTCATCTACTAATCCTAGTCATACTCAGTACTGTATCCTCATCTACTAATCCTAGTCATACTCAGTACTGTATCCTCATCTACTAATCCTAGTCATACTCAGCACTGTATCCTCATCTACTAATCCTAGTCATACTCAGTACTGTATCCTCATCTACTAATCCTAGTCATACTCAGTACTGTATCCTCATCTACTAATCCTAGTCATACTCAGCACTGTATCCTCATCTACTAATCCTAGTCATACTCAGTACTGTATCCTCATCTACTAATCCTAGTCATACTCAGCACTGTATCCTCATCTACTAATCCTAGTCATACCCAGTACTGTATCCTCATCTACTAATCCTAGTCATACTCAGTACTGTATCCTCATCTACTAATCCTAGTCATACTCAGCACTGTATCCTCATCTACTAATCCTAGCCATACTAAGTACTGTATCCTCATGTACTAATCCTAGTCATACTCAGCACTGTATCCTCATCTACTAATCCTAGTCATACTCAGCACTGTATCCTCATCTACTAATCCTAGCCATACTAAGTACTGTATCCTCATGTACTAATCCTAGTCATACTCAGTACTGTATCCTCATCTACTAATCCTAGTCATACTCAGCACTGTATCCTCATCTACTAATCCTAGTCATACCCAGCACTGTATCCTCATCTACTAATCCTAGTCATACTCAGTACTGTATCCTCATCTACTAATCCTAGCCATACTCAGCACTGTATCCTCATCTACTAATCCTAGTCATACTCAGTACTGTATCCTCATCTACTAATCCTAGTCATACCCAGTACTGTATCCTCATCTACTAATCCTAGTCATACCCAGTACTGTATCCTCATCTACTAATCCTAGTCATACTCAGTACTGTATCCTCATCTACTAATCCTAGTCATACCCAGCACTGTATCCTCATCTACTAATCCTAGTTATACCCAGTACTGTATCCTCATCTACTAATCCTAGTCATACCCAGCACTGTATCCTCATCTACTAATCCTAGTCATACCCAGCACTGTATCCACATCTACTAATCCTAGTCATACCCAGCACTGTATCCTCATCTACTAATCCTAGTCATACTTAGTACTGTATCCACATCTACTAATCCTAGTTATACTCAGTACTGTATCCTCATCTACTAATCCTAGTCATACTCAGCACTGTATCCTCATCTACTAATCCTAGTCATACTCAGCACTGTATCCTCATCTACTAATCCTAGTCATACTCAGTACTGTATCCTCATCTACTAATCCTAGTCATACTCAGCACTGTATCCTCATCTACTAATCCTAGTCATACTCAGTACTGTATCCTCATCTACTAATCCTAGTCATACCCATCACTGTATCCTCATCTACTAATCCTAGTCATACTCAGTACTGTATCCTCATCTACTAATCCTAGTCATACTCAGTACTGTATCCTCATCTACTAATCCTAGCCATACTCAGCACTGTATCCTCATCTACTAATCCTAGTCATACTCAGTACTGTATCCTCATCTACTAATCCTAGTCATACCCAGTACTGTATCCTCATCTACTAATCCTAGTCATACTCAGTACTGTATCCTCATCTACTAATCCTAGTCATACCCAGCACTGTATCCTCATCTACTAATCCTAGTCATACCCAGTACTGTATCCTCATCTACTAATCCTAGTCATACTCAGTACTGTATCCTCATCTACTAATCCTAGCCATACTCAGCACTGTATCCTCATCTACTAATCCTAGTCATACTCAGTACTGTATCCTCATCTACTAATCCTAGCTATACTCAGTACTGTATCCTCATCTACTAATCCTAGTCATACTCAGCACTGTATCCTCATCTACTAATCCTAGTCATACTCAGCACTGTATCCTCATCTACTAATCCTAGTCATACTCAGTACTGTATCCTCATCTACTAATCCTAGTCATACTCAGTACTGTATCCTCATCTACTAATCCTAGCTATACTCAGTACTGTATCCTCATCTACTAATCCTAGTCATACCCAGCACTATATCCTCATCTACTAATCCTAGTCATACCCAGCACTGTATCCTCATCTACTAATCCTAACCATACTCAGTACTGTATCCTCATCTACTAATCCTAGTCATACTCAGTACTGTATCCTCATCTACTAATCCTAGTCATACTCAGCACTGTATCCTCATCTACTAATCCTAGTCATACTCAGTACTGTATCCTCATCTACTAATCCTAGTCATACTCAGCACTGTATCCTCATCTACTAATCCTAGTCATACTCAGTACTGTATCCTCATCTACTAATCCTAACCATACTCAGTACTGTATCCTCATCTACTAATCCTAGTCATACTCAGTACTGTATCCTCATCTACTAATCCTAGTCATACTCAGCACTGTATCCTCATCTACTAATCCTAGTCATACTCAGCACTGTATCCTCATCTACTAATCCTAGCCATACTTAGTACTGTATCCTCATGTACTAATCCTAGTCATACTCAGTACTGTATCCTCATCTACTAATCCTAGCCATACCCAGTACTGTATCCTCATCTACTAATCCTAGTCATACTCAGCACTGTATCCTCATCTACTAATCCTAGTCATACTCAGTACTGTATCCTCATCTACTAATCCTAGTCATACTCAGTACTGTATCCTCATCTACTAATCCTAGTCATACTCAGTACTGTATCCTCATCTACTAATCCTAGTCATACTCAGCACTGTATCCTCATCTACTAATCCTAGTCATACTCAGTACTGTATCCTCATCTACTAATCCTAGTCATACTCAGTACTGTATCCTCATCTACTAATCCTAGTCATACTCAGTACTGTATCCTCATCTACTAATCCTAACCATACTCAGTACTGTATCCTCATCTACTAATCCTAGTCATACTCAGTACTGTATCCTCATCTACTAATCCTAGTCATACTCAGCACTGTATCCTCATCTACTAATCCTAGTCATACCCAGCACTGTATCCTCATCTACTAATCCTAGTCATACTCAGTACTGTATCCTCATCTACTAATCCTAGTCATACTCAGCACTGTATCCTCATCTACTAATCCTAGTCATACCCAGCACTGTATCCTCATCTACTAATCCTAGCCATACCCAGTACTGTATCCTCATCTACTAATCCTAGTCATACTCAGCACTGTATCCTCATCTACTAATCCTAGTCATACTCAGTACTGTATCCTCATCTACTAATCCTAGTCATACTCAGTACTGTATCCTCATCTACTAATCCTAGTCATACTCAGTACTGTATCCTCATCTACTAATCCTAGTCATACCCAGTACTGTATCCTCATCTACTAATCCTAGCCATACTTAGTACTGTATCCTCATGTACTAATCCTAGTCATACTCAGTACTGTATCCTCATCTACTAATCCTAGTCATACCCAGCACTGTATCCTCATCTACTAATCCTAGCTATACTCAGTACTGTATCCTCATCTACTAATCCTAGTCATACTCAGTACTGTATCCTCATCTACTAATCCTAGTCATACTCAGCATTGTATCCTCATCTACTAATCCTAGTCATACCCAGCACTGTATCCTCATCTACTAATCCTAGTCATACTCAGTACTGTATCCTCATCTACTAATCCTAGCCATACTCAGCACTGTATCCTCATCTACTAATCCTAGTCATACTCAGTACTGTATCCTCATCTACTAATCCTAGTCATACTCAGCACTGTATCCTCATCTACTAATCCTAGTCATACCCAGCACTGTATCCACATCTACTAATCCTAGTCATACCCAGCACTGTATCCTCATCTACTAATCCTAGTCATACCCAGCACTGTATCCTCATCTACTAATCCTAGCCATACTCAGTACTGTATCCTCATCTACTAATCCTAGCCATACTCAGTACTGTATCCTCATCTACTAATCCTAGCCATACTCAGTACTGTATCCTCATGTACTAATCCTAGTCATACTCAGTACTGTATCCTCATCTACTAATCCTAGTCATACCCAGCACTGTATCCACATCTACTAATCCTAGTTATACCCAGCACTGTATCCTCATCTACTAATCCTAGCCATACTCAGTACTGTATCCTCATCTACTAATCCTAGTCATACTCAGTACTGTATCCTCATCTACTAATCCTAGTCATACTCAGTACTGTATCCTCATCTACTAATCCTAGTCATACCCAGCACTGTATCCACATCTACTAATCCTAGTCATACCCAGTACTGTATCCTCATCTACTAATCCTAGTCATACTCAGTACTGTATCCTCATCTACTAATCCTAGTCATACCCATCACTGTATCCTCATCTACTAATCCTAGTCATACCCAGCACTGTATCCTCATCTACTAATCCTAGCTATACTCAGTACTGTATCCTCATCTACTAATCCTAGTCATACCCAGCACTGTATCCACATCTACTAATCCTAGTCATACCCAGTACTGTATCCTCATCTACTAATCCTAGTCATACTCAGTACTGTATCCTCATCTACTAATCCTAGTCATACCCATCACTGTATCCTCATCTACTAATCCTAGTCATACCCAGTACTGTATCCTCATCTACTAATCCTAGTCATACTCAGCACTGTATCCTCATCTACTAATCCTAGTCATACCCAGCACTGTATCCTCATCTACTAATCCTAGCCATACTCAGTACTGTATCCTCATCTACTAATCCTAGTCATACCCAGTACTGTATCCTCATCTACTAATCCTAATTATACCCAGTACTGTATCCTCATCTACTAATCCTAGTTATACCCAGCACTGTATCCTCATCTACTAATCCTAGCCATACTCAGCACTGTATCCTCATCTACTAATCCTAGTCATACTCAGCACTGTATCCTCATCTACTAATCCTAGCCATACTCAGCACTGTATCCTCATCTACTAATCCTAGCCATACTCAGCACTGTATCCTCATCTACTAATCCTAGTCATACTCAGCACTGTATCCTCATCTACTAATCCTAGTCCTACCCAGCACTGTATCCTCAGCTACTAATCCTAGTCCTACCCAGCACTGTATCCTCATCTACTAATCCTAATCATACTCAGTACTGTATCCTCATCTACTAATCCTAGCCATACTCAGTACTGTATCCTCATCTACTAATCCTAGTCATACTCAGTACTGTATCCTCATCTACTAATCCTAGCCATACCCAGCACTGTATCCTCATCTACTAATCCTAGTTATACCCAGTACTGTATCCTCATCTACTAATCCTAGTCATACCCAGTACTGTATCCTTATCTACTAATCCTAGTCCTACCCAGCACTGTATCCTCATCTACTAATCCTAGCCATACTCAGTACTGTATCCTCATCTACTAATCCTAGCCATACTCAGTACTGTATCCTCATCTACTAATCCTAGCCATACCCAGCACTGTATCCTCATCTACTAATCCTAGCCATACTCAGTACTGTATCCTCATTTTATAATCCTAGTCATACCCAGCACTGTATCCTCATCTACTAATCCTAATCATACCCAGTACTGTATCCTCATCTACTAATCCTAGCCATACTCAGTACTGTATCCTCATCTACTAATCCTAGTCATACTCAGCACTGTATCCTCATCTACTAATCCTAATCATACTCAGTACTGTATCCTCATCTACTAATCCTAGCCATACTCAGCACTGTATCCTCATCTACTAATCCTAGCCATACTCAGTACTGTATCCTCATCTACTAATCCTAGCCATACCCAGCACTGTATCCTCATCTACTAATCCTAGCCATACTCAGTACTGTATCCTCATTTTATAATACTAGTCATACTCAGCACTGTATCCTCATCTACTAATCCTAATCATACTCAGTACTGTATCCTCATCTACTAATCCTAGCCATACTCAGCACTGTATCCTCATCTACTAATCCTAGTCATACTGAGTACTGTATCCACATCTACTAATCCTAGTCATACTCAGCACTGTATCCACATCTACTAATCCTAGTCATACTCAGTACTGTATCCACATCTACTAATCCTAGTCATACCCAGCACTGTATCCTCATCTACTAATCCTAGTCATACTCAGTACTGTATCCTCATCTACTAATCCTAGTCATACTCAGCACTGTATCCTCATCTACTAATCCTAGTCATACTCAGTACTGTATCCTCATCTACTAATCCTAGTCATACTCAGCACTGTATCCTCATCTACTAATCCTAGTCATACTCAGTACTGTATCCTCATCTACTAATCCTAGCCATACTCAGTACTGTATCCTCATCTACTAATCCTAGCCATACTCAGTACTGTATCCTCATCTACTAATCCTAGTCATACTCAGCACTGTATCCTCATCTACTAATCCTAGTCATACTCAGTACTGTATCCTCATCTACTAATCCTAGTCATACTCAGCACTGTATCCTCATCTACTAATCCTAGTCATACTCAGCACTGTATCCTCATCTACTAATCCTAGCCATACTTAGTACTGTATCCTCATGTACTAATCCTAGTCATACTCAGTACTGTATCCTCATCTACTAATCCTAGTCATACTCAGCACTGTATCCTCATCTACTAATCCTAGTCATACCCAGCACTGTATCCTCATCTACTAATCCTAGTCATACTCAGTACTGTATCCTCATCTACTAATCCTAGCCATACTCAGCACTGTATCCTCATCTACTAATCCTAGTCATACTCAGTACTGTATCCTCATCTACTAATCCTAGTCATACCCAGCACTGTATCCTCATCTACTAATCCTAGTCATACTCAGTACTGTATCCTCATCTACTAATCCTAGTTATACCCAGTACTGTATCCTCATCTACTAATCCTAGTCATACTCAGTACTGTATCCTCATCTACTAATCCTTGTCATACTCAGTACTGTATCCACATCTACTAATCCTAGTCATACTCAGTACTGTATCCACATCTACTAATCCTAGTCATACCCAGCACTGTATCCTCATCTACTAATCCTAGCTATACTCAGTACTGTATCCTCATCTACTAATCCTAGTCATACTCAGTACTGTATCCTCATCTACTAATCCTAGTTATACCCAGTACTGTATCCTCATCTACTAATCCTAGTCATACTCAGTACTGTATCCTCATCTACTAATCCTAGTCATACTCAGTACTGTATCCTCATCTACTAATCCTAGTCATACTCAGTACTGTATCCTCATCTACTAATCCTAGTTATACCCAGTACTGTATCCTCATCTACTAATCCTAATCATACTCAGTACTGTATCCTCATCTACTAATCCTAGTCATACTCAGTACTGTATCCTCATCTACTAATCCTAGTCATACCCAGCACTGTATCCTCATCTACTAATCCTAGCCATACTTAGTACTGTATCCTCATCTACTAATCCTAGTCATACTCAGTACTGTATCCTCATCTACTAATCCTAGTCATACTCAGTACTGTATCCTCATCTACTAATCCTAGCCATACTTAGTACTGTATCCTCATCTACTAATCCTAGTCATACTCAGTACTGTATCCTCATCTACTAATCCTAGTCATACTCAGTACTGTATCCTCATCTACTAATCCTAGTCATACTCAGTACTGTATCCACATCTACTAATCCTAGTCATACTCAGTACTGTATCCACATCTACTAATCCTAGCCATACTCAGCACTGTATCCTCATCTACTAATCCTAGCTATACTCAGTACTGTATCCTCATCTACTAATCCTAGTCATACTCAGCACTGTATCCTCATCTACTAATCCTAGCCATACTCAGTACTGTATCCTCATCTACTAATCCTAGTTATACCCAGCACTGTATCCTCATCTACTAATCCTAGTCATACTTAGTACTGTATCCACATCTACTAATCCTAGCCATACCCAGCACTGTATCCACATCTACTAATCCTAGCCATACCCAGCACTGTATCCACATCTACTAATCCTAGTCATACTCAGTACTGTATCCTCATCTACTAATCCTAGTCATACTCAGTACTGTATCCACATCTACTAATCCTAGTCATACTCAGTACTGTATCCACATCTACTAATCCTAGCCATACTCAGCACTGTATCCTCATCTACTAATCCTAGCTATACTCAGTACTGTATCCTCATCTACTAATCCTAGTCATACTCAGCACTGTATCCTCATCTACTAATCCTAGTCATACTCAGCACTGTATCCTCATCTACTAATCCTAGTCATACCCAGCACTGTATCCACATCTACTAATCCTAGCCATACTCAGTACTGTATCCTCATCTACTAATCCTAGTCATACTCAGTACTGTATCCTCATCTACTAATCCTAGTCATACTCAGTACTGTATCCTCATCTACTAATCCTAGTTATACTCAGTACTGTATCCTCATCTACTAATCCTAGTTATACTCAGTACTGTATCCTCATCTACTAATCCTAGTCATACTCAGTACTGTATCCTCATCTACTAATCCTAGTTATACCCAGCACTGTATCCTCATCTACTAATCCTAGTCATACCCAGCACTGTATCCACATCTACTAATCCTAGCCATACTCAGTACTGTATCCTCATCTCCTAATCCTAGTCATACCCAGCACTGTATCCTCATCTACTAATCCTAGTCATACTCAGTACTGTATCCTCATCTACTAATCCTAGTCATACTCAGTACTGTATCCTCATCTACTAATCCTAGTCATACTCAGCACTGTATCCTCATCTACTAATCCTAGTCATACTCAGTACTGTATCCTCATCTACTAATCCTAGTCATACTCAGTACTGTATCCTCATCTACTAATCCTAGTCATACTCAGTACTGTATCCTCATCTACTAATCCTAGTCATACTCAGCACTGTATCCTCATCTACTAATCCTAGTCATACTCAGCACTGTATCCTCATCTACTAATCCTAGTCATACCCAGTACTGTATCCTCATCTACTAATCCTAGTCATACCCAGCACTGTATCCTCATCTACTAATCCTAACCATACTCAGTACTGTATCCTCATCTACTAATCCTAATCATACTCAGCACTGTATCCTCATCTACTAATCCTAGTCATACTCAGCACTGTATCCTCATCTACTAATCCTAGCCATACTCAGTACTGTATCCTCATCTACTAATCCTAGCCATACCCAGCACTGTATCCTCATCTACTAATCCTAGTCATACTCAGTACTGTATCCTCATGTACTAATCCTAGTCATACCCAGCACTGTATCCTCATGTACTAATCCTAGTCATACTCAGCACTGTATCCACATCTACTAATCCTAGTCATACCCAGCACTGTATCCTCATCTACTAATCCTAGTCATACTCAGTACTGTATCCTCATCTACTAATCCTAGTCATACTCAGCACTGTATCCTCATCTACTAATCCTAGTCATACTCAGCACTGTATCCTCATCTACTAATCCTAGTCATACTCAGCACTGTATCCTCATCTACTAATCCTAGTCATACTCAGTACTGTATCCTCATCTACTAATCCTAGTCATACTCAGTACTGTATCCTCATCTACTAATCCTAGTCATACTCAGTACTGTATCCTCATCTACTAATCCTAGTCATACTCAGCACTGTATCCTCATCTACTAATCCTAGTCATACTCAGCACTGTATCCTCATCTACTAATCCTAGTCATACCCAGTACTGTATCCTCATCTACTAATCCTAGTCATACCCAGCACTGTATCCTCATCTACTAATCCTAACCATACTCAGTACTGTATCCTCATCTACTAATCCTAATCATACTCAGCACTGTATCCTCATCTACTAATCCTAGTCATACTCAGCACTGTATCCTCATCTACTAATCCTAGCCATACTCAGTACTGTATCCTCATCTACTAATCCTAGCCATACTCAGTACTGTATCCTCATCTACTAATCCTAGTCATACTCAGCACTGTATCCTCATCTACTAATCCTAGTCATACTCAGCACTGTATCCTCATCTACTAATCCTAGTCATACCCAGTACTGTATCCTCATCTACTAATCCTAGTCATACCCAGCACTGTATCCTCATCTACTAATCCTAACCATACTCAGTACTGTATCCTCATCTACTAATCCTAATCATACTCAGCACTGTATCCTCATCTACTAATCCTAGTCATACTCAGCACTGTATCCTCATCTACTAATCCTAGCCATACTCAGTACTGTATCCTCATCTACTAATCCTAGCCATACCCAGCACTGTATCCTCATCTACTAATCCTAGTCATACTCAGTACTGTATCCTCATGTACTAATCCTAGTCATACTCAGTACTGTATCTTCATCTACTAATCCTAGTCATACTCAGTACTGTATCCTCATCTACTAATCCTAGTCATACTCAGTACTGTATCCTCATCTACTAATCCTAGTCATACTCAGCACTGTATCCTCATCTACTAATCCTAGTCATACTCAGCACTGTATCCTCATCTACTAATCCTAATCATACTCAGCACTGTATCCTCATCTACTAATCCTAGTTATACCCAGCACTGTATCCACATCTACTAATCCTAGTCATACCCAGCACTGTATCCTCATCTACTAATCCTAGTCATACCCAGCACTGTATCCTCATCTACTAATCCTAGTTATACCCAGCACTGTATCCACATCTACTAATCCTAGTCATACCCAGCACTGTATCCTCATCTACTAATCCTAGTCATACTCAGTACTGTATCCTCATCTACTAATCCTAGTCATACTCAGCACTGTATCCTCATCTACTAATCCTAGTCATACTCAGCACTGTATCCTCATCTACTAATCCTAGTCATACTCAGTACTGTATCCTCATCTACTAATCCTAATCATACTCAGCACTGTATCCTCATCTACTAATCCTAGTCATACTCAGCACTGTATCCTCATCTACTAATCCTAGCCATACTCAGTACTGTATCCTCATCTACTAATCCTAGCCATACCCAGCACTGTATCCTCATCTACTAATCCTAGTCATACTCAGTACTGTATCCTCATGTACTAATCCTAGTCATACCCAGCACTGTATCCTCATCTACTAATCCTAGTCATACTCAGTACTGTATCCTCATCTACTAATCCTAGTCATACTCAGCACTGTATCCTCATCTACTAATCCTAGCCATACTTAGTACTGTATCCTCATCTACTAATCCTAGCCATACTCAGCACTGTATCCTCATCTACTAATCCTAGTCATACTCAGTACTGTATCCTCATCTACTAATCCTAGTTATACCCAGCACTGTATCCTCATCTACTAATCCTAGCCATACTCAGTACTGTATCCTCATCTACTAATCCTAGTCATACTCAGCACTGTATCCTCATCTACTAATCCTAGCCATACTCAGTACTGTATCCTCATGTACTAATCCTAGTCATACTCAGTACTGTATCCTCATCTACTAATCCTAGTCATACTCAGCACTGTATCCTCATCTACTAATCCTAGTCATACCCAGCACTGTATCCTCATCTACTAATCCTAGTCATACTCAGTACTGTATCCTCATCTACTAATCCTAGTCATACTCAGTACTGTATCCTCATCTACTAATCCTAGTTATACCCAGTACTGTATCCTCATCTACTAATCCTAGTCATACCCAGTACTGTATCCTCATCTACTAATCCTAGTTATACCCAGCACTGTATCCTCATCTACTAATCCTAGCCATACTCAGTACTGTATCCTCATCTACTAATCCTAATCATACCCAGTACTGTATCCTCATCTACTAATCCTAGTCATACTCAGTACTGTATCCTCATCTACTAATCCTAGTCATACTCAGTACTGTATCCTCATCTACTAATCCTAGTCATACCCAGCACTGTATCCTCATCTACTAATCCTAGTCATACTCAGTACTGTATCCTCATGTACTAATCCTAGTCATACTCAGTACTGTATCCACATCTACTAATCCTAGTCATACCCAGTACTGTATCCTCATCTACTAATCCTAGCCATACCCAGCACTGTATCCTTATCTACTAATCCTAGTCATACTCAGCACTGTATCCTCATCTACTAATCCTAATCATACCCAGTACTGTATCCTCATCTACTAATCCTAGTCATACTCAGTACTGTATCCTCATCTACTAATCCTAGTCATACTCAGCACTGTATCCTCATCTACTAATCCTAGTCATACTCAGCACTGTATCCTCATCTACTAATCCTAGTCATACTCAGTACTGTATCCTCATCTACTAATCCTAGCCATACTCAGCACTGTATCCTCATCTACTAATCCTAGTCATACTCAGTACTGTATCCTCATCTACTAATCCTAGCTATACTCAGTACTGTATCCTCATCTACTAATCCTAGTCATACTCAGCACTGTATCCTCATCTACTAATCCTAGTCATACTCAGCACTGTATCCTCATCTACTAATCCTAGTCATACCCAGCACTGTATCCACATCTACTAATCCTAGTCATACCCAGTACTGTATCCTCATCTACTAATCCTAGTCATACCCAGCACTGTATCCTCATCTACTAATCCTAGCCATACTCAGTACTGTATCCTCATCTACTAATCCTAGCCATACTCAGTACTGTATCCTCATCTACTAATCCTAGCCATACTCAGTACTGTATCCTCATCTACTAATCCTAGCCATACTCAGCACTGTATCCTCATTTTATAATCCTAGTCATACTCAGTACTGTATCCTCATCTACTAATCCTAATCATACCCAGTACTGTATCCTCATCTACTAATCCTAGTTATACCCAGTACTGTATCCTCATCTACTAATCCTAGTCATACCCAGCACTGTATCCTCATCTACTAATCCTAGCCATACCCAGCACTGTATCCTCATCTACTAATCCTAGCCATACTCAGTACTGTATCCTCATCTACTAATCCTAGCCATACTCAGTACTGTATCCTCATCTACTAATCCTAGCCATACTCAGTACTGTATCCTCATTTTATAATCCTAGTTATACTCAGCACTGTATCCTCATCTACTAATCCTAGTCATACCCAGTACTGTATCCTCATTTTATAATCCTAGTCATACTCAGTACTGTATCCTCATCTACTAATCCTAGTCATACCCAGCACTGTATCCACATCTACTAATCCTAGTTATACTCAGTACTGTATCCTCATCTACTAATCCTAATCATACCCAGCACTGTATCCTCATCTACTAATCCTAGCCATACTCAGTACTGTATCCTCATCTACTAATCCTAGCCATACCCAGCACTGTATCCTCATTTTATAATCCTAGTCATACTCAGCACTGTATCCTCATCTACTAATCCTAGTCATACTCAGTACTGTATCCTCATCTACTAATCCTAGTCATACCCAGCACTGTATCCTCATCTACTAATCCTAGTCATACCCATTACTGTATCCTCATCTACTAATCCTAGTCATACCCAGCATTGTATCCTCATCTACTAATCCTAATCATACTCAGTACTGTATCCTCATGTACTAATCCTAGTCATACTCAGTACTGTATCCTCATCTACTAATCCTAGTCATACTCAGTACTGTATCCTCATCTACTAATCCTAGTCATACTCAGTACTGTATCCTCATCTACTAATCCTAGTCATACCCAGTACTGTATCCTCATCTACTAATCCTAGCCATACTCAGTACTGTATCCTCATCTACTAATCCTAGTCATACTCAGTACTGTATCCTCATCTACTAATCCTAGCCATACTCAGTACTGTATCCTCATCTACTAATCCTAGTCATACCCAGTACTGTATCCTCATCTACTAATCCTAGTCATACTCAGTACTGTATCCTCATCTACTAATCCTAGTCATACTCAGTACTGTATCCTCATCTACTAATCCTAGTCATACCCAGTACTGTATCCTCATCTACTAATCCTAGTCATACTCAGCACTGTATCCTCATCTACTAATCCTAGTCATACTCAGTACTGTATCCTCATCTACTAATCCTAGTCATACCCAGCACTGTATCCTCATCTACTAATCCTAGCCATACTCAGTACTGTATCCTCATCTACTAATCCTAGTCATACCCAGTACTGTATCCTCATCTACTAATCCTAGTTATACTCAGTACTGTATCCTCATCTACTAATCCTAGCCATACTCAGTACTGTATCCTCATCTACTAATCCTAGTCATACTCAGTACTGTATCCACATCTACTAATCCTAGTTATACTCAGTACTGTATCCTCATCTACTAATCCTAGCCATACCCAGCACTGTATCCTCATCTACTAATCCTAGTCATACCCAGTACTGTATCCTCATCTACTAATCCTAGTCATACTCAGTACTGTATCCTCATCTACTAATCCTAGTCATACCCAGCACTGTATCCTCATCTACTAATCCTAGCCATACTCAGTACTGTATCCTCATCTACTAATCCTAGTCATACTCAGTACTGTATCCACATCTACTAATCCTAGTCATACTCAGTACTGTATCCTCATCTACTAATCCTAGTCATACTCAGCACTGTATCCTCATCTACTAATCCTAGTCATACTCAGTACTGTATCCTCATCTACTAATTCTAGCCATATCCAGCACTGTATCCTCATTTTATAATCCTAGTCATACTCAGTACTGTATCCACATCTACTAATCCTAGTTATACCCAGCACTGTATCCTCATCTACTAATCCTAGTTATACCCAGCACTGTATCCTCATTTTATAATCCTAGTCATACTCAGTACTGTATCCTCATCTACTAATCCTAGTCATACTCAGTACTGTATCCTCATCTACTAATCCTAGTCATGCTCAGCACTGTATCCTTATGTACTAATCCTAGCCATACTGAGTACCGTATCTTCATCTACTAACCCTAGCTATACCTAGGACTATATCATTATATTCTAATCCCAGCCATACTCAGGACTGTATACTTATTTATTAATCCTAGCCAGTATTATTTCTTGTGTGCTAGTCCTTTCTGTGCTCAGTGTACTAATCCCCAGCATTCTTTGCACTGTGTCGTATCTAAATGCACCATTCTGCTTAACAGTTTCTGAACAATTCAGTAATACAAGCCTGAAAGCCATGGTTACTCCACTTGGACGTTCTTTTTCGTGTGAAAATGTGGACGTAGAGGTGACCCCCAAAGTAAACTTTGTGGCTATGGATGTCAAGGCTCAGGCCTTTAAACTGGAAGGTGGAAACTATGGTCGAGGTGAGAAATCTCTGTATAATCACAATTTGAATAAATTGCAAGTGTTGTAACCATATACACTGTCACAATACTGAGGTGCCCACAGGCTATTTGCCCACACCAACTGGAGGAGAGTATACCAAGAGCTAACCAGCAAGACTACAGCAATTTTAAAGAAAGGGTCAGCAATCATACTGTAACATTTGTACAAATAACATTCAGGGAAACAACACAAGAACCGGCCTCTGAAGCCTTTCCCTGCTGTATCCGCTACGGACACACGGCAAGGCCGTGGTCCTGCTATAATGTTTCCATGCTTTCGTTGGGCACCCACCTCCACGCGACTAAGGAAGAAGATCGCTGCTTCTGACAGTCCTTCCCTGTAGTCTCCGCTTCTGGAAAGTCCATTAGGACCTAGCCAGTCTTGGATTCAGCCCTCCATGACATTCACTGCTGAATGTTTCTGCTGGTCTCTTGGCATGGCTTTTTATTCTCTCTCTGGTTGCCATGCCTGTTCTCTCTGGGTACAGTGTAGGTGATCCCTCTTCTGACTCCGCTGTCGGTGGCTCTTATCTCCTGGGGACTCCAAGAAGTCTTGAGATAACAGGTTCCCATAATGGATCTCAACAAAGGAGTCTAATCATTGTTGATGACGGTGCTCTCTGCAAGTTTCCAAGCCCCAGACTGACCAGCGTTTCTGGTTGAGTCTGGCTGGCTCTCTGGTTGTATAGCCCCGGTGTCTGCCATGGCAAGAGATAGCGCTTAGTGCTCCTTTCAGGTGGACACAACTCTTTCTGAGACTCGTTACAATGCACAATCACAGACTTACTGTAGACATGACATCGTTTATATATAGAATAGGGAAACATAATTTGTCTATCTAAAGGAGAGAGGGTCCTGGGAGGTTTATGTAAACATGCCCGATAACCACCTCTCCTTAACCAATAACTGGGGAATTAAAAGGTTCCCCATTATCCTGTCCACAGTCCATTCACTGCGGAAAATGAGGAACAGCAAATATAGGGCACATAAAAACCCTCGTCACATACATGACTCCAGTTACTGAATCCCAGTAACATCACAGTGGCTACTGGAATCCTGTGAAATATGATGGTCTGTACAATAGTACATTTGGAGTAGGATATGGGTTTTATATCCTGTACAGAATTAGTCCCATCCACAGTGGAGGATTATAGATGGGAAGATTAGCAATAATGCAGAGCTTGTGGAGAAGTAGCGATGATGGATAGTGGAGTGATGATACTCTGGATAAGACTAGGAAAGGTGGATTTATACCGAGCAGAGGCATAAGTAGGCATGTGGTTCAGGACCTCCAAAGGTGAAAAAAACCCACGTGGGGCACTGATAGTAGAGGTGGTTCCTCCTCTGCGGGACACATAGCAGCTATACCCCCTGCTACTATGGTATTTTACTGACCAGAAGATGAGCCAATGTGAAAGAAATGTTAGGCAACGACTGACACCCCCACTCATGCATTCAATGATATTTGGAGGCTTTCCATGAATATAACATTGTAAATGGGGCAAAAATTGCAATTTTGATGGCAATTGCCAATATTCATTAATCTTTGGCAAAATACAGGCAACAAGAAGTGCTCAACACAGTAAAAAAAAAATTACAAAAGAGTAAAAGTGCCAGGCTGAAGCGCAAATGCCTTTTTGTGATGTCTTGGGCCTATTTTTGCACGAATGTCCCCGTTTTCATAGATGGATTTGTATTCAAAGATGGTGGTTTCTGTGGGGTGCGCAATTTTAGATCTTCTGATGGACGGAGAATGGGGTGATGACTTTGCTGAATGTGGGCTAGGTGGGTAGAGGCCTGAATGCCTCTAGTTTCTGCACCCACAAGCAAAAATACAATTTAATTTATGACTATTATGAGATCCAAGAGGTTGAGAAGGCCCATTTAGGGGAGAGACCAATGTTTAGTTTAAATATCCCTGTGGAGTGTGGTGGACACCAGGATTTTGTCTGTACTTTCAGTAGGACACCTGTTCGCGCATGGCTCACTTCATACAAGAACGAGTGTTTCTAGGTATAATTTGACCAATGTAATAACAATGTT
Organism: Mixophyes fleayi; assembly: GCF_038048845.1. Lineage (NCBI taxonomy): Eukaryota > Metazoa > Chordata > Amphibia > Anura > Limnodynastidae > Mixophyes > Mixophyes fleayi. The sequence continues at coordinate 3,565,317 of NC_134405.1, forward strand.
TAAACACAAAGTGTATCTAGTAGTAACGTCCAGATCACGCTCCCACAATATTTATTCAAGTCATAAGTAGGGCTAAATTGAGCTGTATTTTAGGAGAAAACCTGGAAAGTTGAAATGAATGCCGGTAAAGTGGTGAGAAGTGATGGATTTACGCTTTCAACCATCCATATTTCCAGCAATAGGACACACAGTGCCCGATTCAGAGTGAGATGTACCCCCGTTTGTGTACAGTATCTGTTCGTTTGTCCAGTGTGCATACTCACAAAGTTAACGTACGCAACTGCGGATATTCATTCCTGCAACTTTTTGGCCACTTTCAACTTCTGATGTCTAAAGAGGAGTGACGGGAGAGGGAAGGGGTGTTGTAATGTAGGCAATGTACGGTAAACCTATGTTCGAGCAATTGTCTTCAAATTCTGGGTCATAGATACAGCTGAAAATGCGGTTTTATTTGCGGATGGTCAGGATCAGGTGTAAGTAAGGATTGATGATGATGATGATGACGAAAACCCGAACCACCAAACTGCTTGTAATTTGAGGTTTGTGGATCATTTGCAGATGCTTAGTGAGACTGCAGTAGTTGCTCGACCATAGATTAAAATTTGCCAAGCGTTGTAGGAAAGATAAAAAATGCAAACTGAGAAGTTGTTTCACTATATTCGGTAGGTTATTCAAATTTAATGGTGCTTTGTAACATATAAAATAAAAGGTTTTTGTACATGTTTGGAAGTGTCTCAGGGGTGTCTGTTGTCAGGCAGACCTGAACACAACTTCTCTGAATACAGCATACATACACATACTGTCACGGTCATCTGTAGGTCTTTATCTGATTCGGGATCCTTGGGTCTGGCTGGAGGAGGCCTTGATGAACTCTCTGCTCATCTATAGGACTGTAAATAACATTCAGCGCAGTATGGGAGTGTCAGGCACTGTCCCCGCACATCCAGGAAGTACCGGGAATGGGCGCCTTTCTCTTCTAAGCAGTCTCGTTCCGCTGCCTAGCAACGGGACGCATTTGGTTCCTGCGCGGCAGCTGCTGGCGCCTGCGCAGTCCCGCATCTCCGTTGCTAGGCAACGGGGCACGTCTTCCTGGCAGCGGTCAGCATCAGCTGATCGCTGTTCTCCCTGCCACCAATGACAGCTCTCTCACACTTATTTAAGAGACACTCTGGCCCCATTCTGGGCCAGAGTATCAAGGTCCATCTTGTCTCTAGCTTCTGTACTTCCTAGCATCCTGACTACTTTTGGCTCGTGATTGTTGACCTTGCTTCTGGAATACCCTTTTGGCTCACAGTGGATCTCCCGGCTTGACTCCTGCAATCCTGACTCTGTGTTTGCCTGCTCCCTTGGTTCTGTATTCCTGCACGGCTCTGACCCGGATTGTTTGACCTCTCTCACATCTCATTGGTGGCTACCCAGGAGGGCTGCGACCTGCGTGTCGCTACCGCGAAGCCCAAACTTCCTTACAGGGGTCTCTGGCGAAGACCTGGGGCACGTTAGACTCCGCGCCTCCTGAACTAGCTGCACCAATATCTACAGGTGAGCCTGATTCTCACGTCTAGCCTGACATGGAGTCTACGGCCATACAACAGTGAGCGTTACCCAGAAGGACACGGTTCTAGGTGTCTGTGAAGGAGCCTAGTGGTGGCAGCAGCATGCCCCTCCTACTGCGGTTAAAGGGCGCATTTGGGAGAAAGTAAGGGGACGTTGGTGACACAACAGGGTGACATAGGAGGTCCATCCTGTCACACCGGTAAAATCCCAGGTGCTGCAGAATAAACACTAGACAGTGCAGTTCTTACTGAGGTAAGTGCTCTTGATGAATGTGGAGTACGAGCAGCTTGGAAGTGCAGTGTACTCGCAGAGTGATGAACTCCGGGTAATGCAGGAAACATGTAGAAAGATATGCACTTTATGACTGCAGGTATTTGTAGAAAGCTGTGCACTTGAAGATGCAGGGTACTTGCAAAGTGATGATTAGTTGGTAATGCAGGAGGTTCACAGAAAGTTGATCAGTTTGTACATGTGGGGTAATCAGGACCAATGCAGGAACTGGAAGCTGGAGCCAAGAACTATCATCAGGAGAGAAGTGTGTTGTTCTGGCAATGACCAGATCTCAGCAGCAGGATTAAATAGGGTGCTCCAAACAGGTGCGGGCTGGCAGATGTCAGCCCGGGGGGCGCACAGGCGGCCCAATCACATTTATTGCCGGTTTACCGCCGCCCCGGAAGAGAGAGTAACACATGCCGGCCAGCCCTAACAGCTAAAATTCTGAGCGGCCCGGGCAGCCGATGCCCCCCCTGCCCAGCCCGCCCCTGGCTCTAAAGAGCTATTGGTTGAATAGTTCATGTGGTCACAGCTGCTGAATATGATTGGTCTGCAATGATCACCTGACTGCATCCAAGATGGCCGCGCTCATGCAGCAGAACAGACAGTATGTGTTTGCTTCCAAATGAATATCTGCTGGACAGGAATGCTGCAGGTGACCAGGATGGACCTGGATAGCCGTGATATGACAGCGGCGGACACTGTAAGTTCAGCTAAGATCCCGATGTGTGACACGCACCCTTACTTGCAACACTGTCACCTGCAAGTTACACTTACACTTGTAGTGCACTCTTAATCAGGCCCACAGAGTGCGTTCAGGGGTCAGTTGCAAGAGCCAGAAATTGATAATTGTGTATATAAAGATGCATTGCACACAGGTATATTTTGCAGTTAGTATGTCACGCTGTAGGCCTATGAGGCTGAAGATAATAAGACACTAACCGGTATTGGTGCCACTGGTCAAACAGGCGCGGAGTCTAACGTACCCCTGGTGTTCACCAGGGACCCCCGCAAGGAGGTTTGGACTTCGCAGCAGAGAGCACGCAGGTCGCGGTCCTATTAGCCAGTTACCAGTGTAGCGTAGAGAGGTCAGACGATTCCGGGTCACCGAAATCAGGTATATCAGGTACAGAGGGTAATCCAAAGGAATAGTCGCCAAGCCGAAGACACAGTACAGAATGGGTCACACAGAAGAGTAGAATGGTCGCCAAGCCGGGGTCACAACAGGTAATCAGGAATCAGAATACTCAGGAGTATGGAGAATAAGGAGGCCAGGAACACTGGTGGTGAACCTGTTACTCTGGCACCCTAATGGCGCCAGAGGCAGGTTTAAATAGAGTCCAAACTGATGTGATTGGTGGAGAGCGGAGGCGGAAACTGAAGCAGCGTCCCGTTGCCTAGCAACGGGACTGAGGCCAGGGCGCATGCGCCCGCTATCCGGAAGTCCGCGGCAGCCGACGGGGGGATCAGACGTCCGTTCCCCGTCTGACAGGGAATCAGCGGGGACGGCGTCTGACATAGTAATTAATCTTTACATATAATACATATAGTGCTTATTTCAGTCACTGAGTGCTGGTTGACAAAGGCCTACCCAAATATTGGTGCTCTTGCTCTGAAAGCAGATTCCAAGATACCTCAGATCGGAAAATAATAGCAAGAGAATGTTTTTAGATACGTTGAGGTTTTCACTATTCAGTTTCACGTGCTACTATAGATTTTCTGGATTAAATTGTATTTTGTCATCCGCACAATACAAAACGCTTTACAAAATGTCATTCTTCTCCTCTCTTCACAGAGCTGAAGTGTAACGAAAGCCCGCGTAATATGACCGTACCAATCGTCATTGGGGTCATCCTTCTGGTGCTGGTCTTGATCGTAGTTATTGCTTACGTTATCGCCCGTCGTCAGAAGCACAGAGGCTACCAAACGCTATGAAACTGTCCAGCAACACAAAAATGACATAAATCTGCTGCCCATAATGAATAAAACACATTGTCTTCTGCGTGGTCTTTGTGCAGCGTTACTTGATAAGTACATTATATATTTGAAGGTATTAAGGTAATATAATTAATGATTTGTAATAAATTTAAATCTCTTTAACAGCTAATATTTCTGTTGCTTCCAGCTTATACAGTTGCAGAAAGATGAGGCATTATAAACGATAACACACTGTCCATAGCACATACTTCAGTATTTCATTAGTTCCATTAAAACCAATGCATGTTCCTCTCACAATGCTATGACATTATGTTCTCACCTTTGACTTGATACCTGTTAAAGGAAATGTTTAATTTTATTTCAACCTCCAAAATCACTAACGCTAGATACTACTATTTTTTTTAAGCAATATAAAACACTCTCAAAAAAGGTAATTTGTATATTGAAACTAAAAACTTCATTGTGAACTGCTACAATTTAAAGGGTTCTCGCTGTACTGCTATGCTGTTATTTTGAAAGAAAATAAATTATTAATGAAAATTATATATACTTGGTTACTTTGCATAAAATGAACTGTATGCAACCAGAGTACCTTGGTCCATCGGAAGAAAATTCATACATCTCCACTATGTTATTAATTATGGATGGATAAATATTCTTTCTTATTTCATATTAGGTCAAAGTCATGTGCTTTCTTCCCCCACAGGGTTGGAAGGTCTACACAAGTAAAATCCTGAATAACTGCTGTGTTCAGCAGTTATTCTTGACCCCAACCTTTAGCTTCCTGTATGGAATGATGTGTGGTGTATTTCATAACAGAGATTGCAAAACAGGATCAGGATCACTTACAGGAAACGGTTTGCGAGAGATAATTATCAGTGTACAAGGAGAACACTTACATAGCCAATATTCAGTACCACTTAAGCTATCCACCCACCAGGGCTGTCGGACAAGTGTAGGTGTACCTGGAGAAAATACCAGTTGCAGCATTCAGACAACAATGTAATTGCTGTAATTTTCTTGTCTATGAATATATAAAAGGACATACTCCACTAACTCTTAAGTCAAGCTTAGAAGAGCGAAGACCGTAATCTAACATGACAAAGTCACATTAGAAGGAAGACCTCTTTTGCGCATGCATGTCAAACCCGGATTTAGCCAAAATCCATATTTTATAAATACACGAGAAGTAGACATGATTGGGTTGTGATAAGATGGGCTTACTTTGCCACCATGTCGGAGATTACAGGTTAAGAATTCTCTTAGTGTCGTTACTGACCAATCCTACTTGTGCTGCTTGGCCACCACTCTACTTGAAGAACAGTCGTTGCCACCACCAGGCTACTTCACCAGCACCTGGGCTTCTGAGTGTACTTTTGCTGCTGTAGCCACTCTTTGCTGGTGACTGGCTAGTTCCTCCTCACTGCTTGCTTTTGATTAGGACGGTTGGGTAGTAGGAATGCAGTGACCAAGGACGCTAGGCTCAAAACAGGACAGCCCGGATATGGATTAAAGTGTTAGCTGTTGAATACTGCAGTATTAGGCTGCCGGGGTCAAAGCTCAGGGTTTAATGTCAAGAAAATGCATTGAGATTCCCCCCTATAGTGATGCAAGGGGAGATGACGAGGGCAGTAGTGACCTGGGAGAAAGTACACCTGAAAGTGGCGGAGGGACCTTAGGAGGGAACTGGCAGAGATCAAGTGCACGCATTTGGCCCTTCCTCTCCCAGGATGCCACCAAATCTCACATCCACTCTCTGATTATCTCCCGCTTGGACTACTGCAACCTTCTCCTTATTGGCCTCCCCCTCTCTTATCTCGCTCCTCTTCGATCTGTACTCAATGCTGCTGCTAGGCTCATCTTCCTTTCTCGCCGTTGCACTTCTGTCTCCTCCCTCTACCAAACCCTCCACTGGCTCCCCTTCCCCTACAGTATCCTTTTCAAGCTTCTCACTCTGACTTACAAGGCCCTCGCCAACTCCACAGCTCCCTACATCTCCAACCTCATCTCTATTCACGCTCCATCCCGCCCACTGCGAACGTCCATTGATCGTTGCCTCTCTTCCCCTCTGATTACCTCTTCTCATGCATGTATCCAAGACTTCTCCCGCGCAACCCCCCTTCATTAGAACATGCACCATCAGAACATCCCCTAATCTGTCCTCTTTCAAACATTAAAAACCCACCTTTTCTTAAATTCTTCCAGTCACCTGCCTAACCTCCCACCTGTCGGCTACCTCTCCCTCTCTTCCCCCCTGCTCGACTCTGTCTCCATTTCTCCGTCTCACCCTTGCGGATCTGTCTGTCTTCCCCTCCCTTTAGATTGTATGCTCCTTTGAGCAGGGCTCTCCTACCTCCTGTTTCCACCACTTTTAACTTTGCTCTCCAGCTACTCAGCTCACCTCCTCTCGGACCTTCTGCCCTTCGATTCCTCTTGCTTTTCTCTGTTCCTCTCAGTGGCTCTTAACCTGTCATCCTCCACTAAAGTTACCAGCCTGTACTGACTATCCCCCACCCTCTCTCTCTTTCTCTAGCTGTGCGTTGAGCTCCCAGAGTTAAAGTGCTTACTGTTATTTGTACTGTGCCATTGTTTGTCCTTGTACGGCACTACGGATACTTTGTAGTGCCCTATAAATAAAACTGAATAATAATAAAAAAAGGTAACACCCAAGCAGCATCCAGAGCTGGACCTGCAAGGACTAACTTCCTTAGCTCAACTACCTCTAGCAGCAGGTACCAGATTACAAGTCCTTACATCCATAATAGGACTATGCAACATTACTAAGGAAGCAGCAGGTGCAACTGAAGAAGAGTGGATGGCTGTCGTCCAGACACAGACAAGATGGCACCACACCCTGTATCATCCAGAGAACAGGTACCAGTCACTGTACTCAAGCTAGGGTACCTGTACTTACTTAAATTTAAGCGGCCGTGTTACTTATTTGGCTGATGGCAAGTAAAGTATCAGCCATAGACTGTAATGGCACAGTAAATTGTCTGGTTTATTAAGAACTCTACTGTGAACACATTCCTTTCAAATACCTGTACAGCCAGTTAAACCAGTATCTGCCATTAATATACTTGAAAAGTTGCATATCACTGAGCTGTAGTATGCATTAAATACCAGGAGGGTTTATATGTAATACATATACTATGCTGTTCCTCCACTCCTCTGTAGCAGGTTGCTATACTAGAAATTCAGTGCCTCTCTGACTAGCTGGCAGATTGCATTGCAGAAGTGCCTCATGTAGAGTGATTGATTTACACACAGAACAGATAGCCATGAACCATAAACAATGCAGATTGGCACTGATCCATTATTTGCACCTACTTGTCCGTATAGTGTGTTTCTTGCTCATTGGCTGGTCCTTGGAACTGCCAATATAAAATCTGCGCCTAGCCACGCTGGTACACCTGAAAACATGGATGGTGGGAGAATAAAAACATTAATTTTATATCAGACTTACAAACACTTTTATTAATTCACACTTTTCAGTTTTTCTCCTAAAATACTGCTCGGTTTAGCTTAGATAATGAGAGCAAGGGAACTGTCTTTATTATACCTATTTATCACTTTTAGATAAGCTCATCCTGCAAAATGTTATCTTTTTTTGCATGTTGGTGCAGAAGTTGGACCATACATGTGTCTAATCCATATTCAACAATACTCCTGATCTGCTCAACTCCCCCCTTAGGACCATGCAAATTTTTTCACCCCCATGTTCTTGGTCCTCAAATTCATATGCTCTCATAAAACCAATGCTGCTTTTGTGCACAAGTGAGTGCATGATGTCACAAGAGCATCTGTAATGCGGGTTTACACTTTTATACCCTGAATGACTGGCAGCTTTGCAGAAATCCACTGTAGATTGATTGACTCATGTTAGTCAGTGATGTCAAATTAGCTCAAACTACAGCATTATTAATGTTTTACGTGTATTGAATCCCATCAAGATACTGACCTAAGTATGTGGGATGTGCTTCAGCTGTCTGTAATGCAGGAGGGTGGTAATACTATATTTTAACAAAGCTGCGGTGGAATGTCTGGCTAGGCAGTAAATCCTAAATTCTGCTTCGTCTGCATCTATCAGCTGACAGGAAACATTGTGCCCCGGTCCGTCAAACTCCCACATCAAACAAAAATAGTGTTGCTGCAAACACATACAAGCACCACAGTCCTCATAACGGGACTTCCATATAAATTAATCATACACCTTTATTAAGGCATCTGGAGATCCATAAAATAGCAGCAACAATGACAAATACAGTTATGTTGATCAGAAGTGTAAGATCTGAAAAACACATCCCAGATATCTGATCAAACACCAGCACGGTTCGGCCTGGATTAATCAACAATTTAGCAAAGCATGAAAGTCAAAACAAAGCTGGAAATTACTTCTACAGGGGGTTAATATAAGAACATTACACAAACTCTCACTTCATTCTAAATGGCTGAACAGACAAATTTCATTCAATATGGAGTAAATGGGCTAATTAAAGGGTCAATTAACTCATTTTGCATGAAATTGTCTTGATTTACTCATTTGGCGAACCCAAAGCGTTCTTCTATTCTGCTTTTATCCTCCTTCACAATCCCCACTTTTTTGTTTAGTGAAATTGCTAACTATATGACAAAATGTACTTTAACCTTGAATCCTGAAAATACTTAATAAAATAATTTATCTGAAAATTAGAAAGTCCAGTAATTTCTATCACAATGTAAATAGTAAAAAAAATACTATGTGGGAAATCAAAATGGAAGTACCATGTGTACAATGAGTTATATTTAACACCCACAAAAAGGCTACTCATATGACAAGAGGGCATATATGAGCTTTCATTGTAGAACATTAAACAAGAACTCCACCCAAAATGTAACATTTAGGGGGGTATTCAATTGTTAGCGATAACGCTAAAAAACGAGCGCTCAAAAAATATTACCGTTTATACGGTAATATTGCGCGCGAAAAGCGTTAATACGGTAGTTTACTCGCGGAATTTCAGCTCGCCGCAGCTGAAATTCTGCGAGTAATTACCGTATTAACGCTAAGATTTTTTGAGTGCTCGTTTGAGAGCGTTAACGCTAACAATTGAATACCCCCCTTAGTTTCATAAGCAATAGTAAAATGCAAACTCATGGGGTTAAGCTGTGGAGAACCATGGGTGGTGGACAAATTTTTATCTTTACAATTGCAGAAACATAGAAATATATATGTATGTATGTATGGTAGTCAGAAAGAGAATACAAAGATAAAATGACAGGGTCTCTTGTTCGGCGTAATTCATGGTACATGTAAAAAGATTAATGCATATGCTTTCCTTTAGATGCTTCTGCCTTCTCAGTATACCCAATATGACATTTTGTACACGTTTGCAACATATTCTCATGACAGAACATAATTATCTCTCTATTATTTTGTGTATAATTATATTATATAGGCTGAACCTCTTTATCCCAGCAATCATATCCCAGCAAACCATTGATGGATCAATAATGGTTCAGGCTACACCCCTACTACAAAAAAAAATCTTTTATGCCAAGATAAAAGTGTGCGGAGTATAAAGGGGAAGAAAATACAACATGTACTTCAGGGGAAATTCTTTAATATATTTCTCTAACAATATTCAGTAAGGCACATAAACATATGTTTGTAAAGAACATAATGTATCTACAAATGTTTTTTAAAACAGCAATCCCAGTTTTTTCCATTAAATAGCAAGTTAAGTACCATATAAGCATGCATCTTTTCTTAGCTATCCTCCTACAAATCATTATATTATTTTCAAAACCTCTGATTGGTAAAAAAAAAATGGCTGCCAGAAGTCAGTCTGCTACACAGACAGGTTCACAGATCTCGGTAAGTCATGGGATGACAAATCACAGTGCAGACACAGCTCAGAGAGGGATTCCAAAGCCATTTGACTGTGGTTGCCATGGAGACATAAACCTTTTTTTAAGCCTGCCACAGTGATTTATGTTTAAAAAAAACAACACACACCTGATTTTTTTCCATGGGATTGCTGCTTTAATATGTGTGGTGGTTTGCACTTTGCTTCCCATATAAGTCCAGACTATGAAACTGTTCAAATGTATCATTAAAAACTAGAAGATGCTTATGTGGCTTTTCAACAAAGCATCCCTGAGACGTGGCAGTAACCTTATTTTACTTACAAAGAACATTTTTTAAAATAAGTAATTATTCAGCATAATGTTCCATCAAAAAAGAATAAAACATAAAGAGTGTTTGGATATATACGAAAACAAACAAAGAATCTGAACATGCTGCAAAATGATGCATGATGGCGTATCGGCAAGTGCTGACTTCTCCCTAATATCCACTATTGTGCGCATGTAGAGTATTTACAAGAGCATATCGAATCTCCTCTGACATTCCCTCTGCTCCCAACTCATCCTCCTCCGATTCACTGGGCTGCTCCAATGCTTCATCAGCAGTTTCTTGTAACCAATGGTCTTCAAATGGATCTCTACGGCACTCACAGATATTGTGGAGTGTGCAGCAAGCAGCAATCAAAGTTGGCAAGAAAGAGAGGTCAGTGTCATTGCGCTTTAACAAGCAACGCCAACGGCTCTTTAGACGTCCAAAAGCTACATGTGTCCCACTCAGAGCAGAAGAAAAGTTCTTATTTAGTTCTGTAGATTCTGGACATGACCCTTCTGCAAAAGGCGTGATAAGCCATGGGAGTAGGGGATATGAACGTGGTCCCATTAAATGGATGGGTATCTCCACTCCATCCACAAACCTGGTAATGCTGGGAAACAAGGTTCCTTCTGTACCCCACTCATAAAGCTCTGAAGTCAACAAAACCTGAGAGTTAGACAAGTTTCCAGGGCAGCCAATGTTCAAGTCCCAGAAACAATAGTCAGAGTCCACCACAGCCTGGAGAACCACAGAATGCCAACCTTTGGTATTGTAATACTGTCCAGTATATTCATTTGGAGCACGTATAGCAACATGGAAAGCTCCAATCAACCCAGCCAACTGCGGTATACCATAGCGCTGTTCAAAACCCTTAAGTGTATCTATGAGAACATCTCCTTGTGGGACAGAAATGAACTTGGGGGTAAGAATGGAGACCACTGCCTCGCACACATCACGGACAATCTTACATATAGTGGATCGTGAGACCCCAAAGATTTTCTCAATAGTACGGTATTCACACGAGGACCCTAAGCGCCACAGTGTCATGGCCAATCTGACTTCTGCTGGGATGGCTCGACGCATGTTAGTATCCATCCTTTGTATGATCGGTCTTAGTTGGTCACAGAGGTAGTCAAATGTTGATTTTGTCATACGAAAGCTCTCGGTCCAGTCAAAGTTTGAGAAGGTTTTCTCAATCACTGTATTCCACAGGGCTGAGGAGCGTACTTTGCTCCAGACCCGGCGCTCCTGCCCTTCCCATTCTTTCCTGGGTGGTGATGTCGTGGGCATTTCTCTACTACTCAACGCTCGCGATGTGAGTAGAACGGCAAAACGCAGCCGCTCCCTCGTTTTACTACGCCGGAAAAGAAAAAGTCTTCTCCGACGTTCGAATTCCCTGAGTTGTCGCTCTTTCTGGAGGCGAATATAATAGAGGGAGCAAAGGGCAACAGTCCCTGCGCACAGATCAGGAAGAGTCTGAGGATCAACTTGTGCAATCTTTCCAATATGGCCTGTGTCATCCGGCACCCGATTATCGTCAGAGCCACGATTTCGAAAGTCGGGAGAACCCTCGTCGCCCGAAGCCGAGCCGAAAGTCTTCCATAGATTACTTCCGAAGTGACGCTCGCTTGCGGCTCCTGGAATTTGCTGGCTTTTTAGGAGAAGCTCCTGAAATGTTTCCGATGGGACGTTCTTACCGCCCGCTTTGTGCTCCTATGTCCCTGATCGAACGTCCACATCCGGCATCTCTTCTTCGTATAATTCTGACTCTCCGCCTGGTTTTGTTGTGAGTCTCTGAAACTTTCCTCCATATTACTTGGCTTCCCGTTAATATCCTCTGCCCGTGGGTTCTTCCTCATGTCCGGCGGGTAGCGCTGGGTGTATCAATGTCTACGGGTGAGGGGACATCGTCCCCCCAGGACCACTGCACCCCTCCATGAGGTGGCCTCCATCTTCCTGTGTTATAACTTGTCCCTTCCAGAAGGTCTTCTCTGTCCCACTGCCATTTCCCCCTCTCCTCTGTATCCTCCAATCCCTGGGCACTGAGCTGTCTGCCGCCATCACACATTCCTGTCAGGGCGCTTTCCCGCCTCTTCTTCTCTCTCCGCCGTTGCCCTGGTAACGACATGCTGTCCTCGCGGCAGGGGGCGGGCCCTGCATGGGTTTCCCGCCTTTTCCTCACGCCGTGCCCTGCCGCAGCCCCTAGCTCCACATCCGTGTCTACAGGGCGGCCGCTGTGCCGCGTCCCTACCGGAAGCTGCCCTCACTTGTCATGGCGGAACTTCCGCTGACCCAACCACCACATCCGTGTCTACAGGGCGGCCACTGTGCCGCGTCCCTACCGGAAGCTGCCCTTACTTGTCATGGCGAAACTTCCGCTGCCCCAACCACCACATCCGTGTCTACAGGGTGGCCACTGTGCCGCGTCCCTACCGGAAGCTGCACCTCACTTGTCATGGCGGAACTTCCGCTGCCCCAACCACCACATCCTTGTCTTCAGGGCGGCCACTGTGCCGCGCCCCTACCGGAAGCTGCCCTCACTTGTAATGGCGGAACTTCCGGTACCCCAACCAACATGGCTGGTGCGAGCTGACGGATGTCCGGGGTGCCCTGGTGTGTGGACCAGGAAGTGTCTCACACACAGGGGGGAACATGGAGGCGATACGGTCCCTGCTGGTCCCGGGGATTCTCCCTGAGAGCTGCTATGATGAGTTCTTCCTGAACTATAACCTGCTGCACGGTATAACAGCAGGAGAATGTCTGCTGCCCCCTACAGGAGGGGCAGATCCCAGTAACCCCAAACTGCCCTTACCCCTACTGGCTCAGTGCAGGGTCTGGCTGGGGTAAGAGGCCTGGTCAAGGGATGCAACAGAGAGAGGGGGTGGAAGGGTTAATGAGGTCTCAGTAATGATGGGCACATAGAGCTATGTCTTCTGGTAGTGGAAGGGTTAATGAGTTCCTGGGAATGATGGGGCACATAGAGGTATGTATTCTGGCAGTGAAAGGGTTAATGAGGTCTTAGTAATGATGGGGCACATAGAGGTATGTCTTCTGGCAGTGGAAGGGTTAATGAGTTCCTAAGAATGATGGGGCACATAGAGGTATGTCTTCTGGTGGGGATGGAAGGGTTAATGAGGTCTCAGTAATGATGGGGCACATAGAAGTATGTCTTCTGGTGGGGATGGAAGGGTTAATGAGGTCTCAGTAATGATGGGGCACATAGAGCTATGTCTTCTGGTAGTGGAAGGGTTAATGAGTTCCTGGGAATGATGGGGCACATAGAGGTATGTATTCTGGCAGTGAAAGGGTTAATGAGGTCTTAGTAATGATGGGGCACATAGAGGTATGTCTTCTGGCAGTGGAAGGGTTAATGAGTTCCTAAGAATGATGGGGCACATAGAGGTATGTCTTCTGGTGGGGATGGAAGGGTTAATGAGGTCTCAGTAATGATGGGGCACATAGAAGTATGTCTTCTGGTGGGGATGGAAGGGTTAATGAGGTCTTAGTAATGATGGGGCACATAGAGGTATGTCTTCTGGCAGTGGAAGGGTTAATGAGGTCCTGGGAATGATGGGGCACATAGAAGTATGTCTTCTGGTGGGGGTGGAAGGGTTAATGAGGTCTTAGTAATGATGGGGCACATAGAGGTATGTCTTCTGGCAGTGGAAGGGTTAATGAGTTCCTAAGAATGATGGGGCACATAGAGGTATGTCTTCTGGTGGGGATGGAAGGGTTAATGAGGTCTCAGTAATGATGGGGCACATAGAAGTATGTCTTCTGGTGGGGATGGAAGGGTTAATGAGGTCTTAGTAATGATGGGGCACATAGAGGTATGTCTTCTGGCAGTGGAAGGGTTATTGAGGTCTTAGTAATGATGGGGCACATAGAGGTATGTCTTCTGGTGGGGATGGAAGGGTTAATGAGGTCCTGGGAATGATGGGGCACATAGAGGTATGTCTTCTGGTGGGGATGGAAGGGTTAATGAGGTCTCAGTAATGATGGGGCACATAGAGGTATGTCTTCTGGTGGGGATGGAAGGGTTAATGAGGTCTTAGTAATGATGGGGCACATAGAGGTATGTCTTCTGGTGGGGATGGAAGGGTTAATGAGGTCTTAGTAATGATGGGGCACATAGAGGTATGTCTTCTGGCAGTGGAAGGGTTATTGAGGTCTTAGTAATGATGGGGCACATAGAGGTATGTCTTCTGGTGGGGATGGAAGGGTTAATGAGGTCCTGGGAATGATGGGGCACATAGAGGTATGTCTTCTGGTGGGGATGGAAGGGTTAATGAGGTCTTAGTAATGATGGGGCACATAGAAGTATGGCTTCTGGTGGGGATGGAAGGGTTAATGAGGTCCTGGAATGATGGGGCTCATAGAGGTATGTCTTCTGGTGGTAGTGGAAGGGTTAATGAGGTCTTAGTAATGATGGGGCACATAGAGGTATGTCTTCTGGTGGTAGTTGAAGGGTTAATGAGGTCTTTGCAATGATGGGGCACATACCTATGTCTTCTGGTGGGGGTAGTGAGGCTCCCTGGTGGAGGTGGAAGGGATGGTAGCAGTTTAGTAGTGATTGGAGAGCCAGCTTTCTCTCTCCTGGTGATACTGAGTCCAATCCTTCTGGAGAATGAATGGTTGATGAGATTATGACAGTGATATAATAAATAAGAGATATGTCTGCTGGAATCTTATGGTATGATGGGTACAAATGATTTCTCCCATTTTGTTTCTTTCTCCCAGTTCCATGTTTGAAAATTCTCATCAGTAAGATTTTGGGAATTGGGATAATTGTTGGCTCTGTAATGGGTGAGTTCTCTCTTTTTTTTTTTTTTTCTTTAAATTTTGCACCAATCGCTTTCCATACTGAAAGCCTGGCATTGATGATGGAATCAGAGGTATTTAGCCGCCTTCAGTAGCTATTACTAGTTCCACTGTACTTTTGTGATACCACATATTCATCATCATCAACATTTATTTATGTAGCACTTTAGAAGATGTCTTCCTGGTGACTCTGTGGCCTCCATAGCTACCCAGTAATGTCCTGTACTGATCTGAACCTATATATTGGTTTCTGGTACAATATACAGCTTTCACGTGGCCCGTACCATTACTGTTCTCTGTGTATGTTGTACCGATGTCTTTGTACTATACACAGTTTTGTCTAGACACTAGTGTTTGTCTTGTTATAACTGTCATTTAATTAACTGCAATGTCAGGTATTGCAGACCAATATAGACTGTAGCATGTACTGATGTCTGCTGTATGGGGTGTCTGTCTTCTTTCAGCAATATTTTCAGCATTTTTCCCCAAAATAGTTTTTTTTTATCCGTTCTTTGCAATGTGTGAGGTTTACCCGTAGGTGTCACCAGCGGGACAGAACAATAATGGAAGCTCCTCCTCTCTGTAAAAAGCCATCTCCTCTCCTCGGGATTCAGTTTTTTTGTTGTCCTACTTTGAGGAGGTGACTACAGGGACCCCGTCCCCCAGTATAATTAGCGTAGATGGTGTTTTCGTCTTTATAATATATTCATATTCTCATATGGACAGGTCTCTTATAATACTACTGCCTGTGTTTAACTCTTCAAGTCATTAAGTTATCAATTATTTTGATGTAACTGTCAACATTTTAAAAATAATTAGCATTTAAGATGTCCTCAAAATCTAACCAGTGGAAGGCCCAGAACGGGCTCCCTGGGTCATAGTTCTGCCAAGCCACCACCAACGAGAGGTCCAACCGGGACCTCAACCCTCTAGTATGTCTTTTGGGTTCCTATATTACCACTTTGAAGTTTTCGTCCAAATTCATGTAGTAGAAGGGTCTGTACAGGATCCTTGGGTCAAAGTTCTGCCCAGCATACACCAACGAGAGATCCGACCAGGACCCTAACCCACCTAAAAGCTGACCAGGATCCAACTGGACCATCTCCCCTTGGTTTAATCCCAATCAGACCACCAGTCTGACCAGTCCTGGCAGGTGTGGGCAATAACCTCCAACATTTTACAACTGCACCCACCTGGCTAGCACTGATTCCTTAGAGACTCTGGTTCATGGTGACATGATAGTATCACTCATTTACTGCAGATTTGTCAGCTGCACCTTCTTGTTGTGAATCTCCTGTTCCACCACATCATTAAGGTCATCATCATCATCTATTTATTTATATGGCACCACTAATTCCGCAGCGCTGTACAGAGAACTCGCTCACATCAGTCCCTGCCCCATTGGAGCTTACAGTCTGAATCCCCTAACATACACACACAGACCGAGAGAGACTAAGGGCAATTTAATAGCAGCCAATTAACCTACGAAGTGCTCTATTAGACTAAGATCTGGTGTCTGAAGGCCATTGGAGTACACTGATCTCATTGTCATGTTGGTGGAACCAGCTTGAGGTGTCGGGTAACACAAGGCAGGATGGATCCATAGATTAATGTTGCTTACACCATATTCTGACCTTACCACCTACATGTTGGCAGCAGAGATGGAGGAGTTTGTATGTTCTCCCAGTGTTTGCGTGGGTTTCCTCCGGGTGCTCCGGTTTCCTCCCACACTCCAAAAACATACTGGTAGATTAATTGGCTGCTATCAAAAAAAATCCCAGGAGAGCAGCAGTTTCGGAGATATTCAAACCTCCCCATCTGGTACCAACAATCATGCCATGGTCAAAGTCACTTAGATCTCATTTCTTACCCTTTCTAGGGTTTGATCTGAACAACAACTGAACCTCTTGTCCATGTCTGCATGCATTTGGGTAGAGTCAGTTGTGTGCAATATACTGCCATACATCGCAGTCTCCCTCTGCATGCAGGAGTAGTTTGCCTGCACCAACTATGGCTGAAAGGCTCAGTATTGTCATCATTACGTTGTTGTTTTCTTAACATCTACGTCTCTGCGAAGTGTAAAACAATCCTGAGTTCTTGTCCAGCCACTAATGGTGACACCTACAGGTGAAGCAACGTATTACACTGACTGTACGGGTCTAGGAAAGATGTCCATTGTCACACTATAATTACATGCTGACAGCTGACATTGCCCCATGTATCATTACTTAGATTATAACAAGCATTGTATTACTCCAAGTGTGCGCATACTGATATCTCTTCCACGTTCCCAGTGAAGGTTCCGCAGATAGTCAAGGTCCTGCGATCGGGCACAGCAGAGGGTCTGAGCTTCCAGTCCATCCTCCTGGAGTTAGTGGCACTGACCGGCACCATGGTGTACAGCATCACACACCAGTTCCCCTTTAGGTGAGACACGTCCGAGCCCAGGCTGGGATTGTCGTGGTCGGTCTGTGTCCTCAGCCATGTATGAGACGAGGCGCGTCTTACGCCCCCTTTATCTCTCTCTTGCAGCGCTTGGGGTGAAGTTCTCTTCCTCATGATACAGACTCTTATCATCGGATTCCTGATCCAGCATCTGGGTGGACGGACACCTCGGGGTATGTGGTGTGTGGTACAGCGTTCGTTGTCTCCTCTCCGTCCTCTGACGCTGACTCCTGCTCTCCTATTACCTAGGTATACTGTTCCTCAGCGTGTACTTCTGTCTGGTGGCCGTCCTCCTGTCTCCTGTCATACCCATGGTCCTAGTCACCATCCTGCAGGCTGCCAACATGCCAGCCGTTATTGTCAGCAGAGTAAGTCTCGTGTGTGTTACATAGTAATGTGCTGACTCCTCCAGTCACTTCTAATGGTCTCTTTTCCCCACAGCTTATCCAAGCAATAACGAACTATAAGAATGGTCACACCGGGCAGTTATCTGCAGTGACAATTGCACTATTGTTTCTTGGGTCATTAGCACGAATATTCACTTCTGTGCAGGTAAGACACTCTGCATATATGGCATGGTGTAGTAGTGTCTGTACTGGGCTGTGTGTGTGTGTAGTAGTGTCTGTACTGGGCTGTGTGTGTGTGTGTGTGTAGGAGTGTCTGTACTGGGCTGTGTGTGTGTATGAGTGTCTGTATTGGGCTGTGTGTGTGTGTGTAGGAGTGTCTGTACTGGGGTGTGTGTACGAGTGTCTGTATTGGGCTGTGTGTGTGTGTGTGTGTGTGTGTACGAGTGTATGTATTGGGCTGTGTGTATGTGTACGAATGTCTGTATTGGGCTGTGTGTGTGTGTGTGTGTACAAATGTCTGTATTGGGCTGTGTGTGTGTGTGTGTACAAATGTCTGTATTGGGCTGTGTGTGTGTGTGTACAAATGTCTGTATTGGGCTGTGTGTGTGTGTGTACGAGTGTCTGTATTGGGCTGTGTGTGTGTGTGTACGAGTGTCTGTATTGGGCTGTGTGTGTGTGTGTGTGTGTGTGTGTACGAGTGTCTGTATTGGGCTGTGTGTATGAGTGTCTGTATTGGGCGGTGTGTATGAGTGTCTGTATTGGGCGGTGTGTATGAGTGTCTGTATTGGGGGTGTGTGTGTACGAGTGTCTGTATTGGGGGTGTGTGTGTACGAGTGTCTGTATTGGGGGTGTGTGTGTGTACGAGTGTCTGTATTGGGGGTGTGTGTGTGTACGAGTGTCTGTATTGGGGGTGTGTGTGTACGAGTGTCTGTATTGGGGGGTGTGTGTGTGTACGAGTGTCTGTATTGGGGGTGTGTGTGTACGAGTGTCTGTATTGGGGGTGTGTGTGTGTACGAGTGTCTGTATTGGGGGTGTGTGTGTACGAGTGTCTGTATTGGGGGTGTGTGTGTACGAGTGTCTGTATTGGGGGTGTGTGTGTACGAGTGTCTGTATTGGGTGTGTGTGTGTACGAGTGTCTGTATTGGGGGTGTGTGTGTACGAGTGTCTGTATTGGGGGTGTGTGTGTACGAGTGTCTGTATTGGGGGTGTGTGTGTACGAGTGTCTGTATTGGGCGGTGTGTGTACGAGTGTCTGTATTGGGCGGTGTGTATGAGTGTCTGTATTGGGGGTGTGTGTGTACGAGTGTCTGTATTGGGGGTGTGTGTGTACGAGTGTCTGTATTGGGGGTGTGTGTGTACGAGTGTCTGTATTGGGGGTGTGTGTGTACGAGTGTCTGTATTGGGCGGTGTGTGTGTACGAGTGTCTGTATTGGGGGTGTGTGTGTACGAGTGTCTGTATTGGGGGTGTGTGTGTACGAGTGTCTATATTGGGCGGTGTGTATGAGTGTCTGTATTGGGGGTGTGTGTGTGTGTGTGTACGAGTGTCTGTATTGGGCTGTGTGTGTGTGTACGAGTGTCTGTATTGGGCTGTGTGTGTGTGTACGAGTGTCTGTATTGGGCTGTGTGTGTGTGTACGAGTGTCTGTATTGGGCTGTGTGTGTGTGTGTACGAGTGTCTGTATTGGGCTGTGTGTGTGTGTACGAGTGTCTGTATTGGGCTGTGTGTGTGTGTACGAGTATCTGTATTGGGGGGTGTGTGTGTGTGTGTGTGTGTGTGTACGAGTATCTGTATTGGGGGGTGTGTGTGTGTGTACGAGTGTCTGTATTGGGGTGTGTGTGTGTGTGTACGAGTGTCTGTATTGGGGTGTGTGTGTACGAGTGACTGTATTGGGCTGTGGGTGTGTACGAGTGTCTGTATTGGGGGGTGTGTGTGTGTGTGTACGAGTGTCTGTATTGGGCTGTGTGTGTGTGTACGAGTGTCTGTATTGGGCTGTGTGTGTGTGTGTGTACGAGTGTCTGTATTGGGCTGTGTGTGTACGAGTGACTGTATTGGGGTGGGTGTGTACGAGTGTCTGTATTGGGGGGTGTGTGTGTGTGTGTGTGTGTGTGTGTACGAGTGTCTGTATTGGGCTGTGTGTGTGTGTACGAGTGTCTGTATTGGGGTGTGTGTGTGTACGAGTGACTGTATTGGGCTGTGTGTGTGTGTACGAGTGTCTGTACTGGGAGGTGGGGCGTGTGTGTGTGTGTATATGAGAGTCTGTATTGGGCTGTGTGTGTATATATGGCATGGTGTAGTGTGTGAGGAGGGCTCTTGGGGTGCAGGGTGTCACAGTGCTATTGTGTTATGTGGGGGTGTTACCATGTGTCTCTCTCTGTGCAGGAGACTGGAGACCCCCTGATGTCTCTGACATACGTGGTATCGTCAGCATGTAATGGTCTGATTGGTGCCCAGTTGCTGTATTACTGGAATGTCAGTTCTACGGGGAAGAAAAAGAGAAGCTAAAGAGATTATTGTCTATGTAAATCATTCCTGTCCCTACATTGCCGGTGTCTCCGCACCTTCTACCTCCCCCCAATCGTGTGTCCCCCCACAGCCGCTGAAATTTATCTTACAATGAAGTCTTCAATCAGTTTTATTTTCATGTGTTTGTGATTTATTAGAGTATCACTATAATAATAATATAATTCCGCAACGTATCGGAGAGCATAGAATATTCTACAGCGGCCTCCACTCTGCTCGTTGGGTGGAGCAGAGACACGAAGGTCAGAAGAGAGTGGAGGGAGGGAGCTGGGGGGGAGGTCAGGGGAAGAGTCCGGACTTTGCCGTCTGGTTGTGAGGCTACGGTGGTGGTACAAAGGAGAATTACCTTGCGTCATCACTTTACACCTATGTTTTATATTTGATTCGTTGCTATTTTCCTTCAACCCCTTCACCGTTGAGGCTTTATTCCCGCTTGTGCTGAGGAACTTGTAGTGCAGGTCACACTCCAACATTAACCTCCGTCACCTGTTTATGCTGCAACTACACCGTTATACTTGGTTTTATACAGACTGTGAGTTATCAGGAACTGCCATTAGTTTACTTGTACCTCCTGTCACGGCAAACTAAATATACCTAAAATTAAGATTTATTTATTTATTTATTTTTATTTGAAATGACAAGAAAGTGAAATTAAAGGAAATGTGTGTATGTCCTTCTAACCACTGTTAAGAGATATAGCTAATTAACCAGCATTGTACTCACAGGATGTCGGCATAACCTTTGTTACTTTGCACCGTCTGTACTGAAACGCATATAACGTATAGGAATAATACAGTAGTAGAAGGCAATTTCCCCATTTGCAGTACTGGTGAGTGGGTTAAAGAACACGCTGTATTTAAGATATAATAGCGACCTTAGTCCATGGAAGACACAACAGACAGTGAGAAAGGTTTTATTAACATGATTAGGTAACGTTCCTATAAACCATGTGTGCGATAGGAGACTAGTGATGTAAAGAGTTAGCTGGAGATCAGGAAGGAACAGTTACTATGTATGTAAAGCAGAAATACTGTCATGTCCTCACATGAAGAGGCAGGGGCTGTACACCCCTCGGTATCCCCGTTTGGAGGTCCACACAACAGCAAACAAAGCCTGAACTATGTACAATTGATGGTCTGAGGTCATGGTAACGGGGTGTCCTTCACATAGGAATTCATCCAAAGCACAATCATGTTCTCTCCGTGAGGCGGAGGTCGTCGGTGAAGGGAGAGGGCACTCTGGTCATCTAGTTGGAGGTCGTTTCTCAGTTGCTAGCAGTCGGAGTTAGCCAGAGACTGCGGTCAGGGAAAGTGGAGGAGATCATCCCGAAGTGGGACTTGTCATGGACAATATACACCTACAGTACAAAGGAAAGACAAAGTATTAGACCGGACTGAGGAGCAGCCTATTACAGTACGGTGTTAATAAGGCAGACCAGGCATTATAGGTGCCCATACGAAACTTGGGCAGTCCAGTTGTGCTGTGATGTGAGGCCAATTAGTTGTAGACCATCCTAAGACCCATACGTTGTGTATGGAGACCTTAACTGTTTAAGTGCCCAAGCTTTCCAGCCCATAACTACCACCAAATCAATGCTGTAATAGGTACAAGTAAGGAAAAATATACATGAGCGAATGTTTCAGCTTCATCTGGATTATGATGACTAGAGCAATCCAGAATATATTGATGGATTCTAGGGATGATCTGGATTATATTAATGGATTCTGGGGGTGATCTGGATTAGGACCGTGCAATCTGGGGGTGATCTGGATTAGGACTGTGAATTCTGGGGGTGATCTGGATTAGGACTGTGAATTCTGGGGGTGATCTGGATTAGGACCGTGGATTCGGGGGGTGATCTGGATTAGGACCGTGGATTCTGGGGGTGATCTGGATTAGAACCGTGGATTCTGAGGGTGATCCGGATTATATTAATGGATTCTAGGGGTGATTTGGATTATGACAATGGATTCTAGGGGTGATCTGCATTAGGACCATGTATTCTGAGGGTGATCCGGATTATATTAATGGATTCTGGTGGTGATCCGGATTACATTAATGGATTCTGGTGATGATCTGGATTATGACCATGAATTTTGAGGGTTGGATAACTGGGCTGTATCACTTGTAGGAGAAGATAGGGCTGGCTCGTTACTATGTTCCATTAGTGGTTTGTGTAATTGGATATATCAGAACCTTCTGTAGGAGAATTCGTTGCTGCACCTCACACAGATGTTTGGATGCAGATAATTCTACTATGGGGTTCCCCTTTATACACAGTGTAGAGTTATTAGGACTCTAGCTTTAAAGTCCCCCTTACCTGGTGTCAGCACCCCAATCCACTCATACTTCCAATTCGTTCCAGTCTCATCCCAAAACATCCACGTCCGTTTCCCGTTTTCTTTGTGCGACCCCGGAATTTCTTCTGGTTGTTCATGAAGTCGCTGAAGTGCCGGAGCCAAGCGCGGTTGTTGGGCACCTGCGCCGAATCTGCTGGGAGCAACGTGTCTCTAGGGCGGGGGCCAGTGGCTGGCATCCCTATATAATCCATACTCTCCAACAGCATGGACTCCTCCGATGACGAGAGGTCTTGGGATAGGAGATCTAGTAGAGACTGGTGAGAGAGAGAAGCGAGGATTAGGGTGTACATAGGGGGTGGAAATGATGGGGAGCAGAGGCAGAACGGATAGTGGAGACAATAGTAGATGTGAGATTGTCACACTCGTACGTTCCACCTACATACACCCCAGAAGGAAACAAGCAATGTAGATGATTTACAAGCAACATTCTATCACAAAGAGCTAACGATTTGTCTAGGAGACACTTGCACTGAGTTCTGAGACACAATGGCCCCATGCTGTGGCGGTGGGGTATTCCCGACCGAGTCACGGGGTAATTAGGAGGCAATACAGGAGACATGGATGAAGTGTACGGAGATATGTAAATATCTATTCACATCTGATAACTCTGGTCATTATCAGAACAGCTGTAATATCTCTACAAATTATACAGACGCGATTATAACATATATATCGCCCTCATATACCGCAGCGCCTTACACACAGATAACTAGGAGGTCTATTCACATCATCACACACGTTATATAGTCACATAACCGCTCACTTACCTTAAGATGTTTGAGTTGCGGAGAGGGTCTGGCAGAAGCCCCTACAAGTAGTAGGGTCACCACGGTCAGGGCTGAGATTGCGGTCATTGTGGGGCTCGTTTATGAATGATTTCTGTGGCCCTAAGACTCTCCTTAGGGTCAGTCCAGGGGGTGTTGTTACGCGGTTACAAAGTTACAGAGGATTTGTGGGTGTCTGTCCTGATAAGGCAGGACTGGTCAGTTCTGGAGGCTGATGGATTGAGCGGATATATATATAGAAGGGAGCTGAGTGGAGGGGGGGGGGGTGTTACCCAGGGAGACCCCCTCACCCCATTAGAGGGGGCTTAGGAATGTCACCCCCTTCCCCCTCCCCATTGAACACACGCAGTGACTTCCAGAGGTGCAGGAGAGAGAGAATATACAGCAGCGGCGGCTTTACCCATTGTCATTTATACTTATATATAATCATCAGTACGACGTGTCAGTAAGGGGAAGCTCAGTACCATGTGTCAGTAAGAGGTCACCTGCGGTCAGTGATACAGTACTGTGTGTCAGTAAGAGGTCAGTGATACAGTACTGTGTGTCAGTAAGAGGTCACCTGCGGTCAGTGATACAGGACTGTGTGTCAGTAAGAGGTCACCTGCGGTCCGTGATACAGTACTGTGTGTCAGTAAGAGGTCAGTGATACAGGACTGTGTGTCAGTAAGAGGTCACCTGCGGTCAGTGATACAGTACTGTGTGTCAGTAAGAGGTCACCTGCGGTCCGTGATACAGTACTGTGTGTCAGTAAGAGGTCACCTGCGGTCAGTGATACAGTACTGTGTGTCAGTAAGAGGTCAGTGATACAGTACTGTGTGTCAGTAAGAGGTCAGTGATACAGTACTGTGTGTCAGTAAGAGGTCAGTGATACAGTACTGTGTGTCAGTAAGAGGTCACCTGCGGTCAGTGATACAGTACTGTGTGTCAGTAAGAGGTCAGTGATACAGGACTGTGTGTCAGTAAGAGGTCAGTGATACAGGACTGTGTGTCAGTAAGAGGTCAGTGATACAGTACTGTGTGTCAGTAAGAGGTCACCTAGGGTCAGTGATACTGGACTGTGTGTCAGTAAGAGGTCAGTGATACAGGACTGTGTGTCAGTAAGAGGTCAGTGATACAGGACTGTGTGTCAGTAAGAGGTCACCTGAGGTCAGTGATACAGTACTGTGTGTCAGTAAGAGGTCAGTGATACAGGACTGTGTGTCAGTAAGAGGTCACCTGCGGTCAGTGATACAGGACTGTGTGTCAGTAAGAGGTCAGTGATACAGTACTGTGTGTCAGTAAGAGGTCAGTGATACAGTACTGTGTGTCAGTAAGAGGTCAGTGATACAGGACTGTGTGTCAGTGATATAGTACTGTGTGTCAGTAAGAAGTCAGTAATATAGTACTGTGTGTCAGTAAGAGGTCAGTGATATAGTACTATATGTCAGTAAGAGGTCAGTGATACAGTACTGTGTGTCAGTAAGAGGTCACCTGCGGTCAGTGATACAGGACTGTGTGTCAGTAAGAGGTCAGTGATACAGTACTGTGTGTCAGTAAGAGGTCAGTGATACAGTACTGTGTGTCAGTAAGAGGTCACCTGCGGTCAGAGATACAGTACTGTGTGTCAGTAAGAGGTCAGTGATACAGGACTGTGTGTCAGTGATATAGTACTGTGTGTCAGTAAGAGGTCAGTAATATAGTACTGTGTGTCAGTAAGAGGTCAGTGATATAGTACTATATGTCAGTAAGAGGTCAGTGATACAGTACTGTGTGTCAGTAAGAGGTCAGTGATATAGTACTATATGTCAGTAAGAGGTCAGTGATACAGTACTGTGTCAGTAAGAGGTCACCTGCGGTCAGTGATACAGGAATGTGTGTCAGTAAGAGGTCAGTGATACAGTACTGTGTGTCAGTAAGATGTCACCTGCGGTCAGTGATACTGGACTGTGTGTCAGTAAGAGGTCAGTGATACAGTACTGTGTGTCAGTAAGAGGTCAGTGATACAGTACTGTGTGTCAGTAAGAGGTCACCTGCGGTCAGTGATACAGTACTGTGTGTCAGTAAGAGGTCAGTGATACAGTACTGTGTGTCAGTAAGAGGTCAGTGATATAGTACTATATGTCAGTAAGAGGTCACCTGCGGTCAGTGATACAGTACTGTGTGTCAGTAAGAGGTCAGTGATACAGTACTGTGTGTCAGTAAGAGGTCAGTGATACAGTACTGTGTGTCAGTAAGATGTCACCTGCGGTCAGTGATACTGGACTGTGTGTCAGTAAGAGGTCAGTGATACAGTACTGTGTGTCAGTAAGAGGTCACCTGCGGTCAGTGATACAGTACTGTGTGTCAGTAAGAGGTCACCTGCGGTCAGTGATACTGGACTGTGTGTCAGTAAGAGGTCAGTGATACAGGACTGTGTGTCAGTAAGAGGTCAGTGATACAGTACTGTGTCAGTAAGAGGTCAGTGATACAGTACTGTGTGTCAGTAAGAGGTCACCTGCGGTCAGTGATACAGTACTGTGTGTCAGTAAGAGGTCACCTGCGGTCAGTGATACTGGACTGTGTGTCAGTAAGAGGTCAGTGATACAGGACTGTGTGTCAGTAAGAGGTCACCTGCGGTCAGTGATACTGGACTGTGTGTCAGTAAGAGGTCAGTGATACAGTACTGTGTGTCAGTAAGAGGTCAGTGATATAGTACTATATGTCAGTAAGAGGTCAGTGATACAGTACTGTTGTGTCAGTAAGAGGTCAGTGATATAGTACTATATGTCAGTAAGAGGTCAGTGATACAGTACTGTGTGTCAGTAAGAGGTCACCTGCGGTCAGTGATACAGTACTGTGTGTCAGTAAGAGGTCAGTGATACAGTACTGTGTGTCAGTAAGAGGTCAGTGATATAGTACTATATGTCAGTAAGAGGTCACCTGCGGTCAGTGATACAGTACTGTGTGTCAGTAAGAGGTCAGTGATACAGTACTGTGTGTCAGTAAGAGGTCAGTGATACAGTACTGTGTGTCAGTAAGAGGTCAGTGATACAGTACTGTGTGTCAGTAAGAGGTCAGTGATATAGTACTATATGTCAGTAAGAGGTCACCTGCGGTCAGTGATACAGTAATATGTATATGTCGGTAACAGACATTGTGTTATATGTATGTATTACGCAGGATCCATCACTCAGGGATACAGGTCGTGATATTACGCTGCTGCCTTGTACATCGGATTAACAAACACAGACTTAGCCCCCGTCCTCATTATCTCACCTCTGTACTAATTACTTCATGTCATTATTACCAGCGGATAAATGTAATATAATCCCTCTATACATCACCAGGGAGATGGGCGGGGGGATGGTGACGGTGGGATGTGTGCTAAATACGGGGGCGAGAGGAGAGTGTGTGAGGGAGAGAGGGGACAGTGTGTGAGTGTGAGGGAGAGATGGGACAGTGTGTGAGTGTGAGGGAGAGATGGGACAGTGTGTGAGTGTGAGGGAGAGATGGGACAGTGTGTGAGTGTGAGGGAGAGAGGGGACAGTGTGTGAGTGTGAGGGAGAGGGGACAGTGTGTGAGTGTGAGGGAGAGGGGACAGTGTGTGAGTGTGAGGGAGAGATGGGACAGTGTGTGAGTGTGAGGGAGAGATGGGACAGTGTGTGAGGGAGAGAGGGGACAGTGTGTGAGTGTGAGGGAGAGAGGGGACAGTGTGTGAGTGTGAGGGAGAGAGGGGACAGTGTGTGAGTGTGAGGGAGAGAGGGGACAGTGTGTGAGGGAGAGGGGACAGTGTGTGAGGGAGAGGGGACAGTGTGTGAGGGAGAGGGGACAGTGTGTGAGTGTGAGGGAGAGAGGGGACAGTGTGTGAGTGTGAGGGAGAGAGGGGACAGTGTGTGAGGGAGAGAGGGGACAGTGTGTGAGTGTGAGGGAGAGAGGGGACAGGGGATTAGTATGAGGGAGAGATGGAACAAAGGGTGAGTATGAGGGAGAGAAGGAACAAAAGGTGAGTGTGAGGGAGAGAGGGGACAGGGGATTAGTATGAGGGAGAGATGGAACAAAGGGTGAGTATGAGGGAGAGAAGGAACAAAAGGTGAGTGTGAGGGAGAGGGGACAGTGTGTGAGTGTGAGGGAGAGAGGGGACAGTGTGTGAGTGTGAGGGAGAGGGAACAGTGTGTGAGGTAGAGGAGACAGTGTGTGAGTGTGAGGGAGAGAGGGGACAGTGTGTGAGTATGAGGGAGAGAGGGAACAGTGTGTGAGTATGAGGGAGAGAGGGAACAGTGTGTGTGTATGGGGGAGAGAGGAGACAGTGTGTGAGTATGAGGGAGAGAGAGGACAGTGTGTGAGTGTGAGGGAGAGAGGGGAAAGTGGGTGAGTAGGAAGGAGAGAGGGAACAGTGTGTGAGTGTCAGGGAGAGAGGGTACAGAGTGTGAGGGAGAGAGGGGACAGTGTGTGAGTATGAGGGAGAGAGGGAACAGTGTGTGAGTGTGAGGGAGAGAGGGAACAGTGTGTGAGTGTGAGGGAGAGAGAGGACAGTGTGTGAGGGAGAGAGGGGAAAGTGGGTGAGTAGGAAGGAGAGAGGGAACAGTGTGTGAGTGTCAGGGAGAGAGGGTACAGTGTGTGAGTGTGAGGGAGAGAGGGGACAGTGTGTGAGTGTGAGGGAGAGAGGGGACAGTATAAGGGAAAAAGGGAACAGTGTGAGGGAGAGAGAGGGGACAGAGTTTGAGTATGGGGGAGTATGAGTGTGAGGGAGAGAGGAGACAGTGGGTGAGTAGGAGGGAGAGAGGGAACAGTCTGTGAGTGTGAGGGAGAGAGGGGACAATGTGTGAGTGTGAGAGAGAGAGATGGTACAGTGTGTGAGTATGAAGGAGAGGGGGAAAAACGGGCGAGTATGAGGGAGAGAGGGAACAACGGGCGAGTATGAGGGAGAGAGGGAACAAGGGGCGAGAATGAGGGAGAGAGGGAACAGTGTGCGAGTATGGGGGCGAGAGGGGACAGTATAAGGGAAAAAGGGAACAGTGTGAGGGAGAGAGAGGGGACAGAGTTTGAGTATGGGGGAAGAGAGGACACAGTGTGAGGGAGAGAGGGGACAGTGTGTGAGGGAGAAAGGGGACAGTATGTGAGTATGGGGGGGAAGAGAGGACAGGGTGCGAGGGAGAGGGAGAGGGAGAGAGAGGGAACAGTGTGCGAGGGAGAGGGAGAGAGAGGGAACAGTGTGCGAGGGAGAGGGAGAGAGAGAGTATAGTGTGCGAGGGAGAGGGAGAGAGAGAGTACAGTGTGTGAGTATGAAGGAGAGAGGGGACAGTGCGAGTGTGAGGGAGAGAGAGGGTACAGTGTGTGAGTATGAAGGAGAGGGGACAGTGTGAGAGGGAGAGAGGGGACAGTGCGAGGGAGAGGGAGAGAGAGGGTACAGTGTGTGAGTATGAAGGAGAGAGGGGACAGAGTGTGAGGGAGAGAGAGGGTACAGTGTGTGAGTATGAAGGAGAGGGGGACAGTGGGAGAGGGAGAGAGAGGGGACAGTGCGAGGGAGAGGGAGAGAGAGGGGACAGTGTGCGAGTATGAAGGAGAGGGGACAGTGTGCTAGTGTGAGGGAGAGAGGGGACAGTGTGTGAGTATGAAGGAGAGAGTGGACAGGGGATTAGTATGAGGGAGAGAGGGAACAAAGGGTGAGTATGAGGGAGAGAGGGAACAAAGGGTGAGTATGAGGGAGAGAAGGAACAAAAGGTGAGTGTGAGGGAGAGAGGGAACAGTGTGTGAGGGAGAGAGGAGACAGTGTGTGAGTGTGAGGGAGAGGGAACAGTGTGTGAGGGAGAGAGGGAACAGTGTGTGAGTGTGAGGTAGAGGAGACAGTGTGTGAGTGTGAGGGAGAGAGGGGACAGTGTGTGAGTGTGAGGGGGAGAGGTGACAGTGTGTGAGTGTGAGGGAGAGAGGGGTCAGTGTGTGAGTATGAGGGAGAGAGGGGACAGTGTGTGAGTATGAGGGAGAGGGGACAGTGTGTGAGTGTGAGGGAGAGAGGAGACTGTGAGCATGTGGGAGAGAGGGAACAGTGTGTGAGTGTGAGGGGGAGAGTGGACAGTGGGTGAGTAGGAGGGAGAGAGGGAACAGTGTGTGAGGGAGAGAGGGGACAGTGTGTGAGTGTGAGGGAGAGAGGGAACAA